>NW_006297021.1:4510222-4538592 GCF_000327345.1 Myotis davidii | reverse complement strand
TGCACTTACACACGCACACACACTCGCACCCGCACACTCTCATGCACACACATGCACCCACATCCGCACTCTCATGCACACACATGCACACACATCCGCACGCTCCCATGCACGCACATGCACACACATCCGCACGCTCTCATGCACACACATGCACACACATCCGCACGCTCTCATGCACACACATCCGCACACTCTTATGCACACACATGCACGCATCCGCACACTCTTATGCACACATATACACATATCCGCACGCTCTCATGCACACACATGCACACATATCCGCACACTCTCATGCACACACATGCACACACATTCGCACACACTCATGCACTCACATTCGGACACACATGCACACACATTCGCACACTCATGCACTCATATTCGCACTCACACTCGCACACACACTCACGCCACTCACGCGCCCGGCACGCCAGCGTGGAGGGCAGGCAGTGCACACAGTGGTCTGACGAGCTAGATGCAGGTGGGCCTCCTTTCCTGCTTCATGCAGATCTAGCCCAGGGGCCAAGTTGACATGACAGGCTTTCTCTTTGCCCCTCTGCTCCCCCCGCCCCCGTGAGGCGGGGCGCTGCACACTGGGACCCCCCTCCTCGCTCATGGAGGGCCAGGCCAGCATGGGGACCGGGCTCCTGGGCTGGTGCAGGGGCCCCAGGGGTCGGAGCTGGAAGCCCTCACCCTGGCAGCTCATGTGGCGCCCAGCTTGGATGACTTTTATGAGACTGACGCGCTACCTACTGCGCTAACGAGGCACCTTGGATGACTTTTAAATGATAGACATCCAAATGTCGCGGCTCTGAAATGTTTATGTAAAAATTGTCTGTTTGTCCCCTCCAGATCCACTTTTATCATTATTTTTGCATTGCCTCCAAGCCAAATTTCCCTTTTTTTTTCTAGAACATTCCACCTCCTTCAGCTTCTTCCTCCATTAAACTGAGGATTGAATGAATGTTCCTGGAATTTTTGGATTCACCAGTGTTTTCTTCCAGTTCCTCCAAAGCCCTCACGTACTTTTATACATAAATAAACCAAAGCACTGAGGCAGCAATGCCAGTATCAATCAGCGTATCTTTATATTGTTTGCTGTCATCCCACATTTCAACGATCATCTAAATACAGACCTAAACCAAAAAAGGAACACATTGAAGAATTAGTGTTCTCCCTCTAGCAATACCTCCAAATAAAGACTACATTCTTCCCTCATTCCCATGACTCGGTAACAACCATTTCCCTCCTCCTCTTCAGCATACCACTGTCACTTGACTTTCGTCACGTTGTACATCTAATGCTGCTGTAATGGGGATACAGTCCGTCTACCTTTTTGGGGATACTTTTCCTTCTCAATTTTCACCCCCATCTAGACACCCATCATCACACATGAAAATGCCTGATGTTACTTGGGTCAGCAAAGTCTCTACACCTTAGTGTGTGTGTGTGTGTGTGTTTAACAATGGCTCTTTGAAAATCATGACTCACAAACACATACTAATACAACATGACGATAATAACCATCATGGCTCTTCTTCCCTGAATGATCAATATATTTCCCCTTTAATGAGGATGTTAATAAGATATCATAGACATTATTTAAACGTTCCTTTGACAGAGTCTACATCAGTGGTTCTCAACCTTGGCTGCACATTAGAATCACCTGGGAATCTTTTTAAAATCCTGATTTCTGGGCCTCATCCTCCGGAAGTTCTGTTTCTTTGTTACTAATGTTGTGGCCCCACCCCATAACAAAGACACAGAATTTCCGGAGGATGAGGCCCAGAAATCAGGATTTTAAAACAATTCCCAGGTGATTCTAGTGTGCAGCCAAGGTTGAGAACCACTGGTCGACATGGTAAGTTGTTTCGGGGTTTTGAAAACCTCTTTAGTAAAATTGGGTCAAAAAATAGAACAATAGATATTCTGTGGGGCATGAAGAGACTTCTATGTTCTTAAGCAAATATCTTCCTAAACCGAACCAGTTTGCAAAGGATGCTTTCACAGGTCACTGTGAGGCATGCAGCTCTTCAGGGGGCAGGGGCCTGAAGTAACTGCAAACACACACTGTATCCCTTTCACGCCAGACTACCAGAAGGTGGGGTTCAACTGGAGTCCAGAAGAATTAAATAGGTAGCACATTGCATGAGTAGAATTTGCCAGGACTGGGGGGGCGGGGGGGGGGGGGAGGGGGTGGGTGAGGGAGGAGGAGGGGGCTTGTCTAGGCTTCAGATATGTACCCCTGGATTTTTGATGACACAGAAGATTTGGGATTTAGATGCGAACATTAGAAGACAGAAAGATGAACATTCTAATGGAAGAATGAAAGGCATTGACATCTTAAATCCCTGTTCCGCTCCAGAGGAATCTCAAGACTGGTATTCGGCAGGCTCATTTCCCCAGATAAATGCTATGTAAATCGGTCAGTGATTGATAGCATTTATTAAAATTCCAATTTACAATGCTAATTAAGCAATGCCCATCTATAAATATCAGCTCAGGTTAGGTACATTTTCATGTTGGAGGATATTGGAATACTATCTACTAGTATAATCTTGTCTGAATACAAAACTAATTCTTTTCAAAGCGGACAAAGTGTCCCTTGGGAATAAGCAAGGGCTGACTTTGAACTCAGCGGAGTAGCGTGGCAGCAGCCCACGGGAGAAGGCAGGAGAGGTGTGGTTTTAAACGATTTCTACAGCTCTACCTCCCAGAGACGCCAGCCTGCCATGGGCGTCCGCCACAGGGGTCTGTGGAGACCGAAGGGGGCACACTGAGCTTCTGTTTTTTCGTCTTCTCCAGTTTGCCGTGTGGATGATGTCAGGGATAATTAGCTGTAGACACCGCCTTCTCTAATGAAGCTTTTCTCGTGGAAGATGTGCAGAGTTCCCCGCCGTTCCGTGAGCAGACACGGCCCCGGAGGGTGACGGACGTGGCTGTTTCATGTTGTGAATAAGTGACCACGTGGAATCAGACCTGCACTGCTGACTGACTTGTAACTGAAGGCGGTTCCCTAGGCATAAAAACCCAGCGGCTGCACACCACCAGGAACTGTTTCTAAAAGGCTTGAACGAACCAAACGAAAGCAAATTGCATCTATTTTTTTAAAGTTCACGAATTTGAGCTGTTCCTTCAAACTGGCACCCACTTCGCTGTAATAGTAAGAGCTCTCCTGCCCTCTTGCTACTTAGCCCAAAACCCTGAAGGAGAACCAGAGTTTAACCCAAATCAGGCACCAAATCCATATCGCCGGAGATGCGAACAGGAAATCGAAATCCAGCCCTTTTAGCTTACGGAGAGTCTGATATCAACACCGACACACTGCCCGGCTCACTCCGCCGAGCACCTGCCACATGCCGCGTTTATTCTTTCTCTGAGGCCCTGTGAGAGAATGACTGCATTACCCCACGTTACAGATGCGGGGATTGGAGCTTAACGGGGTGAATAACACGCACCCACAGGTACAGAGCGCCAGGGCCCTGCGCCTGCCGCTAAACTGATTTCCCTAAAAACTAAGTGCGGACTCAGTAGCTTAAACAGGTGTTAGGAGTGCAGTTCACATTCTAAGTCAAGTTCATCGGGGTGAGCCACACCAAAGACTGGAAAACACGATATTCTATTTTCAAAATTGACAATTTGTTGACTTGGGATGGGAAACAAAAGGCAGGGCGCCTGATTCCTCCTTTCGAAGTTACCTTCAGCTGAGGAGGGAAGGTAACATGTAACACACAAGTTGGTGTTCTCCGTGGGCCGGGCTCTTTAGAGGGAAGGACAGTAGGTAAGAAACACGCCTGCATGCCTGCTTCAGGGGTAGTTTAGGCCAATAGATACGCCTCACTCTACAGCTCCGCTCATCTAAATGGACTTTGTTAAAAATGACACATTTATCTTTAAACATTTTTTTTTCTGTTTTGAAGAAATATGTCAAAGAAACTGTTTATGTCACCAACGTTACAGAGCACAGACATCCATCGGTGCCTAGTAATTGTGCCGTGAGGTTAGCTCCACGCCGCAGGCAAGAGTTTAGGTTGCATCTCGTTTCTCGGTGCTGCTTTGCCAGTAGCAGGAAAGTCTCTGACAGTTATGTGGGCTCTGCTAGAAGCTAACACAGAACTGTACTTAAAACCGTATTTCTGGGTCCCTTTCCAATAAAGTTAAATTATCATTTACACTGGAGCAGAAGTAAAGGCTTGGAAAAATAAAAGGCTGGTAATAAAGGCCAATGGGTAATTTCTCACAGATGGCTACAGGAAATCTAAAAGGCTGGCATAAGATCCAGCTAATTCTTTGATTTAACCCTCGGAAAAATCCACCCACAATATAGGTATTTATTTCACAACTGTCTGCAATGACCCACATCCCAAATCGTTTCTAAAAGGTAAGTTCTTTTTATTTTTAAAGGTGTTAAATTATTTCACCCAAGCCACCACCGCTCTCCGAAACCCGATGCATGATGAAGGCCTACGACTCTGCTTTCGCTCCAGTCATGTTTGTTATGTGTCCAAAGAGCGGATTCGTACTTTTGTCCTGCTCCGGGTGACCTTGGGCAGGGCCTGCTGGGTCTCCGCAGCCTGGGCAGGCGGGAGGAGGGGGAAGCAGGATCTGGGGGGTGTGGAGGTCTGGGCTCCATGCAGGGGGCAATCAAGCAAGGCACTGCATCCAAGAGGCCCGAGCTTCAGCCCTATGCTGGCGGGTATCCAAGAGGGAGGGAAGGGGGCGAGGACTGGAGATCATTTCTCCCTAGGGGTGGGAGCAGGGCAGGGGCAGAGGGCAGAGCTTCCAGGGAAATCCAGATGGCTAGCCAGAGTTAGCAGGAGCAGGCATGCGGACACAGAGTACATGGTGTGAGCCGAGGACCCGCGTGGAGCCACCAGGTGTCCACCCGCATGCCGGAAGGGCCCTGCAGCAGAGCAGTGCATCCAAGCTTCTTCTAGGAGGAGAACTCCACCTCCAGGATGGGGGAGGGGCGGCTCAGGAGGGGCCAGGATGGAGGGAGCCGCTGGCCCTGGGCAGGGTGAATGCAAGGCCTGCAAGCAGCAAGGCGAATTCCCAGGCCCACCCAGGGAGGGCAGTGTTTGTCCGTGCTTGGCAACTGACGGGGGTTTAACTTATGTTTAGGTTTTGAAAACAAGAATATATTTTGGGGTGGGGGGGTGTCCTTTGAATACACTCCTGGAGAGCCCATGGTTAACGTGATAAATAAAAATGGTAAGATTGTTTAACTGTGGAGCGATAGCCTCAATCCAAGCTACTGGCTTCAACCATCTTCCCGTGCACTGACAAAGCGAATTTGAGTGTCAATTCTCCAAAACACATTTGCAGTTAAATGTCAAAGAGCTAGGCGATACGTCTTTGAAATTAAATCTATGACTAGACATGCGCTGTTTGTTTAGACACCAAGAAGCAGTTGTCCATGGACGGCCAGAGACGGGGTGATGTTGTCCGGTGGGTAGATGTCTACGGAAACAGTCGCATGGTGAGGGGTGATGCTGAGAACCAGGGCCCCGGGGCTCCCCGCTCCACAGTTAGAGATCTGGGCCCAGCCAGGGAAGGAGGCTCAACGACAAGACAAAGAGAAAGCAACTAGAATGAAGCGGGCATGTCCTTGGCTATCTGTCTTTCCATGTGCCAGCGAGCCGGACAGAGATGGGCAGAGGGATTCGGCTCTGCACTGGGCCTCTGCTCGCCCGTTTCAGAGCAGTGGCCCTCATGACGGCAGACAGTATCGGGAGAGCCGCTAAGACCAGAGGAAGGGGAACCCCAAGAGAGCAAGGGGCCAAGGCTGAACCTTGGGGGTTGCTCACATCCAGGCCCACCCAGAGGAAGTCCAGGCACCAAGAGAGAGGAAGGCGGGTTTAGGAAACTGGAGAGAACCCGCGGGGGAGCCCAACAAGGCCGCCCCAGAGGAGCGCTTGCGAGGACTGAGGCAGGGAGTGAGGTGGGTGAGGGCGAACCCAGCTACGCGTCACAGACTGGCACAGCCGATGATGGAAGTAACGTTCTGGAAACTGGCAGGAAGAGGCAATTTGTGACCCAGAGGAGAATAATTCCCAGCGGGGTAACGGGGTGGCGGTCGCATGGAATGGGGGGTAGAAAAGCAAGTGGGTGGTCATTCGGAATGGAGACAGCTGCTGCCCAAACCAGTTCTTTTCCTCCAAACTTTTAGGTTCGAGTTGGACTCACTTAGCCAATGCCTATTATGTGCCCAAAACACCTTCAGCGCTTTCACATGAAATGCCTTCTTTAAACCGCACAGGGCAAGACTGGTTTAAAACTAGTGCAGAAAACTGTATTTCCATTATTTAAAGTGCTCTGTAGGACACTCTTTTAACCTATTATTAAACCATACTGGTTCTTTCGGGTGAATTTCTACCTGGGGCCCGTCCCGGTTTGTAATAAGAGAGGGTCTTGCTGGGGGTGACTGCAGCAGCTGACGGGAAATCGCAGATACACGTTACGTGCCGTGTGAGAAGAACTGGGTTCTTTAAAAAAAAATGGCGGGTGGATAAGGGGAAGAATAGCAGGCAGAGGCGGAGGCTGAGGGTCAGGAAAGCTCCGAGGCAGGTGCATCCATCCTGGGGCCTTCCAGCCCCTGAGTGACAGCAAGCCCTGGGCCTGTCACTTCCTTTAGAACAGCGGTCCTCAACCTGGGGGTCGTGACCCCTTTGGGGGCCAAATGACACTTTCACAGGGGTTGCCTAAGACCATCGGAAAACACATATATAATTACATATTGTTTTTGTGATTAATCACTATGCTTTAATTATGTTCAATTTGTGACAATGAAATTGGGGGTCACCACAACATGAGGAACTGTATTAAAGGGTCGCGGCATCAGGAAGGTTGAGAACCGCTGCTTTAGAAGAACTGCTGCAAAGGGAGGTGGGCCTTCCCAAAGATCTAGAGTCATTGAAAGAGGAAACAAGGGAATTTGATCGATGCTAAGTAAGGAGAATATCAGTCCTGAGGTCGTGGTGGAGGAAAGATCCTGGGCATGAGCATGTCAGAGCCTTCGGGATAAAACATATATATGTACGAGAAGTCTGTTGCATGAAGATTCGCACAATAGGCCTTCCTTCCCCTGGCTGCTGGCACCAGTTTTCCTTCGGCACCTGGGACCCAGGCCTTTGGTCTGGCTGCAGCGGAGAAGCCACGCCTCTTCAGTCTTCAGTCTTCACTCCAGCCAGAGCCTTCAGTCTTCACTCCAGGCCTGTGTATGCAAATTAACTGCCATCTTTGTTTGGTTAATTTGCATAGTGGCACTGATTGGCTGTTGGGCATAGCAGAGTAACAACAATTTGCATGTTTCTCTTTTATTACTGTAGATATATATATATAATCTTTGGCCAAAGGCCTTTGCAAGATCTTCAACAAGAGGTTTGTTTGTACAATGTGATCATTCAGGTGGATTTAAAGATGAAGGCAGATGAGCTGCAGTATTTTAGAATTAATTCCGTAATATTACTCATTAGATCAATACACCGTGGTGTCATTTCAACCACAGAGTATAAGATGGCTTTCCTTCAGAGGATGTCAGCAGCCAGGAGAAGCGGGAGGGTTCTTGTAGTAAGGTAGATGTCTATGCTGAATAGCTGTACCTTTTCGGCTGGTATTCCAGGATAGATGTCGGGTCAATTTATCTTCCAGGAAATTCTGGCAGTGTTTCAGAAGGATGGTTAGAACAAGGCGTTTTCTAACTGAAAAAGAGCAGTTGGGTTAGGCTGTGATGAACAGGAATTGGTGATTAGTGAGAAAGGTCCTAAATGAGAGCTAAGGACCCCATGAAAAGCTTTTTGGATTGCTTGGTGATGATTTCTAGCCACTTTAATAAAAACACGCAGTCATCATTAGTGTCAGGGACACCCAGGGCTGTCACTCGGAGAAGCAGGCATCTTTTTGGCCCTGCCTTACATTACGTGAATAGGCACCACTGAACCCAATGATAGTGCGCTCACTGCAAGAGAGAAGACCGGGAAGGGACAGAGTGGCCTCAGTGGTTTGCACATGGAAACCAGTGAAGAAGCACCCCAGCCCGCCCCTCAGTGGATTCTGCACTTCCCTACAAACTCATTAGGCGTCAGGACATCTGGGCGCTGGACAGGACCCTTCTAACCGGCTGGAGGGCCTATGAATCTCATCTGGGTGTGCACTTTGCCTCCGTGAGAAGGAAACCTCTCAGGTCTTTTGATTCCTTGAATCAGCCATGCAGGAGTCTCTTCCAGCATCTTCAGTGTCTGAGGATAATAGTTTTCAGTCATTGGATATTTAAATTCACTCATTTCCTTAATGATTTTCTTTTTCCAGTCTTGGTTTCCCACTGTCCTGATTGTTTTGTTGCCCGTCCATTCACTATCAATGATCACTTTACTGATCAAGCTTTTCTTTGTTTATTTGGGAGGATGAGTAGAAAGGCCCACCTAGTCATTCCCTAAATGTTGACCTATTAATGCAGATGTGAGTGGAATTTAAAAGCAGCCATGTTCCTCTTTATTCTCCTCCACGCACCAACATTCTGTGTAAGATACTAGCCACATGCCGATGCCTATGAAAGGTGCATCGGTGTTTTTTTTTTCAGCAGCCAAGAGAGGTAAGGGTGTGTGGGAGCTACCTTTAATAATAAAAGCATAATATGCTAATTAGACTGGACAGCCGAACGACCTTCCGGACAACCTTCCCGACGACCTTCAGGACGAAGCGGAGGCAGCTGCAGCAGCTGCAAGGGCCAAGCTCCTTGCATGAATTTCATGCATCGGGCGTCTAGTATTATTATATGTTTGGTTCACACGGTTGGTGGCAATCATGTGTGTTTAGCTTCCTAGCTAAGTGTTACATATCTCGCAAGATCTCTTTCTTCTCATGCCTTGGTATCCTATGGAAAACTTCAGTAAGGCCTTCTACCAACAGGAGGCGTGGCCAGTGTAGAGATCACCTACCATCATCACCGAATGTCAGGACCTAAAACAGCATAGAGCACACTGCCTACTTACAGGGTAGCTGGGGAGTATGACCCTAAAGACAGCCATCTCCCTATTTATCAATTATCCTAAAATTGTAAACACGCCCCCACCCCAGACTCCCTTCAGCAAGGGAGAGCCAGGTCTTACGATTTGCCTGTTGGCATCCGCTCAAGCCGAAGAACCAGGGTCAATAGGAACATTAGAAGCCCCGTGACCTTCCGTCAAACATGAAACCGCCCAGCCCCCTCTGGTTAGTGTGAAACTTAATTAGTATCCTTGTCACTAACAGGGGAAAAATATATATTTTTTTCCTCAGCCTAGAATTAAAATGTTTCTAAGTTTTCATGACCTTTTTCATTTCTAAAGGATCAAGACGACTTTCCAAAGCGTAAAATACAAATCCACATTGAACTCTTTTCCAAGTAGGAAGCAATAAGGCAATATCAGGTCCTTCTTATGCCTATACTGATGGTGAATTTGCTGCCTTTTGACTCTCATGGGAGATTCATAACTGAAGATCTTCCCCGGTGGACACAGCAACGACGGATGCCTAAAAAGGGCATATTTGGAAAAGTCTTCGATTCATTCCTCTGCCTTTTTCCCGGTACTATTTCAAATCCATTTCCTATTCTCTCCCATTCCTCCCGGCTGGCAGCTGTCCTTCCTTGCCTTTATCTGGCCTGGGGAAGGCAGGCGGCAGCCGTCGCCTGCTCAGCCCATGCCAGGCCCTGTTCCCAGGCCAGAGACGGAATGTCTAATCTCCATATTACAAGCAGCTTCCAACGGCCCCATCTTCAAAAGCATCTTCACACTTGGGTCCGCAGGCTGGGGTCCCCTGTCTTTCTTTTCAATGAGAATCAAAGGCTTTTTGTCTGGGAATAAAGGCTCTGACTTAAAAAGGGAAACCATAACAACAACCAACTCCCGCATCAAGTCGCCGAAGAAAAGAGTTCACCTGCATTGTAAACACTGGGGACGGGAGAAGTCATGTAATAAACATCGTATTTGCAGACTGTCTAGAAGCAATACAATGGCGGGAAAAAGGCCCTCTGTGTCGGTCTGCCAGGGAGAATGCACTCGCCTGAACAAAAATGTAGCTCGCATTAAACCGTGGAACCAGCCGGCCACCAGCAATGACCAGGCAAAGCCACCCCTCCCCGCTCAGAACAGACAGCCACCTAAGTGGAAATGGCAGCTGGAGTTCTTGGGGTTTGACTTTGCAGAAGACTCTCGTTGGTGTACACCCAGAATTACATTTTCATAGGCTTCAACGATGCCAGTAAAAGAATGGCGTGGGTCCCAGCGACTCCCATGGAAACTCCCAGATGGGGGCTGCGTGCATCCTTTTATTGGTCCCAGCAGAAGGGGTGCCTTAGACCCCAAGTGCAGCTGCCTGGCTGCCCTTTGCCCCCCCTCACTCCCAGAAACACCCGTGGCCCCTCCCAGCAAAGACCACTGACCCACACTCTAGGTAAGGACCACTGAGTCCTCTCATTCCAGTCTCTCTCCAAATGGGCTTCTAACTCTTTAGCTCTCTCGCAGTGCAGAGCAAAAACAAACAAACAAAGAAAATAACCTGGCCTAATTCATGCGACATTGTTTGAAAAGCTCAGGGAAGACAGGAAAAAAGCCACTTCAAAAATAAAATAGACAAATACACTCTTCTTCTCTTTTAATTCGGTGACGTTAACCACGGAGTTCCACATGCATGCAGCACAAACCACGTGTTTCCTGAAACCTGATCCTCTCCTGATTTCCCCTCAAAGTCATCAGAATTATCCTGGTCATCTCTGCTCCAATTTTTTTAAAGGTATATTTTTTATTGATTTCAGAGAGGAAGGGAGAGGGAGAGAGAGAGAGATAGAAACATCAATGATGAGAGAGTATCACTGATCGGCTGCCTCCTGCACACCCCACATTGGGGATCGAGCCCACAACCCAGGCACATGCCCTTGGCCGGAATCGAACCCAGGACCCCTCAGTCCATAGGCCGATGCTCTATCCACTGAGACAAGCCTGCTGGGGCTCTGCCCTTTCTTACCAGGGTCGGTCGGAAGTAGCGGCAGCATTCTTGTTCTTACAAGGACGCCCCATTAAAGGGCGTTAATATAATTCCCCATTACAGTCGGCAGGCTACGACACATTAGTTGCAGGTTACATCAGAGCGACTGGACCCAACAGAGCCATGACGGGCAGGCCCAGCTCCATGGCCGCTCCGCCCAACACGGTTGGTCCTGTCTGTACCTGACGGAGGCTAGACTCGGGGGACCAGACCCTCCGTGGGAAAGCAGGATCCGGAGATAATTCGGGAGAACATCAGTCCATGGTGGTGGGAGAAGCGGAGGCAGAGAGCACGTGACCTGACCGGGGATCTACGACTGGGTAGGAGGGGAATCTCAGTGCCCACTGCAGGGTGGCTGATGTGTCGTGGTTGACATTGGTTTCTTCCAGGCGTGTTGACATGGGATTCTCTTTTACCCTTTCTTTGCCACGTGCCTTTATCATAATCCCGCATCTCCTAGGTGACCTGGGTACCTCTTCCTCCTTCCATTCCAGAGGCACCGGGCGCAGCATCCGTCAGCACGCAGCACGCACGCGGGCTTTCTCCACGCCTTCGGTTAGTTACTGTTTACTCACAGACACCCAGCTTATGAGCATGTCTCTTTAAGGATATGTTGTATATATAGCAAACACACTAGCATGCTTTTTTTTTAATTGCCAAAATGTTTTGAATAGTCATCTGTCAGTCACATTTCCCTTTGTGGGAACAGAAAGGTCAGCAAGTTGGCAAAAAGAAAAAAAAAAGTGACAGCTCTGGGCAGGGCTTTGGTAGGTGGGATAAAAAGTCACTCTTCATGTACACAGCTGTGTGTAATGAATGCAACATGTTGGAGGCCTATTCTTGGACCCGTTCCCCTACGTTTTAAACTCCACTTTTCCTGGCAAGCATTCTGGGGCCTTACTGTATATGTGTCTGAATTCCTTCAGCCAAAACCTCTTAATATGAAAATTCAGCAGTATTGCGTTTTGCAAAGTGTCATGGCTCCAAACCCAGCCTGCTCCGTGTACCGTCTGACTCGGGGCTGACCTCTGCATTACTCTCCGCGTATTTTTAGCACCCAGTGGCATCTATCTCTGTCAGTTTCCAGAGCCACAGAGAAAGAGGGGCACATATATTATCCCGTGGACGCACGGTTCATGCGGGATACATGTGGAGGGAAAGCATTGGTAAGTGAATTAGCAGAAAGTACACATGTCCCAAACCACAGGCCGAAGTTCACCTTAATGAGCGAGGATTGTGCTGCGGAAGAGAGAGCCAGGGAGTGCATCCTGGGGAATCGGCTTCCTCTCTCTCCCCCAGGAGAAGCTCCTCTCCAAATGTGACTGCCCCTCCCAGAAGCAAACAAAAGCTCCCTCTCGCCTGCGTAGTTGTTTTCTCTGTATTCTGGAATTAAAGCTTTATTTTAAAAAATTAACTTTCAGCCCGGCCGGCGTGGCTCAGTGGTTGAGCACTGACCTCTGAACCAGGAGGTCACGGTTCGATTCCCAGTCAGGGCACATGCCTGGATTGCAAGCTCCATCCCCAGTGTGGAGCGTGCAGGAGGCAGCCGATCCATGATTCTCTCATCACTGAGAGAATCTCTCTCTCTCTCCCTCTCCCTTTCTCTTTGAAATCAATAAAAATATATTAAAAAATAAACTTTCAGAAAGACTGCAAATATGCTCAAAATCATGAATATATTTGAAGGTTCAAGTGTCAAAGCAAAACAAAAGTAACAACACACCCTGTGTTTAATGGGTATAAGTAAGATGTTGAATATTTTCCCAAGTGAAAAAACAAACATCCACAATAATGTTTCAAGTTAAAAATTATGAACTTGAAAAGCATTATTGATGAGGTCTCCAGAAGTTGCTCAGCCCATAAAGAATTTGAATATCAAATCCAAACATTAACCCAAAAAGATTTTGAAAATAAGCTAAAATCATGAACAGATGCCTCAGCGTGGAAGAAAATTAGACATACAAATATGCAAAACTGAAAGGCAAATATTTTGGAAACATGTTTGGAAATTCAATAATTTTCAACAGAGAACGAACATGGCGGTATTATAGCTTCTATCCTGAAAGATTGGGGATTATTTTATAAATTCAATAGTTAATCATATTATTTTAAATTGTGCATGTCGAAGTATTTGGTCTAGATTCAAGATCACATAAAGTTTTAAAACAGATCAGTTAATGGGATAACAATGTGGTTTTATACAATACGAGTGAAGGGAAATGATCTGGGTGCTAAAGATATTGAGATATTGGGATAAGGGCGAACTATTCTGAAATCAATTACCTTACTACAAAATAACCAAATTAACAATAATTAAAAAAAATAATAATAATAATAGCTAAAGTGATCCGTATGTGGTTTTAACTTCTGATAAAACTATGCTTCTAATTGTCCAGGGTCACTGGACAACACAATCAAGATGATTAAAAAATCACTCACGCACGCTTTCCTTTCTATTTCTGCAGCGATTTGCCTACGTGTCAGTGATGGAGTGAGTCCTCAGTCATTATCTGTGGTGGCCATCGTAACTCTCTCCGGCTGTTGCTTTGATTTTATAGCTTTCTAGGGTGCAGTCTCTGTTCCTGATTTGTTTTTCAAAGTCAGAGATTCAAACCTAGTGGAATACTACGTTCTCAGTGTTTCTCCAATGTGGACGATTGACTTCAGGACCCACGCACCCAATTACTTTCTCAAGCCAACGCACTATTTGTCACTGTAGAACACTGCAAAATATCCACGAGAACGGAATTGATGGTCCATGTGTAAATGCTGGCACTGCCTAAAGCCCAGAGAGACATCAAGTTGGAAAGCAAATGATATTTAAAACATTTCGGAGGGAAGTATGTAATGAACCATTGTAGACACTCTGATATGTTCGATGTGCCCTAGGAGAAGGCCCCGCATTCTGATCGGCAGAAGGGAAGCGTGAGGTTTCAGAGATTAACCGGGGACCCATCTGATCACGGCTAACCATCCTTGTGGGCACAGTGGAACATCTGTGTTTCATCAGAAACTCCAGAAAACGCAGCGCATACCACAATGGAAACATTTCCCCCAACCTCTCTCCCTTCTTAATGGAATGCTTGACCAAGATTTGTTTTATATGTTTGACAGAAAATAAATTACTAAAATACAGGAGATTATCTGAAGATTTGTGATCCTTACGGCGAAGGTTAATATGCATTAGAGAAGGTCGGCATTTTGGGATGGGAAATAAATTTAAATGCTTCCAGGACTTGTCCTGGGCAAGCAGAATCATTTGGGTTGTTTGACCTTTTCTTTTTTTGAGAAATAAAAACAACAAATATCTTCCTGGATTGCTCCGGAGACTATAATTGAGTTCCACTCAATCCCCCCACGTGATATAAAATGTTCTTTATTTTCTAAGCCATTATTTAAACGGCACAGCGGCCGGGGTGGAATGAAAAAGAAAGAGTTAATGAGTCCTACGGTTATTTCCTTGGGTGATTTTCTTCATTAATAAAAGCCAAATAATGTAGGAAGTGGATGTTCTCCAAAAATTGGAAAATAAGGATAAATGTGCAGGCACTAAATTTTGATGAGACATCGCGGAAATCTTCCTTTTCTATATCCCGCCATGTTATCAAAGAGAATAGTCCGTTTTCACATAACGTTTCTGTACTCATCTGGTGCATACCTAGTGGGTTAAGTGCAATTTTAAGAGACAATGTCAGCAAAAATTTAATTAGCTCACATAATGGCACTTTTCTCTGCAGGACTATCTCCCCCCTTTTAATTCCTCTTGACCTCAATTATTTAAAACAACAAAAATTCTGTGGCTGGGGTGGGGGTGGGAGGAGGAGGGTGGGGAAACTCTCTCTTGCCACCAGCAAACATACTTTTCAACGAAATTAACTTAAAAAGAGGTCAATTTTGTCTATTTCAGGCAGTTCTGTGATGTGTCCATGCATTATTTCGTTTAAGGGTGGGAACTTGGCAAGATTTGTGCAAAACCTTCAGATGAAACATGTGCTTGAACATTCTTACATTAAATAGTTTGGTCACATCTATTTAAAAAATTAGGCCTAAACCAGTAAAAATATCAATAAAACTGTCAAAATGGAAACAAAACGTGTAAAAATATTAAAATCAACAAGGAAAATAATTTCCTTCACTATTTCCTTTCTAAGGGGTGAATGCTGGAAAGTGACTTTAACTGAAAGCCTCAAACCTGAGAAAGATGAAAATCAATATTGCCCTTAAAGATTTATTAAAACAGTTTCCCATGGAGATTTATAGGAAACATTCCACTTATATTTTTTGCTTTTTCACGAAGAGTTCCTAGTTGAATTGCCACATTTAGTGTGTTTTTATAAATTTTAGATAGTTTTTTTTCTATTTAATGGTAGACAATCATCGTATTGCACCCAAAGAAAATATAGGAAAATTGGTCAAGTCAGTCCTGGGAAATGGAAAGGAATGACTCCTCTTAGCTTATTTACCTACAGGGTTTCTTTTCTCCTATGTTTTATTTTAGCACTTATACACTTTTACAAATGAGAACTGCTTTTGAAAAATTATCTTGTATTGCCTGGTGGCTTAGCTCAGTGGTTGAGTGTCAACCTGTGAACCAAAAGGGCAGGGCTCAATTCCTGCTCAGAGCACATGCCCGGGTTGTGGTCTCGATCCCTAGTGTGGGGCGTGCAGGAGGCAGCCAATCAATGATTGTCTCTCATCATTGATGTCTCTATCCCTTCCCCCCTGTCCCTTCCTCTCTGAAATCAATAAAACTATTTAAAAAAATATATTCTATTACTGGGTCACTGATAATCCTGCCTTATTTTTTTCCTTGAGAAATATAATACAGTAAGATGAAATGATAGAACTGTTAAGTTTCATTTTTCATTAATTACAATAGTAAAATAATGACTGAAGTTAACGTTAGTACACATTTAATACGCACTAAACTTAACTGAAGGCTAAGAAACATCTAAATATATCTCCTCCTGCCTTCAAATATATTAAAAACCATTTTAAATTTTAAAATATGGCTTGTTAGCAACTGCCAAGAAGAGCTGCTCAAAATTAAACATATTGTTATGGTTGATAATAAACAGGTGTTTCTTATTTCTTGCTTTAAAAATAAACTGGCGTCTTGGAGTTTGGGGCATGAACATATGAAGTTTTGCTTATATTTTAGAAAACAAGAGCTTGCTGTAGTGTTATTGTCCTCGCAGTTATTGCGATTCCTCAATTTCAGTTACCATTTCACTGGGCCCAGTGGACCCCACTTTTCAGGTTTATGGAGTGAGCGCAGTTTTTCAGAACGTACATCCTTCACACAGGACATGCGGACAGTCTGAGAGAACGGTGCGGCCATATTGACCACAGCTGTGCAAACGGCTATGTCATGCATTTCATAGATTCGGAGCGATTCCGGCCTAAACTTGAACTTGGTGAACAAATACACGGTGATCTGGAAGGAACCCTTTTCAAGGTTTGAAGGAGTCATAGTATTTTCTTTTCTGCCTCTCTCCCCACCTCTGTTCCCCAAGTCCTACAGAGAAAATACTTCCTACAACCTGAGCAGAACCCTGAAAATACAAGGACAGCAATGACAATTTTTAAAGACTCTCTCTCTCTCTCTCTCTCTCTCTCTCTCTCTCTCACACACACACACACACACACACACAGAACAAACACACATGGAGAAGAAATGTGGACAAATTTTGGAAAGTGCAAAACCGATGAACACATGGTAACAGGCAAAGCTGCGAGAAGAAGGTCAAGTTCAAGGGCTGGCCAGCAGGAAGGACAACCGACCAAGGGCAAGCGGGTTCCTGCCCCATTGCCTCAGAAAGGCAGGGGAAACGGACACCTGGTGACCCGAAGTTCACTGTGGAAAATTAATTTTTACAGTAATCTGATCTCACCTTAAAAACTATCCACCACTGGCACTGAGGCATAATAAAGGAGAGTTCGGAAACTGAGCCAAATTGTTGAGGCGCTATCTTTTCATTTCAAAGTTAGGAGCAAAGACTTCCACCAGTTGACCTTTCCAGGACTCAGTTGCATAATCTGTAAAATGGGAGCGACAATCATACCCACTCCACAGAGCTGCTCTAAGTATTAAAGGAGCTTGTCCGTGGGACACCCTTTGAATAGCACATGCCAATTACTAGAGAATGTTTGTTAATAAAGCTGTGAGCATTGTACGTACTATGAACGGCAAAATAAAATAACAAACTTGGTCCCCATACGTGTAGCACATTTCTTCCAAGGAAGGTCGATTGGAACGCGCAGTGAAACGGGAGGCAAGCAGCTTCTAATTTCCAGTTCTCCCCCAGTGGGGTGGGGGGGTGCTTTCCGGTCTCCACCAAGCCCACGGAGAATTCCTAAATTGGTTTCTTGGGACCCTCGGTGCTCGGCGATGCCCTAATTTACACTTCCTCATTTGCAGCCCGCGCGCGAGGCATTCGTGAACGGTCTGAACTGAAAAGACACTCTTATCATAATTAATTTTTAAGGCAGCAGGGACTTGGTGAGGAAGACACCCGAAGCCAACAACTGAAGCAGCGATGTCAGTGCGACAAAGGGTCAAAAGCACGCCCGGATGCCTCCCACGTCCCAGGGAATTAACGAGCCTGGGTTCAAAGATGCCATTCTCGAGGGGCTGGCTTTACTAGCTTCTAACATTACAGCTCCCCCTCTTCTACGAGGAAGTGTGAGGGAAGTACAGCTACCCATCTATAATAATAAAAGGGTAATATGGTAATTAGACCGGACAGCCAAACGACCTTCCGGACGTCTAGACGACCTTCCTGACAAAGCCGGGGCCTGAGGGAAGCTGGCCGGGGTCCGGGTACCTGTGGGCGGCGCAGGGGAGGCCGGCCCGGGTCCCAGTTGTCTGCGGCTGGCCGGAGGAGGGAAGCCCAGGTCCCAGGTGCCGGAGGGAAGCTGGTGCCGGCAGCCGGGATAAGGAAGGCCTACTCTTGCATGAATTTCATGCATTGGGCCTCTAGTCTATAATAATAACAGCATAATATGCTAATTAGACCAGACGCCCTTCCTGATGACCTTCTGGATAAAGCCGGGGCTGCAAGGGCCGAGGTTTCTGCCACCGCGGCAGGGGCCGAGCCCCTTGCAGAATTTCGTGCTAGTTGATAAATCAGCACCCTCATTGCAGGGGGAAAGTTTGCACACAAGGCTTCAAAATGTTTGACAGCAGAGGAAGACATCGGCCTTGCAACTCGTGCTTTACACAGACAAAAAGGGAGACGGAGCCTGGAGGTGAGGGGTATTTTACCAGGAGCAGTTAAGAAGTTACAGCTTAAAACGGTGCTTCGAACCACAGTGGGATCCGTGTCCCGGGGCAATTGCCGGCCGAGCAGCAGAGGTGCGAAGCCCAGGTTACATGTGACCACAGGGATGCGCTCCTGCAGGAACCTGGGGGTCTTGGAGGGCCCGCGGGGTCCCCGAGGTCACGGTTGGGAGGACGTGGGTTAGCTGGTTAGAGCCAGTTAAGTTGCAAATCAAAAACGGAACACTCCCTTGCTGATTAGAAAGAGCTGTGATTGCTGCTTCTTCCTTTTTCATGGCTCATTTCATTTTATTTTCTTTTGTTTTAAAGAATCGTAATAAGCATAAAAATAGAACTGGTTCAGACGACTGAGAGCAGAAACCCGACTTTTCTCTGATTCTTAGTCACACTTGGCTTTCTGGCCTCCCCACACTGCACCAGCAGGAACACGGTGGTGAGCAGCGGCCAAACATTTGCCCACAAGCCCTCTCTTCCAGATGCTTTTGGAACTACTCAGAGTGTACAGCAGCAAATGGGAATCAGACCATACACCTCTTGTTTATTTCATTTTTCAAAGTCATAGACAGAGCTTGAAATGAGGGGGGTGGTTTTTGATAGAACGGGAAGAGTATATTGTACCAGGGCTTACGTGTATTCCCTTGGCCACTAGCTCAGGTTGGTGACACGGCGTACCCATGCATCTCCATGTTGTCCCTCACTTGGTGATAATCTCTTCTCTGTCTACTTTTCCCAGTTGGGAGTGAGGAGACCATCCTATATAATAAAAGCCCAGCGATCCAATGGCGGAACAACCAGAATGACCTGTTGACCAGTTGCTATGACACACACTGACCACCAGGGGGCAGACGCTTAATGCAGGAGCTGCCCCCTGGTGGTCAGTGCGCTCCCACAGGGGGATGGCTGATCAGGATGAGCAGTGCTTCCACAGTGGGCCAATCCCCGCAGGCCACAGCCCCCACCGGTGCACGAATCCAGTACACTGGGCCTCTAGTGAAATAATAAAGGGTGATGAGAATGAAGGTGAAGATGGGTGAGAATGATGGAGAGACACAGTGGCTCACAGAATCGGGACTCTCACCAGCCTAACTGTGAAATGCATGCAGCATTGTCACTTCCCTGGTGACACTCGGGACTGACATGATTTCAAAATGACCTTCTGAAAGCTGTTGTGCAAGGCGTCCACCGGGGAGACCTCTCCAATCTCTGGAGTAACTGGGTTTACTTCCCTGGCACTCAACTTCCCCCCAACCCACTTGTATTTAAATCAATCCCTGGTCATCAGGGCAACATACTGGCAAAGCAAGTGGCTTCCAAGATGGAGTGGAGTGATGCATAGGACACTGCTCACCCCTCCAATGTGTCTTCCGAGTGGGTCAGATAAAAAACAGAACTTTGAACTGTCGATTTATTAGTGGTTTGCTGTTACAGCTCTAACCCAGAATATCTGTACAACAGCCATGACTTCAACAAACCTATAGCTTAGCACCTGTCCATTTATACATCACCCTATGCATGTGAATGGGGGCAATCAGAGCCACAGATCCGCCCCCAAAGCAGCGACAGCTAAATTTTCCATTAATTGCTCTGAGCCTGCTCTTTTTCCAAGGATTTCTCTCGGCAAGTCTTACCATGAAACAATTATCCTTACGTTCCATTTTTAAATTCTAGAAACTTCTAGACGAAACTCACCATTTTACGGATGTCCTACAGGCTATGGCTCTCAAATTAGTGGGCACATGTGGCAACCAGTATAGTACACGTGTGTGTGTGTGTGTGTTTGAGAGAGAAAGAAGGGGGAAGATAAAGAGATGTGTATGAATGAATTATTCTCAGTGGATAATTAGGGTCGATCATGCAGTAATCTAAATGACAGTGCCTGAGCCAAGTCAACTGTAGCTGAGTATTAATTTATTTCCTGGCCACACATAGATTAAATTAAAGCAATATTTCATTTATTTTAGAACTGCAGAATACCTGCTTTCCAAGTACCAAATCGTATTTGTGAAAACTAGAAATCCATTCAAAATAGGCTCCCTCGCACGTTGGGCAACATTCTAACAACCAGGCAGGCTTGCTCAAATCCCTGCTTCTACCACTTTCTTATCAGCGGTTCTCAACCTGCAGGTCGCAAACAATGAAAATACACCCTGCATATCAGATATTTACGATTCATAACAGTAGCAGAATTACAGTTATGAAGTAGCAACAAAAATAATGTTATGGTTGGGGGTGACCACAACATGAGGAACTGTATTAAAGGGTTGCGGCATTAGGAAGGTTGAGAACCACTGATGGAGACAATTGGCCACATTTCTTATCCTTTTACAAGCTCGGTTTTCTCATCTGCAAAATGAACATAACATAGTATTTATGTCATAGGTTTTATGTAAACATTAAGTAAGATTGTGAATAACACACATTTAGCATAGAGTCGTACAATATGCTCAAGAGGTATTTATTTGCTATGGTGATTACTTTTAAAAAAATATCTTTAAATTGATTTCAGAGAGGAAGGGAGAGGAAGAGAGAGATAGAAACATCAATGATGAGAGAGAGTCATTGATCTGCTGCCGCCTGCATGGTACCTCTTGGGGATCAAACCCACAGCCTGGGCATGTGCCCTTGACAGGGAATTGAACTGCAACCAACTGGTTCATAGGTCAATGCTCAACTATTGAGCAACACTGGCCGGGCTGATGATTACTTTAAAAAAATATATATATATATTTTATTGATTTTTTTTACAGAGAGGGAGAGGGAGAGTTAGAAACATCGATGAGAGAGAAACATTGATCAGCTGCCTCCTGCACACCCCCTACTGGGGATGTGCCCACAACCAAAGTACATGCCCTTGAGTGGAATCGAACCTGGGACCTTCCAGTCCACAGGCTGACGCTCTATCCACTGAGCCAAACCGGTTAGGGTTGATGATTACTTTTAATAATAAAAGCCTTACATAAAAAGCTCATGGATTGGAAGGATTGTACTGTTACGATGCTCTAACTAGTTAAAGCAATATACAGATTCAATGCAATTATCAAAATACAGTGGCATTCTCTGAAATAGAATAACTAATCTTAAAATTTATATGGAACCACAAAAGAGCCTGCATAGACAAAGAAACCTTGAGAAAGAACAAAGTGGGAGGTTTCATATTCCCTGATTTCAAACTATACTACAAAGCTACAACTACCAAAACAGTATAGTACTGACATAAAGACAAATATATAGATCAATTGGCTAGAACAGAGAGCTCAGGAGTAAGTTCTCACATGTATCGTCAATTAATCTATGACAAAGGAGACAAGGATATACAATGGGGTAAAGACAGTCTCTTTGATAAGTGATGTTGGGGCAAAGTGAGCAGACACATGCAAAAAAAAATGAAATGAGACTACTTTCTTATACCCTATAACCAAAATAAACTCAAAATGGCTTAAAGACTTAAATATAAGACCCCCAAACCATAACAATTCTAAAAGAAAACATAGGCAGTAAACTCTTTGACCAATTGGTCTTAGCAATATCTTTTTGAATATGTCTCCTCAGTCAAATCCTCCCTAAAGTAGAATATAATGTCCAAATATTTTAAATTGCTTCCTATTTATTACTAAACAGGCTCATATTAGTAAAAAGTGTTTGTTTATTTTTGCTTTTGTTGGGCAAGGGCAACAAAAGCAAAAGTAAATAAATGAGACTACATCAAACTGAAATTTTTTGCACAGCAAAGGAAACCATCAACAAAACAAAAAGAGAAACTATTCAACAATGATACCTCTGCTAAGGGATTAACATCCAAAATATATAAGGTACTCATATAACTTAACACCAACCAACCAAACAAACAAAGAATCCAATTAAAAAAATGAGTAGACATTTCTCCGAAGAGGGCACACAGATGGCCAACAGACACATGAAAAGATGCCAGCATCACTAAATCAGGAACATGCACATCACAGTCACCATGCATACCACCACACACCTGTGAGAACGGCTACCATTAACACATCAATAAATAACAAGTGCTGGTGAGGACGTGGAGGAAAAGGAGCCCTCCCACACTCTTGGTGGGAATGGAAATTGGTTTAGTGACGATGGAAAACAGTAGGGCGATTCTTCAAAAAATTAAAAACAGAGCTGTTATACTGCCCAACAACACTTCTGAGTGTTTGAATGAAATAAGAACACTAATGTGAAATGATGTATGCACCTCTGTTTCTGTTTACTGCTGCATTATTTACAATAGCCAAGATAAGAAAGCAACCTAGCCGTCCATCAACAGATGGATAAAGAAGCTGTGGTACATCCACACGATGGAATGTCACTCACCCATAAAAAAGAATGAAATCTTGCCATTTTTGACAACCTGGATGGACCTAGAGCAGCGGTCGCCAACCTTTCGGACCTCACGGACCACCAGAGGTCCGCGGACCACCAGTTGGCGATCGCTGGCCTAGAGGATATTGTGCTAAGTGAAACAAGTCAGAAAAAGAGAAATACCATCTGGATTCCCTGATTTGTGGAATCTTTAAAAAAAATGAACCAACAAAATGAACCAGAAATAGATAGACCCATAGCTAAAGAGAGCAAGCTGATGGCTGCCCAAGGGGAGGGGAGCGGGGAAACGGGTGAAAATTAGAAAAAGAAACTAGTGCTGCCCACAAAAGTACCACTACCCTACATTTTGAGGCTACTTGGGTAACATAAAAGAATTTTTAAAAACTCAAATAAATATTTTCATATACAGAAGGTCCTTGTCACTCAGCATCGTCAACATTGATTAAGACTAAATTTCCAAAACCAATTTTTAAATAGATTTTATTGATTTTTTTACAGAGAGGAAGGGAAAGGGATAGAGAGTTAGAAACATCGATGAGAGAGAAACATCGATCAGCTGCCTCCTGCACACCTCCTACTGGGGATGTGCCTGTAACCAAGGTACATGCCCTTGACTGGAATCGAACCTGGGACCTTTCAGTCCGCAGGTCGGCGCCCTATCCACTGAGCCAAACCGGTTAGAGCATCCAGAAACAATTTTTAAAAATTGTCTTCTGTTTGTGCAATCTACTTGGGATTTCCATACATCTCTAAGGCCAGGGCGGGAGGCAGATGTGAGGGCTGCGAGAGGCGACAGGCACATCACTCAGGACGGGTCTCAAGTGTCCAACCTTTCAATCCCTCAGTCCGTAGTTCCTGTGGACCCGGGGCCCGTCCTTCTGGAACTCGGTTATGGAATCCTATCACTATCGCCAAGCAACAGTAACTCAGGTGTGAATGACTTCTGTGTCCCGGAGCCCGAAACCCCAAAAGGCCGCTTTCCAAATGAGTGAAGGACACAGGCTCCCACGGGAAAGCAGAAGAGACTGAAGACCCAGGGGCTGCAGCTGGTTCCTGCGCCCTGTCATGGTACCCTGACTTGTTATTTGAAAGTAAAAGTCAGACTATGCCTAGAGCCATGGTTGGCAAACCACAGCTCGCGAGCCACATGCGGCTCTTTGGCCCCTTGGGTGTGGCTCTTCCACAAAATACCCTGTGCGGGCGCGCCTGGAGAGTGCGATTGAACCTGCGTGGCCCATGCGCGGAGGTGAGTATTTTGTGGAAGAGCCACACCCAAGGGGCCACAGAGCTGCAAGTGGCTCGTGAGCTGCAGTTTGCCGACCCCTGGCCTCGAGGAACCGCCCCGCCTCTCAGCAGCTACACCGTCTGCAGGGATCCGGGAAGCTATACATGTGGTTGAAATGTTTCCCTACTTCGTTGGCATGCTTTTGTCCACCGGTATTTTCCTGAACTTCAGCTCCCCAGGCAGAGCTCGGAGCGTGGTGTAGTTTCTATGCTGGCACCTGCACAGAGAAACGCTCAGAAATACTATCCAGATTCATTTTTACTATCATTTAGGCCCACGTCGTAGATTTCCTTTCACAATTAGGGATCTAAAAACCAAACATGTGCACACGCATCCCCGGGCAGGTGTTCAACGCTGGAAGCGTACACCTTCATTTTGGAGAGGTGAACCGATAGCAAAGCTGTAGTGAAAACACGGAAAAATGGCCGCAATCGTCTACATTTCCAAAGAGCCGTGGACAAACATAAACAGGGATCAAAATGAGGGTCTCTCCCGGCTTTTCCTCGGCTCTGGCCGGGAGCGGGGAAGATAACACACCACTAAGCTTATGTGGAAACAGAACTACCATTTAGAGGAAAAAATCTCTATTCTTGTCCTGATAGTTACTTTTCTCTTTGCTTCTTGATCCTTGAAGATGCCAAAGGGACATTTCTTTACTCTTAAAGTGACTTTTAGGCCTTTATTGGCTAAGAAGTCATTTCTGGCATGATTACTTTTAACTACAAGAGACGGTATTTTATGAAAGTTTTTTCTCTCATTCTGGATATTGACGTTAGCAACTATAAAAAATGAATGCAAGCAAAATGTAAACCAAAAATGCCATGTAAGGATACGCTATTCACTGCAGTAAAAGGTTGGATACATGTTTGCATTGGTAACAACAGTTTTTAGATTTGATTACTGGGAAACGAATGAACATTAAAATGTTACATACGATAGACCAATGAAGAACGAAGTCAAAGATTTATTCCCGATTATGTTTTCTATTCTGCATACTATATTGGATATGGAAACTTACTACCTTAGAATTAAGTGTTTTGTCATTCGTATTAGCAATCCACTGAGTGACAAAATTTTGATCGAAACATAATTTGATACAGACGGTAACGCAGACAATGTGTTACTGTAAGATTAAAATAAACTGTTATCTCAGGCTTAGGTGTTTCTTGGCCAATAAATTCATCTCCATGTTACTAGTAGCAAGAACACTGATTAGAGCGTGCTTGACGTAACTGTATAGGCAGATTTATCATTTCACAACAGATTCTACCAGAAATCATTTCGTTACAGTTACTTTGGGACGTTATTTGTGACCTTAGGAACTGCACTGACTTGGTCACATGCATGTAGTCAATGATCTGATTTAAATCATGAGTTATTAACCTCGAGTGAACTCAGGAGTAAAATCTCATAAATACCTTGAAAAATGTAGTGAATCAGAGGAAATGTTAAACTGAAATAAAAACAATCATGAGACAGCCCGATCATGAAAAATCGCCCGATGTGGAGAACTTTAAAGGTTAAAGCTGTATTACAGGTTTTTTAAAAAAGGAAAGCAATATGAGAGGAAAATACAAAGAAGGGGAAAGATGAATACGCGAGCTGCCTACTTTTTGTTTTATTATGCTCATTTTTTCCCCTCAGAGGTTACCGCTTTTGCAGCTGGTCAGAAATATCACATTCCTTAATGTCTCCAAAGGTTTTATATGACCAAGCTTGACCAGACTTTAACTTGAATAACACATTAAGCAGCTGTTGAAAATAAAAATGCATTATGGATCTTCGAATGGAGACCCCAACGGGAGGAAAGCGAGTTCCTTTGGGGTATGAATTAAGACTCTTTCACTAGACTATCCATTTCCTATAATATTCAAATTTTCACAAACATTACACAACTAATCGTAGGTATTCGGAAACAAAGGCTCCAGGTGCTTTTAAGTTGAGACAATTTCTTGGTACTTTCACAAGTGTAGTTAAAGGTTGTATTTTTAATTAATCTACCATACGGTATGTTGGGAAGGTAGGGGGATTGGATTTACGATAAGGTGTCTCAGGATGATATGCATACCAGAAAATTCCATTTAAATGACTACAAGGAGCTTAGTACAACTGTACTCTGTAAGATGAAAAAAGCGTATCACCTATGACTGAAAAATCCATACTTAACCATGTCCATGTTCACCTTGGACTGTGTTTTTTAACTTTCAATCAGCAATTTATTGTATCTTTTTGCATTCTATGTTTTTCTGTCTTTGGACATATTGGCAACTTGGTATATTTTAAACACTTGTTCATGATTTCATTCACTGTCACGTATGAAAGTAGGTAAATTGTACCTCTCTGCTCATGAACCTTATGTTACATTAGTTTACACATTTCATATGCAGTCTTCTTGTTTCCAGCGTTGCCTGCTTTACTTCTGCCAAATGAATGCATGTATACACGAACGCTGATTTCTAGTCAAAAAAAGTGTTCAAACCTGGCTGCCAGGCCAAGGATCCGTGTACCACGAGAGATGCATATGAGCTCCGTTCCTTTTCAGAGCAACATAGTTTCAGATACTAATTTTGCTCGTAACATTATATATTTCTTAAAGGCACGACAGTCAAACCCAATGCCTTCCTCCTGCCAAGAAATCTATAGCACGTTTCCGACATTTGAAATGTGACGTTCCCGCTGGGAATTGAAGACGACGGTGCCAGGACGAGGAGGGGCCGCGAGCTTGCGAATGGCTGTGGCCAGAGAGCAGCGCGGGGCGAGGAAGAGCTGCCCTGGCTCCCCCTCCTGCGAGAGGCCCCGCGGAGAAACGCTACCTGTGAACTCAGACCTAACGGCACTAACAGATTGTGACACGGCCGGCTGACTAACGGAGTGTCACCAATGAGTGCTCCAGGCAAGGCTGTACCCACTCCCTCAGAGGATGCTGAAGGTGGGAGCCAAGGAGGCGGCACAAATGAAAGCACTGGAAAGCTCAACATTGTTTGAATCTTTCAGTCACATGAATAGAAGATTCCAGAGGTCAAATGTGAAGCTGACAATCTATTTTGCACTTTTTATCTCTCTACGTGAATTTGGCCTCTACATTTATCTGTGTGTGTGTGTGTGTGTGTGTGAGTGTGTGTGTGTGTGTGTGTGTGTGTGTGTGTATGTGTGTGTGAGCATGTGTGTGTGTGTGGGGACTTTTCGTTGTGAAGAGGGTGTGAGTGTGTGTGTGAGTGTATGTGAATGTGTGTGTGTGTGAGTGTATGTGTGTGTGATTGTGAGTGTGTGTGTGGATGTGTGGATGTGTGTGTGTGGATGTGTGTGTGTGTGTGTGTGTGTGTGTGTGTGTGTGTGAGTGTGTGGTGAATGTCCTGAACAACATAAGGATTAATTTCACACATTTCTTCGGGTCAGCCCGAGGTCATCCACGTTCAATATGAACCACATTTCCATGCACGTGCAGCATCGGAATTCCTATTTTACAGAATTCCTATTTCCAACTACTGCTTCAAACCCAAACTGCTATGGTCATTTTTAGAAATGTAGTTTCACAGTTATTTTTTTAAAAAATACAGCTCATGTTTCTTTTTCTCATGCACACACATCACAACATAACTAGATTACTAAGAACTCCTTTTTCCATCATGTATGGTATTTTTTCCATACTGGTTATAAAAATGGTAGATTTCCCTTAACTCTTCTTTTGAAAGGAAGTTAATCTCAGTATCTACTGCCAGAGTTCAGCAGCACACACTATAAACAGCACACACGACTGCGGATCCATTTCTCCAGAGCTACGGGCAGCAAGGAGCGTGGGCTGGCAGCAAAACCAAACCCTGGTCTGGTCTGGTATGAGCTCAAAAAGAGCAACCCCCACAAGCATGCACAACATTTGACGAGGAGCGTCTTAGCTTTTATAGGAAAAATTAAAATGTTAAGCGGGACAGTTCCCACTTTATGAAGGATGAAATCAGATTTATTTGTAAGGCTACAGCTTCCCAGGAGCTAACCTCAGGAAGGAACACAGGTGACTTCTGCGATGGTCTCCTTATGCCGTTTTCTAACCTCCGCACGATTTGGCGCTGACGGAGTAAATTACATTCTCGCTGACGTTATTTCCTACTTGATTTAAGGCATTAATTAGAGTCGGTCTTTGCAGGAATGAGTCCCCAACTTGGTCCAACGCTCCTCTAGGCTAGGACCTGCCCCGGGTCTGCACCCCTTGGGGCGTTTATTAAATGAGAGATTACTCCCCCTTTCACGGGGGAGAAAAGGCTGCATCAACAGCCGTGAGCGGCAGTTTAGCTGGGGATAGAAACCACTTCTCTTCTCTCTGCCCCTCACAAGCATGTTGGGAACATCTTTTGTTTTCTACCAATGTTCCTGAGAGGACTTCAGCTTGAGGGTTGTTCCTCTGGAGGTCATCTGTCTTTTCCCTCAAGTTGCTAATAGTCT
>NW_006297021.1:4505975-4510187 GCF_000327345.1 Myotis davidii | reverse complement strand
CTAAATTCCTTATCAAAGGCGTCCCTTTCCCCTGCTCTGCACCTGGTATGTGCGTTCAGCATGAGGGCCCGTGTCCTCCTGCCGTCGGACACGCCTCGGCATTACCTCTGAGTGCGGCATCTCCTCCATCTCATTTATTCTCTTTCTGGTTTCCCTGAAGCTTGTGTTTTGTAACAGACGCTTTCAATCTCTTTATTTCTCTGTGCTCTGTCCGGGTTGAATTCCTTAACACTACCTTTCTGTGCCGGCTATGCTGAATCTACAACGAATCTATTCAAGTGTTTCATTTTAACGACCATATTTTTTCAGATTTTCTAATGGTACTTTTTCATTGCGTCTACTCTTATGTCCTTCCTGTCTGTTTTGCTTCAGCAGTTCTCACCCTTTATGAAGATGTTATTTCTTGCCTTATCACTTTGAGGATAACAGGCATATTTACTAAAAACGATTTCTTTTCATAGGCAGTAAACTCATTTCCCAAACATTCATTTCATCGGTTTCCTTAGCACTAATCTTACTCCCCTATTTTGGAATTTTGTGTGCATGCTCATTTTGAATAGTATTTCATACATCTCTGCCTCCCTCACTCCTTCATCCATCTCCCCCTGTTTCCTTCACCCCTGCACCTTGTCCCGAACCAGATCAGTCCTCGGGAGCCCTAGGTATTTCCCACCCAGACGCCATGTCAGGGAGATCGCTGGCCCAGCTCCCGGCTACCAGGCTGCGTCTTCTCCATCCAGCCTCCGGGGACCCCGCTTTCTAGGGAGCAGTTTACAGACCTTCTCCTTCCCGATTCCTTTTGCTACTTTTCACTCCAGCTCAGTCCCGGGTTCCAGCACAGAGGCCGGCCGGATCCGGGCCTCTGTTGAAGCACCTTAGCCCTCGAACCCCTGAAGGTGGCCGCCGCCCGCCTGCTCCCCGCCTTCCCGCCATGCTCCCGCAGGCCCTCGCCTCCGCTTCACTGATGGCATGTTTCTGTGATTTTCCTCAGCCACCGATAGGTCTCTTGTTTTTGGTTACAGACATGGCTTCAATTCCCCACGCCCCCTTTTATATTTTAGTTACCAGTTTTGGTGTTGAGGAGCAAGGAGGCAGTGGAAGGGGGTATGAGTGTGGGGAGGGTGGAAGTCCAAGTGTGAACTGACAATGCCATCTTCACAGAAAATCTTTATTGTCTTGTTAAAAATATTTTTTCGTTGATTTTTAGAGAGAGAGGAAGGGCAAGGGAGAGGGAGAAATATCGATGTGAGAGGATAACATCGATAGGCTGCCTCCTGCACACCCTCTACCAGGGACCCAGCAGCAACCCCGGACATGTGCCCTGACCAGGGATCAAACTGGCAACCCCTGGGCACCCAGGAGGATGCCCACCCAAGCCAGCCACAGGCCAGGGCTCTTCACTGTCCTTTAAGTTACCATGTGAACCTATTAGCATAATGCAGACTCCGGACAATGTCACCTCCTGGCTCTGGGTTACAAAGAAGCAACAGCTCCATCCCTTCCCTTCGCCTCCCCTCTCCTCCCCTCCCCTCCCCTCCCCTGCCCTCCCGTCCTATCCCCTCCTCTCCCTTCCTCTCCCCCATCAGCTAAACCCAGGAGCCCACAGGACTGGCCTGAGAATTAGCGGCAACACTCATCTGAAATGCATGCTCAGGGGACCCTCAGGATTTAGCGTGCGGGAGTATGTGAGGGTGGGAGCCCCGGGCTTTGCATTTCACACTTAACTTCTGCAAACTGAAGCTCTGAGAACCGGGCACAGCCAGCAGCCTCCTCCCTGTGAAGTCCTGTTTCCACGCCTCTTCCACGTGCTCCCTCATTTGCTCCCAAGCAGGACAGTGAGGTCACCGAACACAGAAACCAGAAGTCAACCACACTCTTGACTTTACACAGGACAGTAAACACTTTTCGTCAAAAACCTTCCGTGAAGTGTCTTAAAAGCAAGGAAGTTAGCTCGTGAGCTCCCATCAGGAAATGACCTCTGTGTAATAGGCCTGGTACCCGCCTGGCGACTGAGGCGCCTTGCAAAGCTGGTGGAGGAGAAGCTAGGAGGGGCGGGTTAGCCGGTGGCTCTTGCCCACTGGGCAGGGCTCAGGGGTAAGTCCACGTATCAGAGATGCAGCTGCCCGCCTGGCGTGGCTCAGTGGTTGAGCCTTTAACTATGAACCTGGAGGTTGTGGTTCGATCCCTGGTCAGGGCACGTGCCGGGTTGCAGGCTCGATCCCCAGTGTGGGGCATGCAGGAGGCAGGCGATCAATAATTCTCTCTCTCTCTGTTGTTGTTTCTCTCTCTCTCTCCCTCTCCCTTCCTCTCTGAAATCAATAAAAATAAATATATTTTTATGGCACTCACGGCAGGTGGGTGCCCGTCCTAACTCCCCTCCCTCACGCCTGCTCAGGGCAGTGACATGGGAAGAAACGTGAGTGAAATAATAAGACACGATGGCAAACGCCGGTCCCCGCACACGAATGTGCAAGCAGAATGCATTTTAAGGAAAAGTAAGAGAAAATAGTCAAACTAGACTTGAGTTCACACAGAGCGGGGATTTCCAGCTGGTGTGTCGCTAGGATTTTTGAAACACACAATACCTGACTGTGTACTAGTCAGGGGCACTGACCTCTTTTCCCTCAGATTGTCAAATTAAAAAACACACAATAATAGCCGTCCAGTGCGAATGCCCTGTGTGGAACCATAAATATATAGGTCAGACAGCAGAGTGCATCTTATTGGTCACGCTGCATAAAAAGGTTGCGCCTGATTGGTTAATTCCTGGTACAAGAAATCTTTATATACAAGGATAGGCACCTGTGTTTTTACAAAGTGACTTTGGAACAAAAAGGGTAGGTAATTACTATTATTATTTTTGTAAATCAATCAAAATTATACCTATTTTTTTTCAGATTGGCAAAATATATACTTTTTGGTGGGCCACAGAATTTTAGGAATTAGCTTACGTGTGCCCTGAAATGGAAACTGTTTGAAAACCGCTGAAATAGACGGAATGAAAGCCAGTGTTTCCATCTCTCCCACTGGTATGCACTATGGTATATGAAAAAGAAACAGGGAAACGTATGCTTAACTGCTTCCATAATGTGGGAACACTTTTCATTTCTGTCCAAGTGCCTTTATTGGGGTCCTCATTTAAGGCTGCTTCTCCTCCCTGTCCTTCCCTGCTCGCCCCTCCTCACCACTCTTCCCGTTCCGGAGCCACCGACGCTCCCAGTAGAGAGCGAGCCCGTTAATTACGGCAAACAGGAAAGTCACAGAGTTATCTCACGTGAGAAAGAAAAAGAAAGCCCTTTAAAAAGTCCGCGTGGCAGCCTGCCAGCGAGAGCTCAGCATCCGCAGGACCCAGCAGAGCGGAGGAGCAAGTCAGGGGCAACGCGACGCCTGCCTCTCACGGCCCCTTGTCCTCCGTCACAGCTGCCACGGCGTGTGACTGTCACCTCAGTAGCCAGAGAGAATGCCCTTTCATTTGTTTGTTTAGTTTGCAGCTCATAGTATTGCCAGGATGGTATTCTCCCTGGGATGGATTTAAATAAAGAAAACAAATAAGTCCCCCTCTGTTACTATGTAGGGGACCGGGTGCCTGTGCCTGTGGCCGGCGGGACAGAGGCGGCCGCTGTGCAGGGAACGCGGTCTGGTCGTCAGTGCTGGGAGCACCAGCCCCCGCTGGACCGCGCCCAACAGGGACCAGGCGCAGCCAACGCTCCCGGGCTATTTCAGTTGAAACGAGACCAGGAGGCCTCTGTTTTGGCTGCTGGGATGAAAGGAAATAGGCTCCTTGTAACCCCACTGGGCTGGGAACTGTATTCCCGGAGAACCGTGTCCGGACAGAAGGACTGCATTGCTCTTTTTTCTAGGGCCCGGAACGTCTCCTGAGAGGCGGCCCAGGGATGGGGCACCCCCATCAGTCAGCAGCCAGCCCGATCTGGAACTGAGCGTTGACTTAGTACCACCAGGCGGAGGTCTCACTTCTTCAAACAACATGCACACGGCTGAGCACACAGAAGCACGGCTGCTAAGGGCACACAGGCCACCTCCTGGGTGCTCATTGTGAGAACCACTGGCCAGGAGGCACGGATTCCTCTTCTTCTTTTTTTTTTAAAATATCTTTATTGATTTCAGAGAGGAAGGGAGAGGGGGAGAGAGAAACATCAATGATGAGAGAGAATCATGGACCACCGCCCCCCTCCCCCGCTACTGGGACCAACC
>NW_006297021.1:4501102-4505516 GCF_000327345.1 Myotis davidii | reverse complement strand
TGCCTGTGGCCGGCGGGACAGAGGCGGCCGCTGTGCAGGGAACGCGGTCTGGTCGTCAGGGCTGGGAGCACCAGCCCCCGTTGGACCGCGCCCAACAGGGACCAGGCACAGCCAACGCTCCCGGGCTATTTCAGTTGAAACGAGACCAGGAGGCCTCTGTTTTGGCTGCTGGGATGAAAGGAAATAGGCTCCTTGTAACCCCACTGGGCTGGGAACTGTATTCCCGGAGAACCGTGTCCGGACAGAAGGACTGCATTGCTCTTTTTTCTAGGGCCCGGAACGTCTCCTGAGAGGCGGCCCAGGGATGGGGCACCCCCATCAGTCAGCAGCCAGCCCGAGGCTGGGAGCAAGGCCTCAAACGTCCTGATGGGGGGACTGGTCTGGGCCTTCCCTGGACAGCAAGGGTCCCCGGGAAGCCGATGTTGCTAGGAGCCCCCTCTATGTGCGCTGGCTCCTTCCTTGTCCCTCCTCTGCTTTGGTGTGTCCGCCTCATTGGTCAGAGTGCCCGGCGTGGAGGGGCAGGTTTCACTTATCTGCAACCTCCGCCTGCGCGATTACCATGTGGTTTTTTATGAGAGAGAATCATGGACCACCGCCCCCCTCCCCCGCTACTGGGACCAACCCCGCAACCCAGTCATGTGCCCTTCACTGGAATCGAACCTGGGACCCTTCAGTCTGCAGGCTGAGCTCTATCCACTGAGCCAAACCAGGGAGAGGGAGGTACAGGTTCTTAAGGAAGATCCATTGTTTCATCCACACGGAACCCGCTGAAGTTTAATGGGAACAGAGCGTACTATGAAAGATGACTGTATTTTCAACTTTTCTGCTGCGCGAATTCTATTTGGTTTTGCAAAAAAAAAAAAAGAGCCAAAGCGTTAAGGGGCCTTAAACCAAAAGCAGCCTTGTCGTTAACCCCTGGCCATCCCACCTCTGCAATGTCCTCATGTCAACAATTCTTCCCTTTTCTCCTCTTCCAGGACCGGCCCCTTTTGGTCCATGGAAGATAAATATTTGCACTTGGTCCTGAGGTTTTTCTCTGGGAGGACAGAATCTTTCCAGCCAACGAGCTTTCAAACCTTTGCCCCCAGTTCCCAGGAATATGGTATATATATATTTCTGCCTGATTTTATTTATGTTTCATTGTCACCGACGGAAGTGTCTACTAAGGAATTCGGATGAAAGGGCCTCTGGGAGGAATGGTTGATGAATGGGTGTCTTTTTTTGTGTAAGGAATTTGGAAGGAAAAGTTTAAATACGACTAAGTTAATATTTATCTCTACCCCTGCAATGATTTACTAAGAACAGGACCCGAGAAGGCAAACCCCCGTCAATACCCTAACTCCCACTGCACACCGGGGTGTTAGGTTACCGCCCTGTTTGCCGTTTTCCCAGGGTGAGTTTCTGATTATACTTCTAGGAGGCTCGCACTGAGATAGGATTAAAGATGAATTCATTTCCGAAGAAAGAATCGACAGGGACATTCGAACTCAGTGGTCCGGGTTTATAGAAGGGACAGGAGTTTGCCCTAAACCCTTAAGGATACACGTGTATGGATCCCGAAAGGTTCTGTCAGTGCATTGCCATTGCCGTGTAGCCCTTGCTAATACTTTTTGATAAAACAGAAGGACGATCTGGGAGTGAAGAATGGATTTTTAAAGATAGCAAAAAGCAGCCAAGATATCATAGAAAATCAGGTCATTTGCTAGCAATCTATTGAGTTGTCTTTTTTTTTTTTTCTTTTTTAAGGACGCAGTGTATTTTGAACAAATGTCAATTTCATTATTGGAACTTTTAAAATTCAGAGTCATTCTTTATAGCTTTAATATCTTCAGTGCCCAAGTCTTTCCTCTTAGTGAAGGTCAGTGAGTAACAAAATCCATTCATTCACTCAGTCACTCAACACATGCTTCAGGCCCGGGTCCCAGCACCAGTGTCACCCAGGTTACAGTGTCATAAAAAGTAACAAACAATGTGACATTTTGTTTCTCGCTGGAATGACATCATTTAAAATATCTGAACTACTTACTACCAGCTTGCTCTTCATAGAGGCTCCCAGGGTCACACTCACCCTGTAATATATTATTTTGACATATTTTGATAAATTTAGTTGCTGTGAAAGGAAGCAGCTGACCCCGAGAGTCTCTGTCCATCTTTAAGGGACTATCTCTTGGTTGTATTAACATTCCGCCTAAAACGGCAAGAACCATCCTAGGAGTAAAAAATTAGTTTTCTAAATTGATAACCAGATGTTCAGTTATTCCGTCTCACATTACTGAGTTTATGTTACATGAGATCGGCTTTTATGTGATAACTCTCTCTACGGGTACTGGATTGAGATATTAATGGAATGAGGCTGAAGCAAGAAAACTGACTTCCAGACCAGGCTTCAGAAACCAATCCTCTTACTTCATGGTCCTACTGTGGGTAGAAAGTTCCTCAGGTCGCCTCGCTCCTCATCATTCTAATCAGCACGCAGGGAATAAACGCATTCTGACGCGAAGGTCATCGTCTCTCTGTTTCCCCCAAACCTCTCAGTTTGTTTCATTGCCTTCCTTTCTCCTAAGAATCTGAAGATGGCAAATCTGCGTGTGATGAACGGGACACGGATGAAACAACGGAAATGCCAGTAATCACACATTTCAGTCTCCTTTTGTGAGCGGACACGCAGGCAAAAATAAAAACGTGCTTTTGGCAGATTCACTCGTTCCCATGACCGCCCTGCCTCTGGCATTTCTACCTCCCCAGGCTCTCGGGGAGGTTACACTGAGCCTGATGTCCCGACAAGAACAAGCAGCCTTTAGAGCATCCCACGATTTTAAGAGGAAGGAGAGTTTGTATTGATCATCTGAAGATGTTTACCGATGAAGAAACTGAGGCAAAGTGCCCCTGCTCAGAGCAGCCTCAGCCCGCAGTGTATGCCGAGTTCCTCTGGGCGGGGCCGGGGGGGGGTGTGTGTGTGTTCATACCGCCAGGCACCTCCTCACGTGTCTGTCACTGTCCCAGGCGCTCAACATGCCTTCGCTGGATTCCCGTTACAGGCACAGCCTCCAGGTAAACGCTCATCCATTCACTAGTTCAAGGGGAGGCGAGGAGAGCGCCCTCGGTGGACGATCCCCCTTGACCACAGCTGCACATGGACAGGAGGGCCGCCAGGGCACGGGGGAGCCGACGCAGTGCGCAGGGAGGCCCCGCACTTACCCATCGGAGGCTGGGAGCGGATTCCCTGAGGGGAGAGCAGGTGGAAGTCATGGGAAAAGAGGCCTTTGGGTGGGGAGTGGGGAGCAGCCTTTCCCAGGTCTGGGTGCCGGGTTTGATTCTCAGACACTTGTCCACCAGCCAGGGCAGAGTTAGCAAACAGGGCCCGTTTCCATACCCCGATGAGCAGCAGCTCAGTGGCCTTCAGGGCTCACCACGCCGCTGAGGAAGGGGCCTGCGTCCCTGGGCAGTGTCAGCGCTGGCAGTGACTAACGGGTTCAAGGAGAGCGGGGCCACTGACCGTGCCACTGACTGACCGCCACCACCCCGCCTCGGCCTCGGCCTCCCTCCCGGCACTGGGGAGAGCGCCCAGGCTCCTAGGAGAGGGCTGTGCAGCCTCACCCACAGCCAGCTCAGGGGTGTGACCGCCTGGGTGCCCCTGTCCGATACCGGAATAAGGCGCGCTCTCGAGTAAACGTGCTGTGTGCGCACTGAGGCTTGGTGCCTCTGGGAGCAGACTTGGGGCAGAGGAGGCATGTGCCGCACACAGGGGCCCTGCCACCCTGCACCAGCCGGCCGCCTGCCCGCACACACGTGTCTACATGAGAAGGTGGGAACACTGAACGCAGCGGCCCTGCCACCCTGCACCAGCCAGCTACCTGCCCACACACACGTGTCTACATGAGAAGGTGGGAACACTGAACGCAGCGGCCCTGCCACCCTGCACCAGCCAGCTACCTGCCCGCACACACGTGTCTACATGAGAAGGTGGGAACACTGAACGCAGCGGCCCTGCCACCTTGCACCAGCCAGCTACCTGCCCGCACACACGTGTCTACATGAGAAGGTGGGAACACCACACACAGCAGCCCTGCCACCCTGCACCAGCCGGCCGCCCGCACACGTGTGGCTACATGAGAAGATGGAAGCACTGCACACAGCAGCCCTGTGTGTCCACATGAGAAGGTGGGAACAGGTCTCGCAGCTTCCAGTTCTCGGCGCTGCTCGGGCGCACGCGGCGGGCTCCGTGCTTGGTGTGTCCCTGACCCAGCAGAGGAGCCGCGTCCTGACGCTCCCTTCCAGCGGGGCTGAGGCTGGTGTCGGAGCTGCTTCTGCTTCTAGGGCGACCTCGAGTTTGTGTTTTTAACGGGGCGGGTGACTTCGCTCTGCAGACACGCTCCCCCCCATCCCCAGTAATGCCTCTGACCTGGGGGGATGG
>NW_006297021.1:4497706-4501047 GCF_000327345.1 Myotis davidii | reverse complement strand
GGGTTCTCCAAGGCCAGGCCACGCGCTGGAGCACTGTTAGGGACGCTATAGGAGCATCTTCCCGACATCCCACCGCTCTGCCTGCCGCAGGGCTGTCGCTTTTCTGCCTTTACCAGGACACAAGGGGAAGCCACATTTCAGAATTCTTTTTTCTTTTTCTTTTTTTAATATATTTTATTAATTTTTTACAGAGAGGAAGGGAGAGAGATAGAGAGTTAGAAACATCGATGAGAGAGAAACATCCATCAGCCGCCTCCTGCACATCTCCTACTGGGGGATGTGCCCGCAACCCAGGTACATGCCCTTGACCGGAATCGAACCTGGGACCTTTCAGTCTGCAGGCCGACGCTCTATCCACTGAGCCAAACCGGTTTCGGCTTTTTTTCTGTTTTTAATCAGAGAGTATGGACCATGATTGAAAAAAAAAAGAGAGAGAGAAAAAGAACTAGTAAATTCTAATGCACAATGCTGTCTTGGTTTTATGGCTAATTAAGAAAATAATTTTTTACAGGAGGATCGTGCTCTTAAGGGAGAGCCGGCCTTGCGAAGGCCTCCTGTTGTCCTGGGGGTAAGGAGGTGCCCATCTTAGCAATGCCCACCCTCTCCTGAGAACCAGTCTCTTCTGAAGAACAGCCCACACTTAAGCATCATTTAGGATGTGGTTCCAGCTCACTTTCCTGGCCCCGTCCTCAGACGGCGTGGCCCTGCTGCCTAAACCCGTCAGGGTGAGTCACCACGTGGTCCTCGTGTGACAGCCTAGACTTGTGCCCGCGGCGAGTTACCAGGAGGAGCAGCCCGGGGTCTGCGCACACAGAGGCCGACCTCTCACTTCCTACAGACCTTCCCATGGTCACACTGACCATCGTTACATTCCAACATCATCCTCACGCGGGTGCCTGGCTGTGAGCGTGGAGACAGGGCGCCTGGTGGAAACGTCTTCCTGGGGAAACCTTACTCTTGACCGATCCACCTTGAACTTCAAGCACATCGCAGCTGTCTGTGCTGCCAGCGTGGCCACACCGGGTCTGGACAACACGGACACGGACGCGCCAGGCATGGAGACGCTCCGCTCCGGGTGGCAGTTGCGTCCTATCTTGGGAACAAAACATACATGGGGCCCCAGCGAGAACCTACAATTCCAAAAATAATCTTGAAATAATTGAGCTCAAAGAGATCTAAGACGCAAATGGGCTTTGGGATGTAAATGCACTTCCGCCCGGGTTCTGTGTTTCCTTTTATTCTCAAATCAAGTCTGTCAGAAATGACAGAAAAATCCTCTCATTGAGGAGAACATTATGTTTTGAATACATTTTTTATTTTATTTGGGGGCTTGTTTTTGACTATATGCAAATATCGTTTTAGCTGACATTAACGTCAGTTGTCTCCTGAAACACTCGTTGGGCCCACGGGAACTTACAGAGCAATTTCCCTCCGACCTCCAAGTTCACACCATTGCCGTGGGTGAAGAACCTCTCAGGAGGTTTTCTCCACATGAAAATGCCGATGGAAACCAAACCACCCCCTTCACCCACCCAACAAAGGTGACACTTCTTTGGTGTCATGTACGCTCGGTGGGAATTATTCATTACATCCACTTTCACTTCATTGGGGCCATGGCAGTGCACAGTCATTTTTGTGGTGGGTTATGTCTACGCTGACCTAGAAAACAGACAACCTCACTAACATCAGTGCACAAACAAGGTGTGTTGTTTTTACTGTAAGCTAGTATGTGGAATGACTATGCAAAAAAAAACCCAAAAAGAGTGTTATGCTAATGAAGCGAAAGAAACCAGTCCGAGAAAGACAAGTATCACAGGATCTCACTCATATGTGGAATCTAATGAACAAAATAAACTGATGAACAAAATAGATCCAGAGACATGGAAGCAGGGAAGAGACTGTGGAATCTCAGAGGGAAGGTTGGGGAGGGATGGGAAGAGATCAACCAAAGAACTTGTATGCGTGTGCATGACCTATGGACACAGACAACAGGGTGGTGAAGGCCTGGGGCGGATAGACGAGGTCAAGGGGAAAAGGGTGGACATCTGTAATACTTTCAACAATAAAGATTAAACAATTTCTTAAAAGCTGTAACCTGAAGGAGTCTGCATTTTTGCAACACTGGTATTTGTTCAGTAAGTTAGAAACAATTAAAGGACTTTTCCCTGCAGTTTTGAGTGAAATAGTCAAGATGAGCCACGGAAGGGGCCCGTGCACAGGGAGCAGAGTGAGCAGCTGCTGAGTTCAGTCAGACGCCTGCCCATCCTCTGGACCAGGGCACGGGTCCCACTACCGTCCGTGTGGCGTGGGAGGTGCTGGCAGGTGCGTGAGAACCAGCCCTCCGCAGCATCACACGGCACTGGTGCCCCTGCCTTTTCTGACCTGCAACTGTTTGTCTTTGTGAGTCAGTATCTGCCAACTCTGTGAGCACAGATAAGAAGATTACGGTGACGGGGGCTGGGAAATAGATAAAGGGTCTCGAAGTGCAAATGGTCGCAATGGACCACGCCACCCCCTCCCCACCGCTTCCCCGTGCATTCCTGAGGTCTCTGTCTGAGTTTGGAACTCTGACGGTTGACAGAATAAAGAGAGCAGTACATGCAAATGGTAAAGGAATGCCTTTAACATGTTAACCCCTAAATATCAGGCAAAAATAATCCCAACTCCACCGTGCTCAGCCATTGAAGGACGCCGGTAGGTCTATAACAGATAAAGGCAAGGACCACTTGCTTATGAAAGATGTGACTCCATGTCTCACTTAATATTCTTACTCATCTGTGGCCCTGAATAAAAATTGAAAACCATTTTGATAAAACAGATGTTGAATGGTCTCAGTGGAAAATGATGGAAGGCTTGCACTGTGTAATTATTATAAAATATCACACATCTGGTACGAAGTTTGGCCTTCTATCCAAGGGCATTTTGGACAACATGAGCAAGGAGACTTGTGGTCTGGTGGAAGTCTGAGCTTGCAGTTCACAGAATGATTTCAACTCCAAGTTCCCTCTTCAGGAATTATAATTTATTGCAGGACAGAACAGCTCGTTTCTCCAAACCACCAAACAAATAATTAGGATATTAAAACTGAACGGCTGTGAGCTATTAATTCAATGAAAATATAGCAACGTAAAAGTGTACAAAGCAATCTGGTGCCGCAGGAAATAAAATAATGGAAGAGTGTAGAACATTTACAAACGACCTTTTCATTCATGAAAAGCTAAGGTCTCCAAGGAACTTTTGGGATAACTTGCATATGAGTTTATCACTAATCCATCATCAGGAGAAAAACTCGGAGCTGAGAGAGGACCTGCTAATGTATGCTGCGCCCACTAGCAGAAGCA
>NW_006297021.1:4481260-4497683 GCF_000327345.1 Myotis davidii | reverse complement strand
TGTCTGGCGGTAATATTTCTTTCCCTTGCTCCAGCCATCTGCCCGTCATGGGTCACATCCACTACGTACCCTCAGCAGACAGTTGCTCTGAGTTTATATTTATCAAAAGATAGATCTTGAAACGGATGATGCGTTGCTTTCCTCCTACCTTCCAAGTGCAATGTGAGTCCTAAATTAACCTGATAAATAAAAGTTCCAGAATATTGCTATATAACCCCTTGTAAATAAACATGTCTTACAAGTGGTGGTTTTACAGGGGAAAGAAGAAAACTTTCTGTAAAGAAATAACACCAGTAAGAGTGAGTCAGAAAAACCCTTCGAGCTCCCTTAATTGAAAAACTGAGCTTAAAAAAATGTTTGTCTTGTGTGCGTGTGTGTTTTTTTTAGATTCATTTCCAATACATGATTTTCCTATGTATTATACTTCGCTAGACTGCTAAATTGTTACAAGTTTATCTAGCTTCTGAATTTTATTTTTCTCTTCCACAAAGATGTTATATCTCAAAAATAACTTTAATGTTATATGGAATATGCTAACGTTGCAATATCAACAGTACTTGGAAATAAATGAAATGTGCCTTATTTCACCAACAGAGCGTGTTTTATCGATATACAAACAGAAAAAAAATGTCAGGCAATGAGATGATTAAAAAAAACACGCGCTTTGTGTCTTAAAGGTTATCCATTTTGGGTTACAGTAATTGATCCCAGTCACTTCAAATGTTTAAAACATTCCAAACCCTCAGCCAAATGCTGGGGAAGTCCCGCTGCCAGGATTCCAGCCGAGAACATTTCAGAAGGCTGCTTGAATCCAAAGAGAGAGAAAAATATATATTATTGCTGAGCGTCGAACGCGCGCTCCGCTCCCAGTGAAAACCAACGCCAAGTAAGCTTTCATTAAATTGGAACAAGATGACAAATACCGAAGCTGAAAATGCATACAGTCAATGGAAACATTACATAAGGTCTCTCATGGATAACGAAAAAAAAAAATCGAGACAGCAAAGACAAGAAAATATTTCCAATATCTTAACAGCTGCCTCCTCTCTCCCTTGAGACACACAAGGAAAATGGGTAATGGTCTTGGAAACCAAACTTCAGTTTTTTAAAACAGCGAAGGAGGAATACGGGTTAATTCATGAATTTCACGAGGAGATGCTACACATGTAGGAAAATTACACGAGGTGCAGGCACAGGCTGCCCGGAGGCCCTTTTCCCGGAATCAGGTGAGGGGAGGGCCTCGCTGGGACACTACAGCCTGCAGGCCAGCAAGGACCTATGGCGCAGCGGTTTGGGCTCCACGCTCCATGCCCTTCAAAGGTACACAAACACCGGCGAGCAGTGCATTGTGCAGCTCAAATGGCCGTGGCCTGGTCCAGGGACGGCAGGGGAGAACGTGTTCTGTCCTAGTCTGTAGGGGCCGGCAGACCTGCACAATATCCTTCTAACCAGGTAGTTGAAGTATCACCAATCGCCAATGCAAACAGCAATCCAGGCTACTTTCCACACGCAAAAATATACACTTGTAAGTGATTTGTACCAACTGGGGAGCCCGACTGTCCCCACACGGCCAAGGCACCTCCGTTACCGGGTTCGGCCCGGCGGCCTGCGCTCTCAGGCATGGCTCACATCACGGGCAGGATGAAGCGGGACAGCACGAGATGTCATCCTGTCTAACACAGCGTACAGAAAGGACACATGCACCCCTATGTTCATAGCAGCACGATTTACCATAGCTGAGATTTGGAAACAGCCTCAGTGCCCATCAGCAGATGAGTGGATTAGAAGAAAACTGTGGTACATCTACACAATGGAATAACATGCTGCTGTGAAAAAGAGAACGCATACCATTTGCAACAGCATGGATGGACCTGGAGAGCGTTGTGCTAAGTGAAATAAGCCAGACGGAGAAAGATGCATACCACGTGATCTCACTCATTTGTGGAATATAATGCACAACATAAACTGATGAACTAAAAAAGTTCTAGAGACAGAGAAGCATCAAACAGACCATCCAACCTCAGCGGGAAAAGGCAGGGGAGAGTGGGAGGAGAGGTAAGAGATCAACCAAAGGACTTGAATGCATGCATATAAGCATAATCAATGGATGATTTCTTGTTTGTTCATTTGTTACTTTCAGTTTTATATCCCACATATGAGTGCAAAAATAAGGTCGATGGGGGAAAAGGAGACATATGTAATGCTTTAAACAATAAAGAATTAAAAAAATAAAAAGAATGAAAGAAATGGGGCTTTTATAGAAACTGAACAATATATTAGTGTTCAAAATACCTTTATAATGTAGAATATGACAAACTGTATGAATATCATATTTGTATCCACACCCCTAAATATCCATTCATTGTTAACCACATTAAAGCATCAGTGTCTACTTCAATAGTGTTGTTGATAAAGGCACGTGAGTAGAAAAAAAAAAAACCAGCATGGATTTAAAACTCACAAACTATTTGTTCTCAAATTTTCCTTTTACTATTTTTGGATGGAGGTTGACCACAAGTAACTGAGCCCATGGAAAGCAAAAGTCTGGACAAGTGAGGGTGAGCGGGGGGGTGGTGGCTGCTATACCCTTCCTCTGCCTCCAGGAATACCAGGCTTCAGCCTCAGAGGGAAAACTGACTCAGCCCCCCACACTCCACAGAGATGTGGGTAACCTGGAAGGAAGCCAGAGATCAATGCAAGGTGATGAAAGGAATGCAGCGAATGACTTATGAAAAAAAAAAAGAGGAAAAATCCAAATGTGCTTAGATTGAGGGGGGAAAAAGAGGAAAAATGACATCACTGTTTATGGAGCACAGTGGAATTATGATGATGATTTAAAAGAGCCTAATCTGGGAGAAAGAATGGACTGTTTCGAAGAAAAGAATTTGTAGACGAAATCTTCCCCTTCCCTAGCCCCCTTGGAGGGCGTCTGGATTTTAGCAACTTCAGAAAGGAGTGAAAATGATCACTGGGCGCATGTCCGACATTCCAGACAAATGTAAAAAAAAAAAAAAAAAAGGATAGCAGTTCTGCACAGGCAGGGAGAACGTGAAGGACCTCCTGCTTCTTGTCAAACGTTAATTTTTATGTTTTATAAATAAAACGTGTTTGGTTTTTAAGAGTATATGCATTGATCCTTCCAGCCTCTTGAGTCTCTTTGCTAAACAGCGTTTTTAACTTTGAATGTTTTCATTCTCCTTTTAATGGGCTTAGTATGTAAGCAACACCCACAATGCATAGGGAGAGCAGCAAAATAACAAAATATATGAAGTATAACATCTCTGGCTAGAAGTGGTTGGAATAGTCTAGGTCCAACTGGACTTCTTAGTGTAAGAATTTCGTACTTTCATCCTGCACATGTAGCCATGAGAGCAGCATTTTAAAGTGATATTTGAAAAATTATCCATTAATAACCCCCTACCCCCCAACCCCCACATCCGAAGCATTCTGAAGCTTTAAAATTTTACTTTTTGTTTCTGTGGCAACAAACATTGGTTTGGGGTGATGTGTTGGAAGGTGCCAGGCACATCTGCTAAGGGGTTAATTTTCTGAACGAGCCAGGCGGTACGGACGCCCCAATGCTAGTCCTAAAATGCTTAGTATATGCATTTGTTTCAGAAGTGTCATATCAGGGACAAATCGATGGGCGAGGAGTTGTCTGGTCATATTGTTGAGGGATTAATCTCGCAGACGAGATCCTCAGCACGCTGGCCCCTGGCCTTCTGTGTGCGCATGGTTCCATTTTAAGCATGAAAAGCCTCCCCGTGCCAGACGGGGAGAGCCTGCCCACGGAAGGGCCTGCCACCACTCAATATTCAATCCTGCAATGGAGGCCGCTAACCGGATATCGCCAAGTAACAAGATGAATGGATCGTGACCTCAAAGTGGCAAAAAGACAACCCAAACGATTCATCTTCCTGGCCCGCGTGGCACTTTTTATCCAATCTTCCCATCACTTCCGCTCAGTCTGGGAACGGTGGATTGATCGATGCCACATTAGCAAGTCCTTGAGCTGAGGCCACCCATTCCTTAGGCTTCAAGAATATTCTGGTTTGGTTTTGTTATCAAGTCTAAAATCAAGGACTCACAATTAAAAATCAATTTGGTCCTCGAGACGTACTGGCAAGCAGCTGCAGAAAGGGCAATGTAAAATAATCCAGCGTCTATGAAAAAAGAAATATATAAATGACGAAAGCCCACAACTCAGCTTCCGGTCTCAGACTTCCAAGGAGCTCTTTGAAATTGAGCTGCTCTCAAAAGAAATAACACTTCAGTTATGAAGAGGATCAATTCCACCCCAATTCATTGGTTAATTGCTTAACACCACAGCGCTTCAGTGTGCAATCTTATGTGCTTCACAAGCTAAATGGGGTCAACCGGATGTACATGTGGGCAATGCTAATCCGTATCACTCTTTGTTTCCGTATGCACATATGTTTCCATTGTACAAGGTTAGGTTTTTTTGTTTTTTAAATATTTTTATTGATTTCAGAGAGGAAGGGAGACAAGAGACAGATAGAAACATCAATGATGAGAGAGAATCATTGATCGGCTGCTTTCTGTATGTCCCCTACTGGGGATCAAACCCACAACCCGGGCATGTGCCCTGACTGGGAATCGAACCGTGATCTTCTGGTTCATAGGTTGATGCTCAACCACTGAGAAACACGGTTCAGGCTAGTTTTGTTTTTATAGTTAAGTTGGGAGTGGGGTGGTAGGTCAATGTGCTCTTCCCTTCTGCTAATCAAGTCTCCATAACAAAAATCATTCTCAGATTCCTTGTCTAGATGCAAACATCACGTAGGCAAAAAGACAAACCAGTGGGTTGTTCCCAAGAAGTTACAGACCAAACACAGCTCACCTTAGACGCATGCATGACTTTCCTAATAAAACTACATTGTGGGTTTTGAAATAGCCTGAGGGTGGTGTTTATCAGATTCTATTACTAAATTTTGTTGTGAATCACCATGTGCTAACTACAGACGATTCTTGGCTATGATTGCGACTATAAAACTGTCATTATTCTCTCTGCCCTGGTGTGTGGTTTCTGGTCAGTGACTAGGAACTCTAAATGACTCATGTGTCATCATTCTGAGCTGGCCACCGTTCAGTCGGTATCTATTATATCCAACAGTTTTGAGATGCGGAAGGAAACTGTTAATGCGTATTAGAGGTACCATTATTATCATGAACATGCCAGCAACACTCTGTGATAAAGTGTCATTGACTTCCTGCCAGCTCTCATGGATTGGTGACATTTTGTTATTCAGTCTACTAAAAAAAATCCATAACAGGATATTAGAGGGTATTTAAAAATCATACCAAAGCCAGGGATCAAGGTGAAGTAATCTTGCAGCTTAAAAAAAAAAGATAACTGCAGAGTTCACTAATGATGTTTGTCAATCTCTCCTCTGGCTAATTTAATTAGTGCATATTATGCAATTCTAAGATACAAATCTTTTGGTAGCATATACACGTTAAGTAAAGTACTCTTGTGAAATGATTATTTCTCTACTTTGATTATATGATGTTTTCGTACGTCTTTAGCCATCTAGTTTTCAGGTTCTCTAGTTTTCTACGTTATTCTTCTCCAGCTTCTTTATACTTGTATGTATCACTAGAGACGCATATATGTATGGCTTGGAATAGAGACAGGGCCATTCACAGCATTTTTGCTTTTTGTTTTTAAAGTAGTATTACTCCATCACGTTTTTACTTAAGCAACACAACCCTTTTAGATGCCTCATACTATTGAACAAAACACTCTTTTTCCTCATGACTTGTCAACAAGTGCAGGAAAATAAGTAGGAACAGGATTCAGATGGAAAGACCAAAGTAAACGAATGTGTCACTTAAAAGGACGTTTTCTGTTAGTTATTTTTAATGATGTGCTACACAGAGACGGTGATGGAAGGGGATCTCATTAGGAGGAAGCTCTCTGATAGCATCTTATCCCACCACGACAAACTGCCACTCATTGTTCTTTACTCTTTCTTTCTCATTAGACCTTTAACCTCAGCCTGCACAGACACCCACAAGTCTCACCGATCCTTAAAAAAGTAAATTCCTATCCTTGCTTCCTTCCTCTACCTTCAATTTTGCTCCCCAAATAGCTCTCCCTCTTCGCTATTAAACTTTAGTTTAAAATAGCCAGGGCATTTTCTTCTAGTTTCTCATTGTTTCCTCATACCCTGCATTCTAAGGACCCACTTCCTTCAAAAATTATTTTTTCTTTTTTAAAAATAAGATATTTGTATTGATTTCAGAGAAGAAGATAGAGGGAGAGAGAGACAGAAACATCAGTGAGAGAATCATAGATCAGCTGCCCCCCTATACACCCCGTACTGGGGATTGAGTCGCAATCCTAGCATGTGCCCTGACTGGGAATCGAACCGGTCAACTCTCAACCATTGAGCCCCACCAGCCGGACTAATTTGTCTTTTAATCTGTGTAACACTGTACTCTCTGTAGCCTCCCCCTCTTTCTCTCCTGTTCCTCACCTCTCTCCTTTTCGGTTTCCACTCCTACCCCCAGTGGTTGGTGGCTGACACTCTGTCTTCTTCCTCCCCCCGGAGCCCCCCACCAGAGCCGTCAATCATGGCTCCCCAGCTTCATCTGTCACCCCGAGTCTGCAGCTCCAATCCCCACCGCTCTCCTGAGCACGGCTCTGCTTCTCCAAAAAGGCTGGCTACGGATCGGTGGCTGGCTGTACCACGAAGCCCAACACATATTTCAGGTCACATGTAATTAAACCCATTAAAATGGCGTTGGCGTGTGAGCCTACCATTTACTTCATCCTGCAGAAATGACTCAGTTGGGTGGTCAGGTGAGAGATGGTGAGTGCATCACCATGACCGTCTCACAGCTCAGGCTGGTCCACTGGTTTCGGGGTCTTCCTCTCCCCAGTGATACCAGACGTGCTAATGCCTCCTACTAGTGACCTCGGCTCTATGCTCAGGCAGGTGGCTACAGTGACCTAAAGCAGCTTCGAGGGGAATTACCCTTAACTGTTTAAATCCCATAGCTCTTATACCGAACATATGACTTTTTAAAATATGATTTCAGAGAGGAAGGGAAAGGGAGAGAGAGATAGACACATCAATGATGCGAGAAAATCATTGATTGCTGCCTCCTGCACGTCCCACACTGGGGATCGAGCCCGCAACCCAGGCATGTATTGAACCCGGGACCCTTCAGTCCGTAGGCTGATGCTCTATTCACTGAGCCAAACTGGGGAGGGCTGAAATGTGATTTTTAAAAAAACTTGAGATAAAGGAACCTAATAGATAAAACAGCCACCCAGGGTGGTATATCAGTAACTTGAGCATACGTATAGATGAACCACAAGTAACTAAAAGCAGGGAAAACTCGTCTCAGATCCTATTCTCCAGAGCATTTTATTTTTAAATTGAGTGATAAAACATTTGAGCCATATGGTCAGCTTATGCCTGAAATTGCTTTAATCTAAATATGCCCGACTCCCCCAATTGTACTTCAAAAGTCAGTCTTTTTGTCCATTTTGTAGAGAAAGAAACCAATTATGGAAAGGATAAATTCAGAACCATAGCAGAAGTCTCTGTGGAGGCAGCCTTAAACATTGATTAAGTGCCAGCTGTAAGCAGGGCAGTGCCAACGACTTCTTCACGGTGGACGGTCTCCTTCCCCTCCGATCCCCGTCGGTGACAAACAGCAAAGAGTGCACAGCGCGTGGGAGCGGAACTTGGGATCAAAGACGCCACACGCTGAATAACCACTCAGTGCCATTAAACGTAGTGAACTGCTCAGTTACAGAAAATGACTGTTGCCTCTTTGTGTGCATGAGTCTGGGTAGTGAGGAGCCTGGCGGCACAATCACTGCTAACACTTGGCCGAAATGGGCTCCCGGGAATGAGATGGGAGGCCCGCGGCTTACTGGGCTGGTCTATGCAGGGCCCAGCGATGGGCACTCAGCAACTATCTGATGAGAGAAAACACAAGTGGGGTGAGTCCTACTGGAATGTGCAGGGCCTCTGGGTCTGGGTTTGATTTTAACCTCAGATTTAGTAGATGTGCAACTCTGTACGGGTTCTAGGCCTCGGCTTCCGAATGTGTAAAGAGACCCCTCCTCCTTAGTCACAGGCATGGTCCTAAGCTTCCTATGATGGTCAAATAATATATATGAAAACTAGTGGCCCTGTGCACGAATTCGTGTGCCAGTAGCTCACAGCTGCCCTCCTGTAGCTCTCCGCCCACTGCCCCACCCTCCTGTAGCTCCCCTGCCCGCCCTCCTCATAGATTGCTGCCCTGCCCCCTCTTGCAGCTCTCCACTGCCCACTTGTAGCTTGCTGGCCCATCCTCCTGATGATCCGGTCATGACACAGTCGGTCATTATGCTTCATGGCATCAACGACCATTTGCATATTACATCTTTATTATATAGGATAGCCCCAGCCAGTGTGGCTCAGTGGTTGAGCGTTGACTTATGAACCAGGAGGTCACAGTTCAATTCCCAGTCAAGGGCACATGCCTGGGTTTTGGCTCAATCACCATGGGGGATGTGCAGGGGCAGCCATTCAATGCTTCTCTCTCATCAATGTTTCTATCTCTCTCTCCCTCTCACTTCCTCTCTGAAATCAATAAAAAAAGTATTAAAAAATAAATATATGAAAATATGCTATAAATTGAAGAACAGCTCACAAAGGCAGATATTATTTCTATTATTCATTGAACATTAAAGTCTCAGAAATTTATTTTCCATGCTAAAATCAGTTTCATAAAATTTTGAAATTCTATGAACTTTTAAATCAATCAAGGGTTACATGCCGTTAGGACAGGGACGAGAAAGACGGAAACGAAGGATCAGGGCTTAAATTAACAGCTATCCTCTGGAACTGTATTAAATGAACAAGCAGATGTCTACCACACGCAGGATGCTGGGTGGGCCACACGGGACTGGCCAGGCCAATGCGGGGTGGACATCGCAGCATCTGGTCCAGTTCTGAACCAGCGTTACCAGAGTCATCCTACAGAGTGATCATGTGTCTAAGGGACAAAGCAGGCCGAGGCCACGGCCACCTGGAGAGGGCCCTAACAGCCCTGAGGCAGGAAGCCCCTGCTGAGATAGTCTCACAGCACAGGCAGGGGGTGGAAGGGCAGAGGCCTGAGGGCCTGGTGGCTTCAGGCTGCGGAGGGCACAGACGGGAGCGGGCACGTGTCCCATGTCCCTGGAGCGCCAGGCCTTCAGAACCGGCGGCACCACCACATCTGACTGCCGAAGTCTTGCTAACTACCTTGCAGCTCAGGACACAGTGCTAACAACCTCAACTCCGACTGCGCCCCAGGTTACAAAGCTGACCACGTCCGCCTGCCCTCCACCGGGGAAGCCAGCAGACTCCCCGAGGAGCCCTCGGCCCAATGACCATCAACAACAACCGAGTCCCGCGCTCTCCTCACAGGTGCCTCCATGTCTGTGACGTTCGTGCCTCCACAGCATCGCACAGACGCAGCTCGGAGGAAGCGCAGCCCTTCCTGAATGACCGAGCCTGCGCTCTCAGCCAGCAGGACTGGGCAGTACAAAGCTGGCCCTGGCCTGTCGCACGCAAACGGATCTGTAAATCTCAAAGAGAAGAGTTATCCGTGCTAAGGAGCAGCTGGTCCCGCAGATCCCAGATCCCGCCTAGGCCCCCTCCCTGCAGCCTGTCACTCTCAAAAGAGCTTAAGGCTCACACAGTCCATGAAACCGAAAACCAGACGGGGAGGTGGCGAGGGGCCCCCTCCAGGGATTCAGCGGATGCTTCATAAATTACCTTAAAGAGTCATCTAGTGAAACGTGCCTACGAGACTGCAGCCGTGTGCCTGCGCAGAAATAGTGTAATTGGTGTCGGTGACTTCTTTACAATACGATGCATCGTTGGACACATTTCTATTTTGTCGTATTCCTCGTTCCATAGTTACATTTCAGATGTGTTTGCCGGTGCCAGAGCCTCTGTGGAAAATGACTAATTCTTAAAATGATAATGTCGATTTTTCCCCCCAGACAAGTGAAATGGCTCCAAAATTACTTGAGCGTGATTTCCATGGCCTGGGTGTGGTTCTTCAACCTCTTCACTCCACCTACCGAACCCACACGGCCTCCCTGTGCGACACGGGCTCTGGCTTTGACCGCTGACTGAAGGGGCAGTTTCAGAGTGGAGTTGGGGCAGGTGGGAAGGCCAGCTGGTTGGGGGATCAGATTAGTGGAAACACAAAACTGGTGCTTTCATCTGCGCCTCCCTCCCTCGCAGACTCCGGTGACTGCTCTCAGGGTCGGGATGAAAAGTTGGAGAGCGTCCCAGTCTCATGTGAACGGGAAAGGAAACCTGACATGTTAACGATGTGGCGTGGACTGAGATCATCCTTCCTGCTTCTCTGATGGCTCTAGCCACGGCCGTGGGGGCATTACAATGTAATTTACGTGGGAGAGTTCAGTTATGAAAGGGACCAGATTTAACAGCGCTGAGCTGGGCCGGCCGCGCGCGGGGTCGGCTTCCTGCAGCCGTGCCCACAGCAGCGTCCTCATCTGTCTGGGGCGGGTTCTCCGCCGCTCTTGTCACGGGGTCAACGGCTTTTGGTCACAGGTTCCTAACCCTTTCAAAACGGTCCTCGGGCTTGTGATATAGATAAATGTCTCCGGGAAATTGAGGTGGCGAGAGAGCTTCCCAGTCAATTTCATTTATGATCCAAACTTGAGATTCTAAGGCATGATAACATGAGGAAGTAACAGCGCACTTTTAGATGCGCTTCGAAGTTTAATCTTCATGCGTCCCAGACAGAAATTCCATGAAAACAGCATGTGTGTTGCTCAGTGAGCGGGATGGGTGTAGGTTCTCCGATGCTGGGATTCCGTGAGCGGGGCACCTTAGCCTCCCGGTGAGAGAGCAGGAGGGTGAAGGCTCCTACAAAGGCCCTAACCCTGCCTGCAAAGATTGCTTTGAGGATTAAATGAGATACCATATCGAACGATTTAATATAGCGTAGTGCACAGAGCTGCTCAGTAAATATTTATTGCATTATTATTGTTATTATCATCTTCATCAGAAAACGGTTTTCTAGGAAAAGAACAGGCTAGAAATGGCTTTCAGGAGGCTTGATGTGGCCCTGGTGGAGGACTGGGAGGGAAGAGGTCAGGTGAGGGAGGCAGGTAGGAAAGGGCTCCTGGATTCCAGGGAAGAGGGGATGGATTTCTGAGCTGGGAGTGGGGACGGGGGCGGGCAACCTTGATGGAGGGGAAGAGAGGACAGCCACACAGAGCAAAACAAAACAAAACAAAACAAAACAAAACACCCAAGATATCCAGACGGTCAAAACCACCGTAATTCCCGAGAGTTACTAAGTCCTCACGTGCGGAAGCCGTTCTCTCCTGGGCAAACCGTTTACCCATGTGCTTAACCCAGCCGTGGGCAAACTACGGCCCGCGGGCCGGATCCGGCCCGTTTGAAATGAATAAAACCAAAAAAAAAAAAAAGACCGTACCCTTTTATGTAATGATGTTTACTTTGAATTTATATTAGTTCACGCAAACACTCCATCCATGCTTTTGTTCCGGCCCTCCGGTCCAGTTTAAGAACCCACTGTGGCCCTCGAGTCAAAAAGTTTGCCCACCCCTGGCTTAACCACACGGAGGAGCACACCCACAGCAACACCGAATTATTACCATTTTTATTGCCAATGGTCCTCCCTCACCACCTAGAGCTCTATTTTATACGTCATTCTTTCTCTTCAAAACACCAAGCCTTCCGACAACGTTAGCCGGTAAATGTGCGATCCCTCTCCTGGTCACAGAAATCAGTCCCCTGGGGGCTCACACCGGGGAGAGCCTCCTCTTGGGGTGCGCTGCCGCTGACTGTTCCGTTCCTCGGGTCCACACCCCGCTGCGCTGTGTTGCCTGAGATTTTTCAGCCAAAGGGGTGAAGGCCTCCCGTGAGCTCTGAGCGATGTCAGGATCGATTCTCTCCACACAGCCGCTGCCTGCTGTGGCCAGTGCCCCTCCTCCTCCAACACCCAATTCAATTAACACCGAGACTCCGCCTCGCCACGCGGGGCAGAAGACACTCATTCCAGATGCACCTCTGAGGCTCTTCATGGAGCTTGTATTTTTAAGGTAAATGGTACCTTTCCCAGGTATACGATTAATGCAGCCTGGCTGTGGGTGAGTGACTTTGTAAGCGTCCACGGGAAACACGATGTGAACGGTAACAATTTATTCTTTCAAGAGGAAAAACCACCTGCCTCCAATGAAAGATTCAAAAACACACACCTATCGCCCAAGAATAGTTTCAAGAAACTCTCCCCTTAGATCAGTTTCTTGAGGAAATAACGAATCATTGGGGCAGAGAAAAGAATAAACAGATTAAGTCATAAGAATTCCAAATTTTTTACATTTCACTTTTAACTCCTTTTTTATTTACTTAAAAAATAACTTTCAAAACTAAGAAAAAAAAACTTTTAACGAAAGCCCCTCCCAAATATTATACCAAATACCCTAATAGATTTTTTAAAAATATATTTTATTGATTTTTTACAGAGAGGAAGGGAGAGGAATAGAGAGTTAGAAACATCGATGGGAGAGAAACATCGATCAGCTGTCTCCTGCACACCCCCTACTGGGAATGTGCCTGCAACCAAGGTACCTGCCCTTGACCAGAATCGAACCTGGGACCCTTCAGTCCGCAGGCCGACGCTCTACCCACTGAGCCAAACCGGTCAGGGCCTCATAGATTTTTTTTGTCAATCAGAGTGACCCTCACTGGTTATTGTATAAGATGCACAAGAAGACGTCCATCCACCAGAATGACCTGGTCAGGTTCCTGCTGGGACAACGGCAGGCCCTCAGCATCCGCTCCCTCGTGTCTGGATGGTTCTCACTTGCACGTGGCAAAGCAGAGGACTGAGCCCGGGACGCCTGGGGTGCGCCCACTCCCAACAAGGGCTGGCAAAAGGAAGGCTGAGTAATTTCCTAAACGTGAAAGGAGTCTGGGCTGCAGAGCCCCTCGCCCCTCGCACTGGGGCCCTTCCCCTGGGCTGGCCCCGCTGCCTTTAAATTCCTCTGCAAGGAGGCTACCAGGCTGGCTTTTCCCATAGAAAATCCCTAAAGCTGTTTGGTGGGAGCTGGGCTCATTCAGCTTCGAGACTAAAAGAGGAAATACTAGTCCTGAGCACTTGTCCCCCAACAAGGCGGGAGGGGGGGTTTGGGGGGGTTAGGAGGGGGTGTAGGCAAGAGGGAATTGAGGGGAGAAGAAAAGAGAGTCATGAGGGGTCTGAGAAGGAAGAGCCATTAGCAGAGGGAGCAGGGAGTGAGCAGGAAATCGCAGAGACAGGGACACTGCAGCGAGGCTCAAGTTGCAGGACTGGAAGCTATATTTTTGGAGAACACCGACCGACCGTCCACTCTCTCCTCATCTATTATGTTGCTGGCAGCGCGGCAAGGAAAACACACATATTTCAGTGTCGGTGGTGTTTTCAGAAGCTGGTGGGAAGGAGCGAAGGGCCATTTCTCCTCCCTGTTTTCTAGCTTGTTCAAGGGCAACTCAAATGCCAGTTGTCTGGGGGGCAATCCATAGCAGGGATGAGTTCCCTGGTCACACGCATTGTCCGGAAACACACGCAACAATGAGATTCTCCCCCTCCCTCCCCCCATGGGGGGATGAGGACACACATGTGATACCTTCATCAATAAAGAAATTAGAAACAAACAAACAAAACAATGAGATTCTCACCGCCTGCCTGCGTGCTCCCTGAGGTCTTCCCTCAAAGGTAGGCCACTAAAGGAAGAACAGTCTGTGCTTTCAAGAAAAAAAAGAAAAGAAAAAGAAAGAAAGAAATCAACAGCACAAGCCTTTTTTTGAGGAAGCCTAGGCCAGTTTTTCATGTAAACACATGGACTCCCTTCCCTTGTAGTTTGGCTCCGAATAAAATGTCACATGGGGGGAGCGTGTGTCTTCATCTGATAAAACCTACGGTGGGGGGGGCGAGTGTGAAAGACATGAGCATCATCCCTGAGCCATTTCCTAAGGCTCTTCTCAGATCCTTCCCCACAGACACCCGTCCTCACTGAAGCCTGAAGGCTGCCCCCCCCCGCCCCAGTGAGGAAGGCGGAGGGAACCCCCAAAATGCCGCTGCCTGGAGAGCATTACGTTGAGCACAACAAGCCAGTCAGAGAAATATAAGGACCGCATGATCTCGCTTATATATGGAATCTAATCAACAAAATAAACTGATGAGCAAAGTAGATCCAGGCACATAGAAGCATGGAACAGACTGAGGGATCTCAGAGGGAAGGTGGGGGAGGGTGGGAAGAGGTCAACCAAGGGACTTGTACGCAGATATGCATAACCCAGGACGCAGGCAATGGGTGGTGGAGGCCTGGGGCGGGGGTGGGGTGGGCTAGAAGGGGTCACTGGGGGAAAAGGGGACATATGTGATGCTTTCAACAATGAAGATTTTTTTTATAAAAAATGCCGCTGCCAGGGCTGGGGGCGTGTTCCAGGGACGCACAGAGCAGACCTGCCGCGGGCAGTGCCAGGAACAGCTGCAAATGCTGAGGATGAAACTGCTGCTTGTCACACTGACCAAGACGCTCTCCTCATCCAGATCCGGCCAGGCTCTCCCGAGCCCTCCTCCCTCCCCGTGATGTCCACGCAGAGGGGCTCTCTCACGCTCCGCATCTGAGCAATGCGATGCCCTCATCCCACCTCTGATTTCTACGTCCTGGGCCTGCCTTCAGCAGGGCATCCTGTGAAGTCGGCTTAGCGAGAATCTCCCTTCCCTGAAGATCTCCTCTGAGTCACTTCCCATCTACCGACCCCCCAACCTGCTCCTTGCCTAGAAATCCCTACTTGTTCTTATTCTATTCAGAGCTGAACCCAGAGACAACATTTCGATCACTGGACACCTGGGGCTGGCGGAAGGATGAGACTTCTATTCTGGATCCCAGGGCCTGGGATCTGAGAGGCAGGCTGAGCCCCAGAGAGCTGAGACCTGAGCAGAAAGCAGCAGGAGTCAGCACCCTGATGCTGAGTGTGGAAAAGGAATACGCCACAAAGTAAGAGAGCCTTCTGAATACTGCTCGCACAAGTCCTTCACCGCCGCGTGAACAGGGGAGGGCAGGAGGATGCCGCTCAGCTGTGATTCTGAATGGGAACTATGCCACGAAAGGACTGGGTGTGTTTTGAAAATATCCAAAAACACATGAAGAAAAGTATTGGACAATCCAAGTCAGTTCAAGTCACCAGCCATTTCGTTTAACGGCTTTCAAACCAAGATAAACTGCACGATTTCTTTGAGGATTAGCTCCCTTTTTCTTCTTATCAATGATGAAGTCTAAGCAAGAGAGAACCAATTCAGATTCCATTCTCTATCTACTTGCACCTAAATATGACCTTATCTTTGGCAACAGAGTTCGTCGGCTCTCCTATGTGGCTGCCGAGAGTCCGTTGCCACATATTTCACCTTCCAGCTGGCTCTTGACTAAAATCTACCAGATCACCATCCTACGGGGTTTCTCTGCTCTCATTGTTCCAAAGGCAACATGCGTATTCTTTTTAAATTTTTTTTTATTGATTTCAGAGAGGAAGAAGAAGGGAGAGAGAGAAACATCAATGATGAGCATCAGAGATCGGCTGCCTCCTGCACTTCCCCTAGTAGGGATCTAGCCGCAACCTGGGCATGTGCCCTGACAGGGAACCGAACCGCAACCTCCTGGTTCCTAGGTTGACACTCAACCACTGAGCCACCCGGGCCGGGCACATTCTAATTCTGATCGTGCAACGTCAGAAATATCCACTCCCAGCGTCACTGTGGCAACACTGAGCAGACTCCGAGCAAGACCCCGTCTTCCCTTTGCGTGAGTGCGACTCAGCGTTTCCTGGAGGAAACAGCAAGCACGGACCCTGCGCAGAGGTTTCCATCTTTCCTCCAACCTTCCTCCTAAGAACAAGGATTCTTCTTCCTCCGAGTTCCGATTCCTTTGATGGCTACGGATCATGTTCCCCCCTCGCCCCAGGACGCCACTCCCCCCACTGCTCTGAGTCTTCTGTCTCCATCCCCTGCCCCCTCCGCCTCCCGTATGGACATGGGTATCCCGGAGTGGCCCGGGAGCTGGGAATACACACCAGGGACCCATTGACCTCGGGCAGGGACTTGACTAATAGGTGTTTTCCTGTCTCTAATGTCTGCCATGTCCCTTTGTCAGGGGGATCCCCAGACCCATTCTTCCCCGGCTGTCAAAAGCACCTGCTGCCCGTCTTGGCCCAGCCCTGGGCGGCCAGCTGTCTGATCTCGTCCCCAGTCACAGCGCTCAGCCCCTCCAGGGGCCACATCGGAGGAAAGCCTTCGGCCCAGGGTCACGGGCAGACGTGTGGGCAGTGCTGGCCCTGCACTGAGCACGGAGCAGGGAGGGCTGGCCATC
>NW_006297021.1:4446265-4481142 GCF_000327345.1 Myotis davidii | reverse complement strand
GGAGGCTGGAGGCGAGGTCAGGAAGGCAGGGGCAGGCGGCGGAGATGCCCAAGGAGCTTTAACTACATGAATCTGGGCTGCCGGCCAGCGCCCGGGTTAACCTCAGTGCGTCACCACTGAGCTAATCACCCTCCCGCTGAACCGGGAAGAGCAAGCTGTGGCCTCGGTTCCGTCGCGGGAAAGTGGGGAGTCTTGTGAACTGCATGGGCTCTCACCGTCAGGAGGTGATTGTGAGTCTCCTCCCCTCTGTTCGTTTATTGTTGTGTGTAGCTCAAGACGTGGGTCCTGATTTGATCAAAACGAATCATTATCGTCGTCAGCACATGCCCATGCTACGCACAGGCATCACTGACACACACAGGCCACGGGTCCAATTATGAAACATTTCTGAGTCCGAGCCCAGTGCATGCCCGTGTACTGCGCGCTTCCTCGATGTGAAAGGAGCACCGTGGGCGTGGTGCCTGTCCGTGGGGTTTCCGGTCTGATGGACGGGAGTCCATCCAGTCCCTGCCTCCCCTCCCCTTGGCCTCCCTCCGGTTGACCTCGCCGTGCCTGCCCTTGGGGAGTTGCTGCCCTGGGTCCTCTGTGGAGCAGCTGACATGCCTGGATGCTGACTACACGGCAGACACATGGTGACACTTTCCCTGGGTCGCCCTGCCCACTCCGGCCCGCAGCCTTCGGAAGTGGCTCCTGCTGTCAACCACACTAAGGATGAGGAGACGCACAACTGACTGCTGTCATTTTACTGCGTGGGTCATCCCAGGCCTGGGACACAGAGCACATACTAAGCTAAACATGTGTCAGAGGTGGGGTGACCATGTAACTTCGTGACCAGACCAACCCAGCGTGCGAGTGAAGGGGCAGCGTGGGTGGCAGACGTCACCTGATTGTCCAGGCTGGTGACCGGTGTCCCGGGTTTGTGGGACACCCAAGTCTAACCACCCGGCACCAACAAAAACGAAGGTTCTTATTGCCCCAGCGCGCTCCCTGCATCTAGCATCTCAACCGTTACTGCTTCATTCCTCTTGATGGTATCATAGTCGGACATTGTTCAGCGTAATATGCCGTCAGCATAACATCGGATCCACCCCAGGTGAAGTTCCCAGAAAAATAAAAAAGTAAATGGACCAAAAACCAAGCAGAACAGAGTGAAGGAGAGTCTGCTGCCCACCCGTCCTGTCAAGCACTCTCGGGCTCAGCCAGCTGCCCACCCCCTGCTGCTGCCATCCCAAGGCTTTGGGGCACCCCACAGGGCTGGTTTGATCATCTACGCCAGCAGTTCTCAACCTGTGGGTCGTGACCCCTTTGGGGGTCGAATGACCCTTTCACAGGGGTCGCCTAAGACCATCGGAAAACACATATATAATTACATATTGTTTTTGTCATTAATCACCATGCTTTAATTATGTGCAATTTGTAACAATGAAATTGGGGGTCACCACAACATGAGGAACTGTATTAAAGGGTCGCGGCATTAGGAAGGTTGAGAGCCACTGATCTACGCGAACAGATCTCAGCTTACCGCTGAATGTGTATTTTCAAAGCCTGTAGGCTCACTATACTGAGTGCATTTCAAATGATATTTAAAATGGAGGTAAATATTTTCAAGAGGAAACCTCACGGGCCTGAGATGGATATGTGGAACTCTAACGCCACCAGGTACATAAGTCTGTGGTTTGGGGACATTAACGGGGCGAGACTGAGTAACTGCTGACAATTAGTCAGAAGATGGAGCAGAGGTCTTAGGAAAATGACTCCCAGGTGACAAAATATTGAAAATTCAATTAGACTCTGTTTATTATAGGCTTACGCCAGCAACTATATTCCTAATAAAGACCTGGATAATAAACAAATTAATGGGAACACAGGGGAGTGCTTTTAGAAAAAACTTTTTTCTCCTTATAGTATCCTACAATATTGACTTCTAAAGTGCTCCAAATGATGTGTGAAGCTTGAAGAAATTTTTAACATAAATTATGTGTATAAGAAGATGTAGATGAAAGCACTCAAGATTATGAAAATAATTTCAACATATAATGACAATGTGCAATACATTTAATGTTGGAAATGTCAAGTTACGCGAGTCTACAAATCCTTTAGGAAAGAAAACCTAGTGAACGCCAATTGGGAGAAGCCATTATGAGGGACACACACATGGCCTGGATTCTAATTAAAGCAGTACGTCACAGAGTCCATGCGTTCTTCCTCCTGTTTACAAATGTGCTTTAAAAATAATCCACACCCTAGCCGGTTCAGCTCAGTGGATAGAGCATCAGCCTATGGACTGAAGGGTCCCTGGTTTGATTCTGGTCAAGGGCACATGCCTGGGTTGCAGGTTTGATCCCCAGTAGGGGATTGCAGGAGGCAGCCAATCAATGATTCTCTCTCATCATTGATGTTTCTATCTCTCTCTCTTCCTCTCCCTTCCTCTCTGAAATCAATTATATATATATACATAAAATCCACAAGATAAAACTCTTTGTAAAATATTTTAACAAGTCCGAGTATACAAATATCTACTTCCCCAATGAGATCAAGATGCTTGTCTGCATAGACCTGAGATTTTCTATTTATGCCTCCCACCCTTTTCTGACATGATGCCCCGTTCAGTGGACACTTCATTCATTCATTCATTTACTCAGTTGTTGTAAAAACGTAACGGGGCACCTACTTTGGGCGTAGCTCTAGTGCTACACAATCCAAGGAATAGCCTGGGAAGCCTCGATTCTCTTGTCTAGACATTTATGATCTCACATAAGAAAATAAGACAGACACAAGGCTAACTTCACAATAATGCAGTAAATGCTGAATGCTGTGGCCCTAACCGGTTTGGCTCAGTGGATAGAGCATCGGCCTGCAGACTGAAAGGTCCCAGGTTCGATTCCAGTCAAGGGCATGTACCTTGGTTGCAGGCACATCCCCAGTAGGGGGTGTGCAGAGGGCAGCTGATCGATGTTTCTAACTCTCTATCCCTCTCCCTTCCTCTCTGTAAAAAAATCAATAAAATATATATTTTTTAAAATGCTGAATGCTGTGGAAGAGTGACGATGCGTAGACACTATGGGAATTTAGAGGCAGTCAGCTCAGTAACCCTTTGGGTTCTAAGGACGACTAAAAGGAAGAGGTATTTAAGTGGATCCTCGAAAGATCAGCAGGATTTTGATACATGAGTAAGGGGGGGGGGGCGGGAGGAGGGGGGGTCGTGTATTGCAGATTGTCAGGATGCCATCAAGGCAAACAGGCAAGAAGGCGCGAGGTCGAGTCACAGGATGGCGAATGATGCAGAAGAGTCCACGGTAAGGCCTTCACAAGAAACCTCCAGGAAGAGGAAGGTAAGATTGTCTGGTGTTTAAACAACAACAAAAAATAAGCTTAGAGAATCTGTTTCCTAAGAAGATTGATTCCATTTTGTCTGTCTTCTCTGGCGAAAAGATGTTTGAGGAGCCAGAAATCAAGAGAATTGGTGGAAAGAAATGCAGGTTTCTAGATGGAAGGAAAGAACAAAAGAAGGACAGAAATGTGAATTAAGTAATATATAGGTCTCCTGTATGCCAGAGAGAAAGGATAGCTTTTAAATACATAAACCATTTGAATCAGATGGAAGTATATGGCAGTGGAAGGATTTCAAGTAGGGAAGTAAGACGAAGTAACAAGCTTGAAGTTTGGGGAGTCATTTGGAAATGGTAAGTGGGGAATAAAAAATAGCAAATTGAGCTCCACTTGGGCAGGTCGATGCAAATTATGTGAGCTCATGATGTCGGAAAGTTTTTATGGAAGGTTATGTTTGAAACACTTAAAAAATGTTGCATTGTGGAAGAGATAATGTGTGTAGCTCACAGCTCAGGCTGAGCGCTCTGGCTGGCAGGCGGAAGTGAAGTAGGAAGAGAAATAGGTAGACTATCAACGCAGCACCAGGAGTCCTGCTAAGAAAAAGCAGAATTCAAAACCCAGTGTAAGTCAGATTCAATGAAATAAAAAAGATTTGGTGACTCCTTTAGTAGAAAGAAATAAACCACAAAAATTTAAAAAATAAATAAGTAAAAATAAAAACCCCAATCTGTGAAAGGACTAACCTTCAGAGCAGCGGTTCTCAACCTGTGGGTCGCGACCCCTTTGGCGGTCGAACGACCCTTTCACAGGGGTCGCCTAAGACCATCCTGCATATCAGATATTTACATGATGATTCATAACAGTAGAAACATTACAGTTATGAAGTAGCAATGAAAATAATTTTATGGTTGGCTCACAACATGAGGAACTGTATTTAAAGGGCCAGAAGGTTGAGAACCACTGCTTCCGATGGGGGAAAAAAGGCTGTCTGGATGATCGCTGTATTGCCCCAAATAATGAGAAATTAATTCAGAAATACTAAAAGAGAGAAACATTTGACTAAAGGGCTCTGAAATGCACAGGCGATTCTAGCCTCCATTAGAGTCATTTTTAAATTGCCACAGTCTAGCCCAGCCGTGGGCAAACTACGGCCCCGGATCCGGCCCGTTTGAAATGAATAAAACTATTGAAAAAAAAGACCGTACCTTTTATGTCATGATGTTTACTTTGAAGTTATATTAGTTCACACAAACACTCCATCCATGCTTTTGTTCCAGCCCTCCGGTCCAGTTTAAGAACCCATTGTGGCCCTCGAGTCAAAAAGTTTGCCCACCCCTGGTCTAGCCCTAGCAGGTTTGGCTCAGTGGATAGAGCCTCAGCCTGTGGACCAAGGGTCTTGGGATCTATTCTGGTCAAGGGCATGTACCTTGGTTGCAGGCTCCTCCCTCTCTCGGGCCCTGATTAGGGTGAGTGCAGGAGACAACCAATTGATGTGTTTCTCTCACACCCATATTTCTCTCTGTCTTTCCCTCTCTCTTCCACTCTCTCTAAAAATCAATGGAAAAATATCCTCGGGTGAGGATTAAAAAAAAAAAAAAATACCACACCCTGGTAGGTCCTGGTTCTCAGCTGTAGCCCGTGAAGAATCGGAAACAACGCCTTGGCTGTGCTTGGTGAGGGAATAAATACAACACAAAGTCCACGTGGATAATGATGTTTTTGCAAAGTGAGGGCATCTGAGATAAACCTCAACAATGTTTTGCAGCTGGAAAGACAATTACAGCGAGACGCTGAGAGGACTCCTTCTCCATGGGGCGTCAGGATGCCAAGAGCTCCCCAAAGAGGCCCCAGGGAGCCAGCTGCATGCAACGCCCACCCTGTGTCCCTCCTGAGAGGCTGAGGAGAAGGCGATGACCTTGTCCAGCAAGACAAGGCTCCACTTGCCTGCCGGCCCCTCCCACACCGCCAGGGGCTTGTTGGTCTCCCTGTTGCAGAAGCAAAGAAAAGCGAACCTTCCTCTCCAGGCAGCAGGAGAAGCTACTGAGAGGGAGCTCTTCTCTCTCTCTAGTGCAGCAATGGCGAAACTTTTGAGCTCGGCGTGTCAGCATTTTGAAAAACCCTAACTTAACTCTGGTGCCGTGTCACATATAGAAATTTTTTGATATTTGCAACCATAGTAAAACAAAGACTTATATTTTTGATACTTATTTTATGTATTTAAATGCCATTTAACAAAGAAAAATCAACCAAAAAAATGAGTTCGCGTGTCACCTCTGATACGCGTGTTATAGGTTCACCATCACTGCTCTAGGGGGTGGTGCTCCAGGTATGACAGATGCCTAGCTTCGCCAGGACACTCAGATTAGAAAGCAGCTTACTAATTTAACAATCAGCAAAGCAAGTGATGGTGGGGTTTGGTCCCCGTGAATGTTCCTTCCAAATGGGTTGCTTATACCTTTGGGATGAGGCAGATGACCACTGTTTATCACAGAAACACAAAATGTGAGCACCCCGTATTTATAGGTACTCTGATGACTTTTAGAAATATTTTTTATAACATGAGCTATGTTCAAATGTACCCAAAGGCTTACAGTTTTTTTTGCATGTCTCTTGTACGTTTCACCACTTAAAAAAAAATCTGATCTGTTTTATTGGTCAAATATCTGTTTGCAAACAAACTACTCTTGGAACGATATATTTTCCAAGTGAACTGTGAAAGAAACCGAAATAATTAAAGTACATTTCAGGCATAATAAAACAATTTGGAGCTTTTAATGATGAAAATCGCTCTGCCAAGTATTCCTTAAAAACTTGTAAAGATGTCACTGTCATGCTTAATATAGAAAATATGCAAAGTACAGTTACAAGAAACAGACTACTGGTTTATGCTTTTCATAGCATAATGAATCTGTTGACAGTACATATATTGCTGTTATTTATAATCCCATAGTGACAAGAAAATGTCACCAATTACTGGCTACAATGACAGAACAAAATTTATTCCTAATGATTTATACCCATTGGGGGAGTGGGGGGGAATAGGCTACTACAAGACAGCTACCATTCTACTCCCCGAGAGGAGTCTTCGAACTGAACGTGTATTTGCAAAGGAACGCAAGTTATTTTTGTTAATGAGCGTTTGCATAATTTACCCGTGACACCTGAAACTACAGGCTGAAATGAGACCCTCTAAGGTGCATTTTTAAAACAGATATAACTGAAACATCCTGCGTGTGTTGCAGGCTTTCACCAACTCATATACTGGATTCCCTTTTAAGCCCAGATCTGTCCAAAGTGCATGGACTTCCAGCGTGGGAAATGAGATCTGGGAAGGTACGATGTTGGACCTTCACTTAGGTCCGTACTGCTCACCCTGCCTCCTTAAGAACTGCAGGTTGAAAGAAACACATATTCGAATACCCCAGCTACACAGGCATCTACAGTGAAGACAGGAGAAAGCAGCGAGAGGGTCTGACGATGACACAGAGGACAGTAACCAGACAGTAAGTACAGTCTTACAGATCAGTAAGATTAGAGGATGGGAGAAGAGAGCTAACAGGAACTTCTGACCTAGTCATCTACAGTAGGAAATAACATCCCAGAAAGCAGAATTTTATGGGAAAGTCGAAAGAAATCTAAAGTTGAAATTCCAAAGAAATTTGTAAAGGAGGAGGAGGAAGGGAAACGTAACAAGTGATGGACTTTTTAATGGTCCAGTAACAGCACAGTAAGACACAGATCAGAGTTCAGTAAAAGGACCAGGAGGAGGGGATTTAATCACTGAAAACATATTTGGAGGACAGACACCCTGTTTTTTTTTAATCCTCACCTGAGGATATTTTTCTGTTGATTTTTAGAGCGAGTGAAAGGGAGGGATGAGAGAGAGAAAAAGAGAGAGGGAGAGAAACATCACAACCATGTGAGAGAGACACATTGACTGGTTGCCTCCCTTGCGGGCTCCAACAGGGCTGAGGATCAAGCCTGTAACCCAAGTACGTGTCCTTGATGGGGAATCACATCCACTAGCCTTTGGTCTGTGGGCCAACGCTCTAACCTCTGAGAAAACTGGTTAGGGCGACACCTTGTTTTTAAACATACTGTTGACACACAGCATATGCACTAAAAATAACGTAGAGCAGAAATTTGGTGTTATTATCATTAAAAGTGTAAGAGAAAGTGTGTGTGTATGTGTGTGTGTGTGTGTGTGTGTGTGTGTGTGTGTTCTGAGGTCACCAAGAAAGTCAGGAGCCATAATGAACTGGGGGAAAAGCTCAGTGAATAATGGAAATGATTAAGATTAGGTGGTCGAATCAATTTATCATGGAGTGAGTATTGGGCCTCGCTAGTTTTAAGGAAAGAAGGGCATCGATCTCGTTTCTCAGGGATGGGAAAGATTATGACTTCAAGCTGAGGGCCGAAAGTTTCCCACTTCCCACCAAGAACCCAGGATAAGAAAACCAGGGGACTTTTCTCCTTAAACACAGATAGAGGTCAGTTCATGAAAACCATGCCATCCAGCTCAGTGGCCTCTGTCCAGCTTCTGCCCAGAGAACAGAACGGCCGTCGCACCAGGTCCCTGCTAGGCCTATGATGATGTTCGGTGACCTGGCAGGTCCTTTAGCCACTCAGAGCCTTTCCCCCAGAAGCAAGCTGATAACCACAGGACCTTCTTGCCGGGAGATGTTAACCTGAACCAGACCGTGTTTGGAGAGCCTGTGGTATGTCAGGAGAGACACAGAGAATAACACAGTACACGGGGAAGTCGGGGCGGGGGGTGAGGAGGGGCAGGAATGATTCAGTACGGAAATCGTGTGTGACGATGGGTAACACAAAACAGCCTGTCCCAAACCAAATCTTCCTCTTTGAAAAAGTGCATGGAAGAGGAAGAGAAAATGGTATTGATTACGTTTTGCTTGTTAAAACGGGTTTGACTGCCTTTTTAAAAAAGATTGATGGAAATAGTTAGGCAAGATCAGCTATGTTTGTATTCATCTGTTAAACATTTCAGCTCCTGGCTAGGTATGGTGAGGTCTTCACCAAAAAAATTCCTTCCCGAGTGATCACCATGGAGGAAATTTTGTAAACTTACATAATAATATAGCATAGAATCCTTACTGCTTACTTAGATAAAATACTTCACACCAAAATGAACTTATGTCAGCAATCTGCGGTAACTGAGTAATATGTAGGGTCCCACAAAAAAAGTACACACACATTGTGAATAATTAGGAAGGCAGTGTTTATCAAAATGTATTTCATTTTCAAAATTGAGCCACCAGCTGTTGAAGTGTGTATACATGTTTGGGGGACACCCTGTAGATGGAATGTCAGTCAGAACAAAAGATGAACTTGGTAGGCAACTGTGTACCTTGTATTAGTCCAGGGTCCGGATCCCATTCTTTAAACAATTTTTTTAAATATATTTCTTTATTGATTTCAGAGAAGAAGGTAGAAGGAGAGAGATAGAAACATCAATGATGAGAGAGAATCATTGACTGGCTGCCTCTTGCATGCCCCCGGAATCAAACCTGGGACGCTTCAATCCGCAGGCTGACCCTCTATCCACTGAGCCAAGCCGGCCAGGGCTAAACAATTTTTTATTGATGACTCATTGCTCAAAGTTACATAGATGAGTATATACTTAGACATTACAAGCACCCCCTAATTAGATTCAATGGCATTTACAAATGCGAACTGTGAGAAGAAAATCAATTTAAATTCCTAAACCACGGATTACCTTAAAAATTTCAGATAGACTCAATGTAAAAAGGAGGAAAGAAATATAAAAGTAAGAACATTTAAATAACGATTTGCTCTGGGGGTAAAAGTCAGTATTTCTAAGCATAAAAAAGCTACATGTAAATAATATAGTTGACTATATTAAATTCTTTTTATATAAAAATATCTTAAACAAAATCAAACTGAGGAAAATATTTGCAAAAGATTGATATGTATCTTTTAAAAGAGACAAAGTGTAATTAAGATGCTTTTTATATAAAACCACTTGCAATTCAATAAGAAAAAAGTATACCTATAATAAGAAAAGAGTAATATGCTAATTAGACCTGATGTCCTTCAGACAAAGCCGGGGCTGGAGGGAAGCCTGGGTCCCGGGTGCCAGAGGGAAGCCGGTGCCGGCAGCCGGAAGGAAGGCCTACTCTTGCACGAATATCATGCATCGGGCTCTAGCGTATACATATGTGTCTATGTCTATGTTTATATAGTTGTATGTATACATATGTATTTGCACATGCATATGTATTGGCATATCTATATATAGTTATATGTGTATATTTTGTACCTGTATGTGTATATACAGTTGTATATGTATATGGATATGCATAATTGTATATCTCCTGCACTTTTCCAACAAACTATGGATTGATGGAAAGAGGCATACTCCCCCCTGCTATTATCACCTGCTTAAAGTTTTAATTCATTTGATAAGGAGACAGCAGCTTTGTGGCCATGCTTTTGCACTCTGAGCTGGAGTAAATGCAGACTTTCTTGGCCTCTAGAGTCTCTATCAGGAGTGTACAGTGTAAGCAAGGGGGTGTCCTGCCAGACTCGAGGAGCACATGTGTGGGCTATGCCCGCTCTTCTGCACGATGCCTGACGGTTCATCACTGCTGTGCACCTTACCCATGTGCCCCAGAGCAGAGGCCGGCATGTCAGGAGATGTTTACACAGACCAGATCCTCCTGAAACCAATCCTGTCTCATCAAGGCCACCTGAATACAAGGGGGACAGCAGAGTCAGCATCCTGCCATCTCTCTCTTCCCTGTCCCTATGTCCTGGGACCCATTTCTTCACATCCCAGTAGGATGATGCACAAGTACAGGAACTGGAAATTCACAAAAGAAATACAAACAGTACACACACCTAGAATATAAGAATATATTCAAACTGTTCATCAAATGGATATAAATTACAACAACAGTAACATACTAGGTCTCATCCATCAAATCGCCAGAATTTAAAGCATGACAACATTGGTTGTCGATGGCATGTGGGAAAAAGACACCTTTCAATGCTGCTGGTGGGAGTATAAATTGAAACAGGGCTGTTTGCAGGGCATTCTGCCAGTGTACCAAAAGCTTTAGATTGCATACACCCTTTGGCTCTGATGCCCCACTCTCAAGAATTGACCCTAAGGTAATAATAGAATTAGTGGCAAAGATTTAGCCACTAGGATAGTTATTACAACACAATTTATAATAGTGAAACAATGATTTGTAACGAGGATGCTGCAAATTTTAGATGTCCAGAATAGTGGATATGCAAAATAAATCACAGCATGACAAAGTATTATGTAGTAGAAGACTATCTAATAACATGGGCAAACCCAGGTCAAAGCAGAATGTGCAAATGTAATAGAAATGCATAGAGATAAAGATTGAAAGTATTTAATAAATGCCAATATAGAGGCCAGTTAATATTATCTATTTTCTTCTTTGTGTTGTCCAATAAGCATAGAATGCTATGTAATTAGAATGGATAAATTAAGGACATGAATTTAAACATTCAGATATTTTATACTTAAATCTGTTTAAACTCAAGTTCCATTTTTATCCTTCTGTCATTACCTATCATTTTACCTGAGTTATTGAGGCAGAACAACGCAAATAGTGATTAAACACTTAAAAGATTCTAACGAGTATCGGAAGCCTAGGCTCATGTAGACAACCACGCTCACCTATACGCCCACTGTGTACCCTACAACCCATGCCACGGTCTTCCCGTCACAGTAAATGACACAGTCCGTTACGAGGGGATGTTTCAGACTTGTTTTCTGCAGCAGCTGACATTTCACTCAAGCGCTTTCAAATCCCCCAGGAGCCTCCATCTGCTGTGAGGAAATGTGAAGGTCTCTCTCCACGAACTTTAGCACCTACAGAAACCATTTGGAAGGAAAAGTTCACTTCCATTGATTAGTATGATATTAACCAATGCAAGACAAACCGATTATTCAGTGTAGTCTGAATAATTCTTTCACCAAGACACAACTTTCCAAATGTCACTGTGCAAATAGCTGCAGTTCCCAGCCCATGTCCCTGTCTCGTGGACATCCCACTTGTGCAACACGGCTGTGCTTTTCAGGTGGTTTATGATTTGGTCCCCTTTTGTGTATTTTTTAAAAAAATTAATGTGTAGTAATGTCTCAAGGGTGTTTCTTGAAAAATCCAATCTGTTATATAACTTTATGTTTGTAGGCATGCATCTTTAAGCAAAAAAAAAAAAAGACATTTACTATATATAGCTGGTGCAAAGGCATGCGGCAGTGACTAAGGTGGAAACTCCTATTTTCTAGCTATTAATGTAATCGCATGTGTTTATATGTGCCCGTTTACTTGCTACGTATCTGTACATTTATATATAGACCACACACACATCAAGGATCACGGGATGGAATGAGAGGGTGCCCTGTATCCGAAGCAGGACAACAATCCTATTAGTTCAGGCTCCAGAGTTGAAAACTACCTGTTTTCCATTAGACAATATGCGCTATGTTGTTGTTGTTTTTTAGTTTAATAGAACTATTTAAAATAAAATAAAATATTAATTTTGAATAATAATGTACTTTCCCCAAATATTTTGATGACACGATGACATAGAACTTCAGTTCCATCAAATACCATCAATTTATACCACGTGATTTTATATCTTCTATGATTTTAAGCTGTATAAATAGACATGGATCTCTTTAAAGTATACATTTTCTATGGCAAACACTACACTAGTTATGTACCCAAAGTTGCGAGATAAAAACTACCTTAAGAGATAAAAAGCTTTGAAGGATTCATAGCTACATAAATTTATATTCTGGGAATGTGCAGCTCCCGATCCCTCAGAAGCCAGACTCTATTAATTTCCTCCTTAATCGTCTTTGCTTTCACCTTCTCATGACTGTACTTGCTCCTTGCCTTTCCTCAGAAAGATGCCGAAACGTCCTCCAATGGGAACACATCCCCGCCCTGTGGTCGCCTGGAGGCTCCCGCCGAGCTCCCGGGGTCCTTAGTTGAGCTTTGGGAAGAGGGACCTACACTTGCTGGCTCTACCTTCTAGGCTTGTGTCCAGCTCTCCCCCTCTGCACGTTGACCCCCACGACTGCGTCCACTCCCCAGAACTCAGTGCCTCCTTTGCAGTCAAGCCACAGGGACATGACCGAAACCTTGCTGGCACTTGGCCTGCGAGGCTCTTGGAAGGCGTGGCTGCACTGGTCACTCCTGTCTCTCCTGTCTTCTGTGAACTGATGTGGTTTGGTTTTCTTTCTGTCTCTATGGAAGGCGCCTCCGTTTCTTCAGTGGGTGGCCCCTCTGTTCCCTGTGATGATGTGATGACCTCGGGATTTTCTCTTCGCTCCTCTCCTTTTCTCATTCTGTTTGCTTTGAGAGGTTGGATCCTGCCCCACAGCATTCACTACAGTCATGCACATCCCTCAGTACAGAGCGGGCAACAGTAGGTTTACAGTTGTGAGTATGTAAGACAGTTTATTCTTGTGTTTTCATCTACTGATTATTGTATTATTTTCGTCCCGCTGGTGTGGCTCAGGGGTGGAGTATCGATCTATGAACCAGGTGGTCATGGTTGGATTCCCTGTCAGGGCACATGCCCTGGCTGTGGGTTCAATCCCCAGTAGGGGGCATGCAGGAGGCAGCCCATCAATGATTCTCTCATCATTGATGTTTCTCTCTCTCCTTCTCCCTTCCTCTCTGAAATCAATAGAAATATATTTGAAAAACACTGTATTAGTTTCAATATAAGTAACTGTAAACCTACTAGTATAGATTTTTAAACAAATATAACATCATGTGTATCTGTATATATCTGTATATAGACACAGACATATATAATTGCTTCATAGATTCTGAACTTTGCTGTCACACTAACGCCTCAAATGCAACCTGTCCGTGCCTGAATTACTCACTCTGCTATGAAAAATATACTCTAACCTCCAACGTAGAGGATACCGTCACTACCCAGTCTTGCATATTCAAGGTCTTTTAAAATGTCTTCCTCCTCCCTAACCCCAGTGCAATGAATGAATCATCACATCTTCATTCTATTTGAATCTCTCTTCTTTTCCCCCCAGATTCCAGATTCAAACTTTTATATTTTCTCATTTGATCACTGTGATATTACTTAATGGATGAGTTTGCTTTCAAGGGTAACCTCCAAGTCCATTCGATTTTCATTCGGCACCAACTTCGGTTGCAGGTTGAGGCACCGGCTGAGGAGAGCACAGAGCTACACCCCTAGAGCTCAGTCCATGGGAAAGGCCCTCCACTCTCCATGGGCCTCTGAGCACTTTGTAAAATGTAAGCTTGACCTAAGATTCCGCTGCACGAAAATCCTCCAGAGCCTCCCCATGGCCTAGGGCAGGGGCGGGAACGTCTGGCCTGGGGTTGCATAAGGCTCAAGAAATCATTCCGTCTGGCCCTGCCAAGGCATTAGGGTGAGTTCATTAAATGTTTGGCCAATATAGCAGGCTCATTTTTAAGTTGATAACTTTTTACAAGGTATTGTATTATTTATTTTACATAGTTCTGAGAATCTCTTTTCTTTCTTTCTTTTTTTGTTGTTGTTAATCTTCACATGAGGATATTTTTCCACTGTTTTTTAGAGAGAGTGGAATGGAAAGGGAGAGACATAGAGAGAGAAGCATTGATGTGAGAGAGACACATTGACTGGATGCGGGTGGAGCCTGCAACCGAGGCACCAGCCCTTGACCGGAATTGAACCTGGGACCCTTCAGTCTGCAGGCTGATGCTCTATCCACTGAGCCAAACCGGGTAGGGCTTAGGTGGTCATTTTGTATGACCTGTGAATGACGTTATAAAAACCAAATGGCCCTTGGCAGAAAAAAGGTTCCCGACCCCTGACCTAGAGGAGAATTCCTCAGCTGGCCCTGAAGGCCCTTTGTAATGTGGTCTCGGCCACTTGTGCCGCCTCAGTGCGCATCCCTCATCCACACACCCTGTCCCGGGCACCCAGCTCAGGGCTCTGGGAATAGTCCTTGGGGATTTCACATTTTCTCCTTCGCTGCTTTGCCTACATCTTGAGTTGCTACACACCCTTTACGCCTGAGTGCCAATGCCACCACCTCCTCCTTCCGGCAACCTTCTCTCCTCTCTGTTGGCAACAGCGAGCTCAGTGCCGACACTGACTTTGCATAATGTAACCCCACGTACCACACTAACATGCAGTTACCACGACTACTTCCCGGTCTGCCCAACCAGCCTATGGATTTCTGGAAGCCAGGGACTGTCTGACTCACTGTTTCATCAACACCTGGGACAATACCCAGCATGCATTAGTCATTGAATGAAGATGTAGTTGATCTACTAAAAAAGAAATCACAGGAAACCAGAAACACCAATCAGAAAGGACATATGCTCCCCTATGTTCATAGCAGCACAATTTACCATAGCTAAGATTTGGAAACAACCTAAGCGCCCATCAGCAGATGAGTAGATTAAAAAACTGTGGTACATCTACACAATGGAATTCTACGCTGCTGTAAAAAAGAGGGAACTTTTACCATTTGCAACAGCATGGATGGAACTGGAGAGCATTATGCTAAGCAAAATAAGCCAGTCAGAGAGAGATAAATATCACATGAGCTCACTCATATGTGGGATGTAATGATCAACATAATTTGATGAATAAAAATAGATCCAGAGACAAATGGCAAGGAAGGTGGTGGGGGGGGAGGGGGAGTTAGAGATCAACCAAAGGACTTGTAAGCATGCATATGAGCATAACCAATGGACACAGACAATGGGGTAGTGGGGGCTTGCCCGGGGTGGGAATGGCTGCGGTGGAGGGGGGAGGGAGGCGCAGTCAATCGGGGGAAAAGGAGACATATGTAAAATGTTAGACAATGAAAATAAAATAAAACAAAGTGTACAATTAAAAAAAATCAACTCAAAAAGTCTCCCCTCATCTTTGTTCAGTTTCAGTTTCTGTGTAACCTGAAATGAAATTTAAAGCCAAGGTAATATTCGTAAGACATTTTTAATTGACCTTTTCTCAAGTTTATGTGCATCTATATGCATTTTAATAGGCACTTAAAAGGCTCTTACAGGTAGTTCATGTACAGTCTATTCATTACAAAACACTACCTCAGGTCAACTGATAAATGCAGTAAAATCCCAGTACAAAGAGACCATTATTCACACCGCTCAGTAAGCATGTGTAAGATTTCCATGGGGTGGGGAATGTCCGGCCCGGGGGTTGTATAAGGCCCAAGGAATCACTTGGTCTGGGCCTGCTAAGGCATTCGGGGTGGGTGAGTTAATGAAATGTCTGGCCAGAAATAGCCGGCTAATTTTTAAGTTGGTAATTATTGTATATGTATGCAATGTTAATAGCAGAATTATTATGACTTGTGAAGGTAGCTATTGAGGTATAGCTCTCACACTTCTTTTTTTTCTGTGCCAGTGATAATCACATCAGTAAGCCTGATTCAGCATTCGCTGCTGCTCAGTTCACTCACTGAAACAATGTACTGCTACCACTGTGGTTTTGAAGGGTATCAAAACATGTTCAAAAATCAAAGTAGCGACCATCACCAGTTGTGATATGTGCATAGGACGCTTGACTTTGGATACAAACCTACAATGAGAAGATATTTAGGATTTAAACAGAGCTGGCATATGCTCCATATACTTTGGGCAGAAGTACTGAGAACACACGTTGGGTTTTGTAGGAATGGCAATACTCTTGGGAAGAGGCGCCAAAGGCCAAGGGGTTCTGAAAATCCGCTGAGAACGGAAGATATTAAAGCATGGAAGTATGTCAGTGATAGCAACAACGGTAGTAGACTTACAGTCCTCTACATTCTAGTTCCCTCATATTAAACCGAAAAAGTTCATTTAAATCATAACTTGCTGTGCTCAAGCGACTTGTAACAGGTCCAAGAAATGAATATATTTCATCCTTAAATGAAATAAGAAAGTTTTTGCTAAAAGAGTGACAAGTTGCTATTTAAACTATAAATGTATCCCTATCCAGGCACCGCCATTTTTTAAATATATTAGAAACTATTGGGCTATATTTTTGCAAAGCAGCACTTTAATTCGAAGCTTGATTTAATAACCACGCAACATATTACTTTTGCGATTTTTGACATCCCAGAGCACCTAAAACATAAAATATAATTTACAGCCGTTGAACATGCCAGAATTGACCATTACATGCCGGAAGAGGGCCCATAATGGAATTTATATTCAAGTTATAGTTTAGTATGTGTAATGGAATCTCATAAAATTAGAATAACACCGAAACACCATTTATTTCTCGCAGCAAAGGAATTCCACCTTAATTCTCACAATCAATTTCCTAAGTGGGCTGAAAGGTTCTTGGAGGAGGTTTGAAGGAATGGAATTAGGCTAGTTAGGCAAAGTAATATACTCTCTTTACATTACCCTCAGGAAACTCAAACATTACCCCCCTGTGAGCAGAGCCAGGAGAGAAATGACGGGTGTCCCTGGGTAAAGGATCACGGTATGTGACATCACAAGGCGCCTCGATGCCACTAGCGGTTTCTCGCAAACGAGGCTAGACTTTACGTGGTTAATAGACTAGCCACAAGGCCGTCCATTTCCTCTCTCTCACTGTACACAGCTGCTCAGAAAGAGAAAACATTATACTGCCCACCCTTTCTGAGAACACGTTTGGCCTGACATGGTCATTTCAATGGCAAAATCGCTCAAGGTCTCGGTTGAGAGACTGAAGAAAGGCTGTCACCACACTAGTTCACCCAGTGGGCTGAAGGGGCATCCCTTTTCCTTCTGAAGTACAATAGCTCGCCCTAGCTGGTTTGGTTCAGTGGATAGAGTATCGGCCTGTGGACTGAAGGGTCCTGGGTTCGATTCCTTGTCAAGGGCACATACCTTGGTTGCAGGTTTGATCCCTGGCCCTGGTCGGAGCATGTGCAGGAGGCAATCAATCCATGTGTCTCTCTCATATCTCTCTCTCTGCCTCTCCCCCTCCCTTACATTCTCTCTAAAAACCAATGGAAAAATATCCTCAGGTGAGAATTAATAAAAAACAAAAGAAACAAAAATAAAATAAAGTACAATAACTCAGCGTTTAGACTTTATCCACACACAAAGTCAACTTATTAAAACGCTTTTGAAAAGACATGTCACCTCCTTGAAGTGCTTTAGTTGGCAAAGCAAGTATGTATTGCATCTAAAAATACTGCCCTTCAATGTTAGACCCTCTGTTAGGCAAATGAGCCCTTAGTGCTTCAGTACCAGCCTGGTTAGCGGGCATGAGTGGGGTAGGTGTACTGCTAAGAGCCCAGGTGAGAGGGAGTCTGGAGGAATGATTTCTCTGATGGTGCGAACTGCTGAGCATCAGTGAAATTGCCTTTGAATTGAGGGCTGGCTAAGCGCCATGCCTTCCAGGGAAACACGCCTTTGAAATGCCCGCTGGCCAGGAGGGCAGGAGATGCTGAGGCCTTTGAAGTTTGCCGCCATCACACTCATTATCATTACCACTCAATGTACAGCCACTTCATTACCGTCAACTCAAAGGATGTGGGGTTTTGGAGAAAAAGAAAAGAATCAATAAATGGTGACAGAAATTCCCGAGTCTGCAGTTCACCAGTGCCCGCCCTGGAGGAGACCGGGATTCCCCTTCATCCTCCCAAATGTATAAACACCCCTCTAATGTGGACAGAGCGGGAGGATGGGAGAGGTGGGGGGGCATTTCCTGTGGGCCAGAACTGTGTAGGTACCTGACATTCTTTATCTAACTTAACCTTCATCACCATTTATGATGGAGATATAATTTCCCAGCCTGGCCGGTGTGGCTCAGTGGTTGAGCATCGACCTATGAACCAGGACATCATAGTTTGATTCTTGGTCAGGGCACATGCCCGGGGTTTCGGGCTCCATCCCCAGTGTGGGGCATGCAGGAGGTAGCCAATCAATGATTCTCACTCATCAATGATTCTCTTTCTCTCTCCCTCTCCTTTCCTCTCTGAAATCGATAAAAATATATTTTAAAACATAACAGTAATTTTCCAGCTTTTGTAAATACTGGGACCACACACTTAATCTGGAATTCATCCGACGTCAGGCTCTGCTCTGAGCATGTTAAGTACCTGAACTCAATGAATCCTCACAACAAGCAGTAAGGACTCTATACTGTTTACCACGGTCTCTATTTTAGCCCTATGGAAACCGTAGCACAGGGAGGTTAAGTAACTTGCCCAAGGTCACACAGCGGGAGGCGGGAAACCAAGTCCAACCCAGGTGGTCTGCCCACTACAAGGTGACATTCTCAACACTGGCCCCCAGTGGAGGCTCTTGAGGTCCCGAATCACCATGAGGTACCGGAGGAGTGCCAATCCTCCTCCGGGTCTGCCTGACCTCACGGTCATCGCTTCCCCAGGGCGGGGAGGAGGCTGGCGACAGGGAGGAGGAAGAGGAGGAGGAGGAGGAGGAAAAGGAGGAGGAGGAGGAAGACCTGCAGCGGGAGGGCACGCATCTCTAGAACTCAAGGTACAACCAGGCAGAGATGGGACTTTGGGAACTTGACCTTGGGGTGATTCAGAAACAAAGAGCCAGGAGTTAAAGAAAAGATTTAACCCCAACTGGCGTGATCCCAACCCAGGCATCTTTGTGACACCACACTGGGAGGTGACAGAAGAAGCCAATAAATGCTGGGGTTCTTCTGGGAAAAGATGCACAAGCTGACATTTCTAAAGCTTAAAGGCGGACGTTCTAGAAAAAAGTTCTTCATTCCCGGCATCTATGGAGATAGTGGGATGCGAGGCCAGGTTACCTGCAAAGCTGAACAGTTGCACATCAGTCAGGGGTGTTGCAGCAATACATCCGAGGAGGTAAGGCACCTGCACCAACCCAGAGCAGCCTGCTGGTCTACCCTGGAGCAGGGCCTGCCCTCAGCTATGCCGTAACCTCGTAGCAGCTGGCTAGAACCGCTGCCATTGGGCAGTCACCAACCACGGCCCTCCAGTGTTTGCCCTGGTGCCTGGCAGTGTCTCAGAACAAAGACAACCACGGCCATCAGTCTGTGTCAAGGAAGGACGGGCTTCATATCCTTAATTTAGAATAAAATTAACACTTGGAATTCCATATAAAACTCAATACACTGGAAAAATATTGCCTCCTCACATGCTTTCTAACTTCAAACCCCCATGGTGGGGGAAGAGTTAGTTTTGTGAAATTATAACTTTTATCGCTTATTTTCGAATCTCTGCTAACATGGAGACATGTGACACAGTCTGAATGCTCTTCCACTCTCGGGGGATGCGAGGACCATCAAAATTTCATTAGCCTCCCAGCAGTCCCAGAGCCATCTTCACTTGAACTGGTGGCCTCCTTATCAATAAATAAGTGAAATTTAATCCCTGTTAGTTGCTAAACTCTTCTTTGAAGTTATAACCAGAACATACGGCACTCGGCTTGCATAATTTTACAAATGTTGAATAACATTTTTTTTCCTGTGGAAAATAGCCTGATTCACGGTTATTTCAAATGATGAACACAGTCCAGCAAACTCCCAGGCTCAACAGAATGAAAACAAATTCGTGTCTGGTTCCCAAATTCCTCTCCTTTTGGTAGGGGGGCCTGCACAAGGCCTTCCCCTTTCAAGTTTAGTGACGCAAGCTTGTGCAGACTGGATAACAATGTAACGATGACAGTAACTTGAAGCCAAAGGCAAATGGAACTGGAAAATGAATCGTGTTTCAAAGCCGGACCAATGGACATACCCGAGGAGGATAGAACTGAATTGTATATAGTAATTTTAGCTTGGAAATACTTGATGAGAGGAGCAGTGATGCTAAAAGGAGGAAAGAAATAATGCTGAAGATATCTATATATATATATAAAAGGCTAATATGCAAAGTGTCCCCTCGGGAGTTTGACCGGGAGACCGGGAGTTCGATTGCTTGCTATGATGTGCGCTGACCAGCTGGGGGCGGCATGGAACTATGGAAGGCCCCGGCCGACAGCCGGAAGGCCCCCATCAACCCTGATTGCCAGCCAGGCCTAGGGACCCTACCCATGCACGATTCGTGCACCGGCCCTCTATTGTTTTATAAAGCTGTGAGAAGACCGTGAGTATGATTACAACTTTTAGTTTTTACCATAAGCCAGCCTGAGAAGAAAAATAAAAAAGTCGTGTGTTTTTTTTTTTAATATGAGAAAAAAGAATCCTAAATACTCTTGTTTAATTCCATAATTCAAAAATCCAAGCTCCACTAAACACCTCAGAAAAGGATGCTTCCTCAGATCTTAATGTAATTAATTACTTTAAATGGAATCTTGTTCCTCCCGACTAGTCACTGGGAACTCAGGACAAATAAATTAATCTGAATGTTCCCGGGGACACACATCTGAAATCGATGGCACAGCAGCCGGCGAAGCGGTGGTTCTATCTCCTGCATTTCCTCTTTTGTTTTCTTCCCTAAGCTGACCTCTGTTGTTAGGAGTTCTTAGACCATCAAAATGTTTAACAAACAACCACTGCCGGGCCTCAGGAAAGAGTACACACCGGCGCAAGTCATCACCGCCCAACTCAACACACATAGCTTCTGACACTTGATCCTCTTCCCTTAGCGACCTGTTTACTCTCCACAAAAGCTGCCAAAGGCTCTGCATTTCAGCGAGCGGCCCATGGCACTCCCCTCCGCCTCTCCTGCCTCCTAGCAACCTGGAGCCCTGCGAGGGCACAGCTCCTCCTGCCTGCACTGCGCTCCCAGAGCCCGGCCTGCGAGTCCTGGGAGCGAGGTCCTCCTCTGGGTAACAATAATCCTGCCGGGGGAGGGCCAGGGTGAAGGGCACTCCCGAGTCTCCCCTCACTTCTCAGCCATCTGGGTACACACACTGGTAGCTGAAGTTTGCACACTTTGCAGTTTTATATTTTCTGCAAAGAAAAAATATGGCATGTGTTTGGGAAGATGGTTTTTGCAGATACATCATTTTTAAAAGCAATAACATTAATTTCTATGTTACCAGCGCAGGTACCATAACAGGTACACTTATGGAGAGAGAGAAAGTGACACTCCGGAGGCTGCGGGTAGGAAAGGCCAGCTGACCCAACGTGGACAAATACCCGACGGACGCCGAGACGGGCGCCTGTGATGCGGACAGTCAGCCTCCCGCGTCCTGCTCTTCCTACAACCATCATACATGCTATCGTGCATTTTAGGGAGATCGAAAGCCAAGAGCCACATTTGAATCCAAGCATTGTACCTGCGATCGCTCAGGGACTGAGATGGGCAGACGCAGGCGGACAGGAAGCACAGGTTATGCCAACTCACATGGATTTACGGCGAGTGACTTCTGAGTCCACAGTGAACATGGATAGAAACCTGGTTTTCCCGAGGTGAACGGATTGGCCGGGCAAATGGAGGCGGTCGGCAAGTGCTGCCCCTAAGTTCTCTTTGGGGTTGGAATAAAGCCAGTCTCCGCCCAAAGCTGGCAGTTCCAACATGAATGGGGTGAGTGCGCATGGTTAACTGACCTTGACCTTGGTCTAATGCACTAAGGGGTTCCACCTAAGACACTGCTGAAGCCGGTTGACATTACACTGTAGTTTCATGACCAGAAAGAAGGAGCTGAGGGTGAGGAGGGGGAAGCGCCGGGCACCACCTCGCACTGATCCCGAGCTGAGGCGGAAACGACCACAGGCCTGCTTTCCTATCACGAAGCAGAGCTGCCAAGTTCGCTCAGCAAATCACAAAAATGAACCATCAATGGCAAAACAGCGGTCCTTCTTTTCAAAGGGCCCCCTAGTCCTTCACTGTGATTTTCTCTCTGCTTTCTGATGCACGATACACACGGAGCATTCCCAGCCGGACCGAACCGGCAAGGACTCTGCCGGCGTGACGTGCGGAAGAGGAGACGCCGGCTCTTCCTAGAAGCGGCACCGACTGAAATGAAGTTCTCCTTAAAACCTGTTATCGCACATACGTCAACCGCTCTACTCTCCTGCACTGGGCGGTCAGAGAAAAGTCCCCGTACTTTCTAAAGGCATTGTTTCCTTCCCACGTGCACAGCTGCTGTTGGGAGAGCCTGAAATCCAATTTTGTGCGTGGATTTAATTGCATCGTAATCCAGCCCCCAAAGCACATCAAAGGCCACGCTCCCCCTCGTCCCCCAGATTTCAATTGCTCTCATCAATGAGTAAGTTTGAAGCATGATCAAATTTGTTCTTCAGACACTGGAGCCCTGGTAATCAACTATTCTGTGTGCTCACTCATCCATCCTAAGATCCTGCAACTTCTTTGAGATGTCTTCAAGAGGCATCTGCAAAGACACGTTTGATTGCCAGCTGGCTCGGGGGTAAACTTTCTCGCCTCTGGCTTCGAGGCCCTAAAGAGGAGAATAGGTGACATGGCCCAAGATAAGTCAAAGCTAATCTTTCTTTTTTTTTCTTCTGTACACGATTAAACTGTTTTTCAAAAACGATAGCGAACGAACACATCATAGACCCCTTGCGTAACTGAACAATCTCATTTCGAATATTGATCTTTTTTTCCAGGAAAAAAAAACCACAGCATTTTTCAAGGTCATTTCTCAAGTTCTACTGCCTTAAAAACAAAAAGAATGGCAGAAGGGAGATAGAGAAGGCAGGTAGGAGGGAAGAAGAGAGGAAGAAGAACAAGCCGCCGTCTTCCAACAACACCGAAGCCCTGAACGCCGACATCACAAAGCCAAGAGTGGACTCACCGCTCTCGCTGTCCGACTTGTTCTCATGCTCCGTGTCGGTGAGGGTGAGGGCCGAGTTGGACCGGCTGGACAGGCAGGAGCTGCGGCCGGACTTGACGCCCCGGCCCCACAGCCGCATGGCGTGCTCCGGGGACATCACGGCTTCGTTCTCGGTGTCGGCGTCGGACCCTGCACTGAGAGAGTAACCTCTGTGGGGCAGCCCCATTTCCGCACAAAAGGCCAGTCCTCTTCGAGTTGCTGGTTCACACACGCCTAACTGCCTTAGGGTAAAATTCTGTCCTGATTAGGGGGAAAAAGAGACAACAGCCCGTGAGTATAGGTTCAGCTGGAGTTTCAGTGCTTTTGTTTTCTTTAAAGAAACTCTCCAAACAATACACACTCAAGCACCCAGGCTTTTCAGCTAGAGGCACCAGGTGTTTACATGAACGCTGCATGGCACAGGGTCAGGGGGTGCGATTATGGGGGGTCGGGGCTGGGCCTCCCCGCTGACTCTCCACACATCCCACCTAGAGCTCCTTTGTCAACCTTTTAACCCATAAGTACCCCAGACAGGTGGGCTAGGGAGCCCGAGACCAGGAACACCCAGCCCAGATGAAGGACTTGCTCTTGGGGATGGAATTTAGCTCCATAGACTTACAAAACATCAGAAAGTGTCAGAATTATTGTCTGTGTCTGGGTGCTAGTCTCAAACGATAGGATTTATCCACCCAGACGTTACCTCTTTGGAAGAGAGAAGACTGCCCTCGAGAATAAGTAGAAAAGGGGGCTTGGCCAGTCTTTAGTGTTCCTTCTCACCTTAAGTTCACCACCAATACTAGCATATATCATGGGTGTACATATACTCAATTTCGGAGTATAATGTCTTGAAGATTTGCCCACATCTGACTTTCTAAATGTTTTGCTTTAATCAACACCTGGACATCTGTATTGATTAGAATAAACCAATTCTTGCAAATAAAGTGCACTCTGAACATGTACCGGGAGCATTGCGTCCTTAAAAATTAATGATAAAATCAAGTCCCCTGCAGAATAAATGGCCATGAACCCTGCAGGCCTTTACTAATAAATGGAGCATATTAAAACTCCTGACACTGCAATAAGTTAAAGCAAAAGTGTTTAAATTAGGTGACACTTTCAAATGACCACTGTTATTAATGATGTTTCCAGTTCTGAATTTATTTTTGAAATTTCTCATGTTTATGATACTATGGATGAGAAGACAGAGAAGTGTTTGCTTGCAGGATGTAGGTCCAGGTGGCTCGTCCATGTCCGTTGCTGGCATGGGACAGCCTGAGACTTAGCTACCCAGAATCCAAATACATGGAAAGAAAATAGTATATAAAGACTGACTTAAATGCTGCCACATAATACAAACCGTTTAAGAATAGTGAGCATTTATAGTACTCATAGATTTCCTCTTCCTACTGCTATTTCTTATAGCTAATTGGCCAGTGTGAGAAATAACATAGATGATACAGGGGTTGCAAGATTAGGTTTGCAGTTGTAGTACCAACAAATAATACAACAATTAATAAATAATAACACAAGAATAAACTCTGTAAACTTTGCATACTCACAAACATAAACCTACTTTTTTTGCCCACCACTGTATATTAAGGTATTACGTAGTATTTGTGATAAAATAATTTGTAGAATCTTCTAGAACATGAACCAAACCCGATGTGCAATACAGTAACTATTTGGTGGTAAAGACATGGGCGCCCTCCAGGCCTCTGCACATTTGAACCGTGTGGTTAATCGCTGGACTCTGCGGTCATATCAGAAGCTGGAATCGGCTACATCTCGGCCAGACTTCCAAATGGATTCTGACAGTGACACTCATCAATAATGAAAATCTGCTGCTACAATTAGCTACCAATCAAACTGTGCTTATCAGAGAGATGTGAATAAGTATCTGAACCAAAAAGTAGGCACAAAAAGGAGGTAGCAAAAAAGAAAAAAATGGGGAGGAAAACAGGGAAATAGCCTGCTGACCGCGAGCCAGTGGCCAAGCTGCCGGAGGCCAGACCCGGCTGGGGGTATACCTAAGAGTTAGTGTGGATTGTACTTATGAATCTGCATCCAGCAAAGGTCAAGGTCATGGATAGTCAATGGCAAGGCTGGGGAAGAGCTTCCCTATTCTTACTTATGTGTCACATGTAAAGTGGGGAGAGGCGAAGGAAGGGGCTAAAACAGTTAACTATGACCATCCGACATGCTGATGTTTCAAAATAAGCACACACTCTCATGTCTACAGGGCGAGAATGAATGATAGGATCAGTGGCATCGTTCCTGTATTTGGGGAGGTGCCCACATTGCAGAATAAAAACAAGAGAAGTTAAAAGACAATAAAAACTCCCTTTCGAGTCTCTGAAATGTAACTTGAAACGTTCCCACGTTATTGACTTTTCACACTGTTGCCATCTTGATGCAAAAATCTATGAGGTGAAGAAAAGCAGAAAACTGCAGTCTTTGCTATTGGTTATCCGGGTAAGTAAACACAATTCACTTTGCAAATGAATATCTAACCGATGATCCCTATGCATTGCTATGTGGTGCATCCCAAACTCCTTAAAAACCGGAGCCTGGGAAATCAATGTCTCAATGACTCAAGACTCCTAAGGGCTGCTTCTGAAATGCAAGCTAGCAGGCAAGCTGTTGGGTTCCCTTGCTGAATTCAAGTTTGCTTTTGTTTCCACTAGGAAGAAACACTGAACTTGATTTCCAATGAACCTAACTGAAAGCCAGTTACTAGCTGTGTTCCAGTCACTGTATCACCCACTTTTTCATCTTTCCAGGCTGTTATGACTTGGTTTAAGTGATGCTTTATGTAAATGTGACAGCATTAAAGAAAGGCTAAACAAGACATAGGTTAAAAATAAACCCCTGGGTAAATGACAGTAATGATCATAGAGAAATGTACAATTCGAGGGTGGACAGAGGATCATTGTCAAATCACTTCAGAATAGCCACCCCACCCCCACATTCAGGACATCTCTCTTCCCTCGGCCTGCCTCAGTGCTTCAAATTCTGCTGTTGTCATTCATCCTTTTGGGTGATAGATGCTTGCTTGTAGGATTCCTTGTTTTGATACAAACACCTATTATATTAGAACTAGAGGCCCAGTGCACTAATGAGGTTGAACATCTTTTCATATATCTATTGGCTGTTTGTATGTCTCCATGGGAGAGGTGTATTTTCAGGTCCTCTGCCCACTTTTTATTGAATTGCTTTTTGACATTGAGTTTTATGAGTTCTGCAGTCAGACATCCCTCTCACAGTCTGGGACACCTTGGGGGATGTCCACCTGCCAGCTTAGGCCCACTTCCCGCGGGGAGTGGGACGAAGCTGCAGTTGCACATCCTTAGCACTGCCGAGGAGGCAGGAGAGGCCCGGCCACAGCTGCTGCTCTCACAGAGTCAGACTGGCTTGTGACTGAGTGGAGCTCCCCTGTGGGAGCATGTTGACCACCAGGGGGCAGCTCCTGCATTGAGTGTCTTCCCCCTAGCGGTCAGTGCACATCAGAGAGACCAGTCAATTTGCGTATTACCCTTTTATCATATAGGAGTAGAGGCCCGGTGCATGGATTTGTGCACTGTGGGGTCCCTCGGCCTGGCATGCACCCTTCTTGCAATCCAGGACCCCTAGGGGATGTTGGACTGCCGGTTTTGGCCTGTTCCTTGTAGACGAGGCTAGGGAATCCCACTGGTGCATGAATCTGTGCCCCAGGCCTCTAATATTCATATAAGATCTTCGGTTAATCTTTTCCCACCCTCTCCCCTCCCCGCTTCCCTCTGAGATTCATCAGTATGTTCCATGTTTCCATGCCTGTGCATTGAGCGTCTGCCCCCCGGGTGGTCAGTGCACATCATAGCTACCAGTTGAACGGTCGAACGGTTGAATGGTCGCACAGTAGGTCAGTCGCTTAGACTTTTATATAGATAAATTTTTCTATGAGGTTATTTCCCACAATGCAGCAGTGTTTAGCAAGATGGGCCAGACAGCTGGAAAGCACACGCAGGCAGTGTTAACCAGCAGAGGGAAGATGAACAAAGACAGTGACTGAAGGTCACTGACCCAGAGGGTTGGGTGGGGTTGTTGAGGGAGAACTTCAAGCCACTGCTCAGTGGAAAGACAAAGGCAGAAAAAGGCAGCAAAGATGCGTCTGGATCCGGGCTAAAACCCTGACCATCATGTCTTACGTCAGCTTTGGCTTCAATAGACAAAGAGATAAGGATGCATTTATCTTATTTGCCATGGCTTGCTTCTTTGCGTTGGGGTCTTTGCCATGGTTCTAACGGCATTTCCTTAACTTCTTTCTTTGCTCTTTGGAGTCTCTATGTGAAGTCTGTTTGGCTGAGGCTGGTGAAATAAGTACTTAGGTCCTGCATGTTGAATTTTGGTGACCTTGATCAGCAGGGCCAACAAATTTTCCCATTGCAATTTGAAACAGTCCCAAAGCAGTAAATTGCAGCCAGAATCAAGTCCACCCAAGGATGAAATCCTTTGTGATTAAAAGGTAAGGTTAGCTAGGAAGAGATTAGACATTTTGTTTATGACACTCATACATTTGAAAATATGTAAAAGAAACACTGAATGAACACAACCTAGGAAGGCTGTATCTTTTTTAAAAAAGCCCACATTTTAAAAAATGAGTGATGGTATGTGACAAGGTGGATAAGACCAGGTGAGAACGAATGTATCAAGGGAACTTGGCACACGGCACAGCTAGCCCTTTCACAGATGAAGGGGATTGGATAGCGATTTGGCCTCTTCCTCATGTCGTGTCCACAACCTAGTCAGAGCAGGGACAGCTTTGTGAAAGCTGCAATGCAATGATGTTCACCAACAGGCAAGGCATCTACTTGTGAGTTCAAAAGAGCAAGACTCCACATGAGGGACATGAGTGCAACTGTCATCACAATCAATTTTAGAACACTCTTGTCACCCTCAAAGGAACCTGGTACCCACAATCAGTCATCTCCCACTTACCCTCTTGTTCTCTCTTTCTCACAAATCCTAGGCAACCAGTAATTTACTTTCTGTCTCTATAGATTTACCGATTCTGGACATTTCAAATAAAAGTGATCCTACAATGTGTGGGCGTCTACGACTGGCTTCTTTTACTTAGCACAGAGTTTTCAAGGTTCATCCATACGGTAGCATGTGTCAGTACTTCACTCCTTGCTATGCTCGTGTAATATTCCATTGCATGGATAGACCACAGGTTATCCATTCATCAGTTAATGGGCATTTGAGATCGTACCACTTTTGGGTGATTTCAATAAAGTGTACAAATGTTTATGTAGACATATGCTTTTCCTTCTCTTTACTATAAACCTATGGGAAATGCTGGTCAGGTAGTTGCTCTAGGTTTAGCCTTTTGAGGAAGCACCAGACTGTTCCCCATCGTGACCACACACAGTTACATTCCCACCAGCAGCATATGAGGGCCTTGATTTCCACATGTCCTCACAAACACTTATCATTGTTATTGCCCATTCTCTTCTGGGCCACACGGCAACTCTGCAATGAGGAGGTGGGCTATGGGGCATGGGTATTTGAAATATGGGGGACAAACCAAGAATCCCTGTTCTCATAAAAGCAAGTGGTCCCGTGGGCCTGCTCCGAGAATCCATTATTACTTTATGCTATCATTTTTTTCCTTTGCCTTCTACACCGCTTTAGTAGTTGAAAATATTTTTTTCTATTAAAGTTAAAAACACTTTCAAAAAGTCTACTTTATTTGAGATGATATCCTATAGAAATAAAATCACCTGATCTTAAATATACAGGTCTATTATGGCACTGTTGCACAAATTAAATTAATTGGCAAGTGTATCTTAAAGGGAGTGGCTGAGTAAGTTGTAGATCCCTTGCATGTGGCTAGCAGACAAGACAGAGTGAGGCTGGGCCTATATGTTCAGATCTGGAGGGAGGCCTATGCCATACATTTTAAGTAAAAATACAAGTTGCAGAGTATGATGCCATTTTTGGAAACTAAGGTAGAGAGCCAACGAATTACATAAGTACTTCTGGTTTTGAGCATGAATAAAAGTGAGGAAAGTCAAATAACTTCTGATGGATCATTTAGAAGGAGCTGTAAGTGAAGGAAATTAATAATTCTTTATTTTAGAGCTCTGAATTTTTACTTTTCATAATTTCACTAATTTAAAAACAGAAAGAAAAATTTTAAAGTCTATCTTCTTTTTAAAACTATATTTTCCTGACTTGCTGTTAATAGCTTCTGTTCAATAATTAGAAATAATTAATTTATTACCTTCTCTTGGAGATGCTGGGCTTTAGAAACCCTTCCTTGTTTATTGTAAAGAAATGAAGTACTATAAGAAAAATAGGAGCAATGTTTGTCTCGCTATCAGTTTTTGAAATATCATTTCAATGCTTTTTTTCCCCATAATCACATATGGGCTTTGAAAAAGATAATATACTTATTACATGATAAAAACCACTTCTTATATAGTCACAACTCCCAAAACTAAGCATGGGAAATGGATAGAAGAATCAATAGGAACTTAATACACGGGAATAATCTAGAATCGTCTTCAGGTATTCTCCTTTGTCACTGTGAGCTTGGATAGAGTTTTCTGTTCTCAGACATGGAGCGACATTTCCTCCAAGGGTGCAGTATAACACAAAACTACAAATTGGGCAAACAGCCCTTACTTGATATTTGTAGAATTAGTGTCACCACCACCTTATCTGGAGTTCCCTTTCCTGCTGTGTTTGCAAAATGATAAGGAGATCACACAGTAATAGGAATGTATGTAACTTTTCCCCTTCAAGTCCTAATGCATATTTTATGGGACACTCCAAACGCTTTAACCTTCTTAAGTTAAATTTGTCAACTGTTTGAACAGAATACCCATCTTTGAACATGCGATAGAAATTTCAATGAGGGCATAAATCTTTACTTGTAAGTCCCTACACAAAACTACATTTAAAAAATGACTCTTCCCAGCAAAGCTATCATTTAGAATCGAAGGACATATAAAGAGCTTCCCAGACAAGAAAGAGCTAAAGGAGTTCTTCATCACCAAACCTGTATTACACGAAACATTGAAGGATCTTCTTTAAGAAGAAGGAGAAAAAAAATATGAACAATAAAATGGTAATAAATACATATCTATCAACAACTGAATCTAAAAAAAAATAATAAATGAACAAGAAGAACAGAAACAGCCTCATAGATACTGAGAACATTTTGATGGTTGCCAGATGGGAGGACAAGTGGGGATGGGTGACAAGGATAAGGGACTGAGCAGTACAAATTGGTGGTAATGGAACAGTTGCGGGGAGGGGCAGCTCAGCATAGGGCAGTGGTCGGCAAACTGCGGCTCGTGAGCCACATGCAGCTCTTTGGCCCCTTGAGTACGGCTCTTCCACAAAATACCACATGCGGGAGCTCATGTACAGTGCAATTGAAACTTCGTGGCCCATGCGCAGAAGTCGGTATTTTGTGGAAGAGTCACACTCAAGGGGCCAAAGAGCCGCATGTGGCTTGCAAGCCGCAGTTTGCTGACCACTGGATAGGGGATATAGTCAATGACAATCTCATAGCTATGTAGGGTGACAGATGGGTATGAGAGTTATTGGGATGATCACTTACTAAGTTAGGTAATGTCCAATCACTGGGTATACACACCCGAAACTAATGTAATAGTGTGTGTCAAGTGTCATTGAAAAAAAATGGTTTCAATTAAAAAAATGAAATAAAATTAACTTGATGAGAAGCGCAAGAAGGAAACCCAAGTATGTTTGCGAGGAGAGGAGCAGGATTGGGAGGAAAGCCCCGAGCAGAGGCCTTCCCTCCAGGATGAGACTTGGGAAGACCCGGGTGGGGGGCAGACGCGTGCACAGCAGGCCTGACAGCTCCATGGGAGCAGGCGAACTGGGAAGGAGAGCATCTTCGTAAGCGCCCACGCGAGGATTTCCATTCCCAGCCACAGAGCACGCGGTTCTGACCCTGGCAACCCCTGGGCATTAGACACACGGCTCTCGAGCTGGGTTTGATCAAATGCATTCTGGAAATGAACTTGCCTCTTGCTTTACTTAGTAATTACTGCTGTGGAAGAATCCAAGACGCGGGGATGGTAACATGCCTGCAACAGACCTGCTGCCGTCTGTCTGCCAGCGACGCTGCAGGAGGAACTGGTATAAATACGCGTGGCTTTGGCAGGAAGCAGCAGCGTTGCGAGAATTGTGAAGGCAGCCCTGGCCGGTTTGGCTCAATGGACAGAGTGTCCCAGGTTCGATTATGGTCAAGGGCGTGTACCTCAGTTGTAGGCTCAATTCCCGGCCCTGGTCGGGGTGCATGTGGGAGGCAACCGGTGGATGTGTCTCTCTCACATCCCTGTTTCTCTCTCTCTGCCTCTGCCCCTCCCTTTCAATCTCTCTGAAAAAAAAAATCGTGAAGGAAGTTGTGCAGTGGTTCACAACGTGGATCCCGAACTGGCCGGTGGCCAGGACCCAGGTACACGCTTAGCAGTGAGTAGGGGCTCAAGACAGCAGACCAACCAAGGCCCAGGCAGGGGAAAGGATTACCCGCAGTGTGCCAGGAGGAGGGCTCTAAGCCATCTCTATCTGCTCACACCTTCTGGCAGGTAATCTACAAGATCAGTTGGCCACCAAGCCACAAAGAAGCCCTTGCCCAGTTAACAGCCCAAGTTAGTTAACCATCAGTGGGGCGGGGGCACTGGGGAGGGAGCGAAGGAGGGAAACATTAACTGGAAACAATGATAAACTGGGGCCATTTAACTTGTGTCTTTAAGCGCCGAAGTTTAAGGTTGGGCAAACATGACCCTCTAAACCCCTTAATCCTGCCGCTGACATTTATTGTGACTCAGGCGGATTAATCATTGCGATCTCCACATGAATCATTTTAAGGAGTTAATATTTAAAAGTCATAAACTTCAGAGTCGCAGTAATTAGCCCGGTGGATCTCATTAATGCTGCAGGTTTGGGTCTTTCTTTTTACCGCCCTATTTTCACAAAGAAAGAGTCTGCTCAGCGCCAGTAAGGACGGTTTCAGAAAACACGGGAAAGGATGTAGATTCCTCTCGTGCTTGTGTGATGACAGAGGTGAGGAGGAACGCCGGGGAAATGAAGCGTTCGGGGCAGAACTGGAAATTCATAGCAGCATTAGGAGCTGAATGGTAAGACCATATGGTCATATTTCTTTTGAAGTCTAGCATCCGTTCCCATTATTCACCATAATGGCATCCAAGACTAAACTAAATCGCAGTCTTTAAAATTAAAAGCATTTTGCTCTTGGCTCTCAAATCTTCCTCTTTGCCGATTTCCAACATGCCCGAATGTGTCATCTATTTTCATAATGCAAAAAAACGCAAATAAATAACAGAAATAAGAAGAGGAAGAGAAAATAACGTCTTTCCATCCCACTTCCAAAGCGGGATAAAATGGTCCTGAAAAACACAGAATTAGTATCTCTAAAGCCTTTATTCATATTATTTTTGCATCTGTACAAGGCCCCTGGTGGCATTCTAAAACGATACGTACTCCTTTCATGGTTCACATTTAACAAATAGGAATTTAATTCTGCTGACCTCTCTGGAACATAGAGCATGCAGAAAGATTTTAAAGTTATTTAGCATTTTAGTGATATTCTAGCAATAAAGCTGTCAAAGAAAATCTATCTAAGAGCTAAAAATGGGCGCCTTTTTTCTGTTTAGAAATTGATGGAAATATCTGAAAGGCACAGTCCCACGTGTACGCCACCCACCCGGCATCCTCCGTCAGCACAATCCTGACTGGGCTGTGGATGCTACTGCCTTCCTGGGCGAAATGTCTTCATCCAGCAAAACTTTACACTCAATGGCAGCAGCCACCACTTTTACCAGAAGGAGGACCGGGGCTCAGTAGGCCAGTGTGTGGCTGCCCCAGCACCAAGTGAAACCTCACAATTGGTGAAGCTGGAGGACAGGGAGAGCACAAACCCCAAACATTCCATGAGCAACCACACCCGTTTCCCATGCTCATTAGCTTTTGTCCTTGGAGGATTAGCTGCTTAGGTAAATTTTCTCTGCAGTGAAATCCAGAAATCTGAAGCGCAGAAGTTTAAGGTTGCACTTCAGTGCATTTTAACAAATGCATCCACCAGGAGCCCAAACAAAATGGGGCACATCTATCACCCCCTCCCCGAATTCTCCCAGCCCCCGCAGTCAACCCCCAGCCCCACAGGCAACCGGGGCCCTGACTTCTTGGACGACAGATTCATTTTTTTTTTCTGTCCTTGAACTTTGTATAAACGGAGCCAGACAGTATGAACTCTGGATCCTTTCGCTTATTGGAAGGTGGTTGAGTTTCTCCCGGCTGTGGGGGGATCAATCCATGGGCCGTTCTTTTGTGCGGCCAAGTTGTAGTCTACCATCTTTCGCATCCGTCCACTTGGTGACTCCAGTTTGGGCCGGTGATGAAGATACGCTTTCATTTGTTCGCGGTAAATGCTTGGGACACAGTTTGCTGGGTCACGGGGTTGGGGGAGATGTTATTTTTGACTTTATATAAGAAATCGCCAGTTTCTAAAGAAATTGTGCCTTTTAAAAAAACTTTTACACTCCCATCAGCAATATACGTGAGAGTTCAGTTATTCCACATCCTCACCAATATCTGGTGCTTTGGGTCTTTGTAATTTTAGCCACTCTGATGGGTGAGTGGTAGTGTCTTATTGTGGTTTTAATTTTCAGTTCCCTGATGGCTAATACTGTTGAGCATTTTTTTCATGTGCTGATTAAACATTGTTGTCTTTTCTGTGTAGTTTCTGTCATAAGATTTTTGCCCACTTGAAAACTGCACTTTTGGTCATTGATATATGAGAGCTCTTCATATTCTGGATACAAGTCCTTTGTAACACATGCATGTGCATGTACAACTTTCAGACTGCATCTTGCCTTTTTCTTTTCTTTTTTTCTTGGTAATTGTATTTTTTTAAAATTTTGTTTTATTGCTTAAATTAGTATTACAAAGAGTATTACAACTTCTGATGAGTAGAAGTTTTAATTTTGATAAAGTCCGACTTACCATTTTTTTCCTTACGTTTAGTCCTTTTTATGACCACTTCAAACACCCATGCTTCCTTCATGGTTGCAAACACACTCAAGAACACATTTACTTGTTTGCTGTGGTTTTCAAAAAGCTTTGTAGAAATGAGGTGAAATAACCGGAAATGATGGGGTTTGACCCTGGGTATGTCTGGCTCTGGACTCACCCGCTCTGGGCTGAGGAATGTGTTCAGTGAATTTTGGTCTCAGTTGTGGACGTAGAGGACCTCAGAGACCTTCCATCAGATACGTCTGTCAGACAGAGGCAGAGGAGGGCGGCCGCTGGAACACAGCAAAGCTGCGGACATCAGACCAGCACCGCAGTCCAGGGAGGAGGAAGCGGGGGAAGAAGCCGCGGGTGGAAATGGAGTAAACCTCCCTTTAGTGCCCGGAACGCTTGGTCTATATTTCATCCCTAAACTAACTCAGAGCCTTTGCCATCTCCCACCTCAGCTCCCACAGTGGAGTTTACCCCGAGTTGAAAGCCACACGCAAGACAGTGGGACGTGAACCCCTGCATCTGCCTGTCTGAGAGGGCTTCTTCCCACTCACCGCGTGCAGACCCAGCCTGCGCGGCTCCGCGGGAATGACTGTTGGCCTTTGACCTTTGGCGATTTAAAATCCGCAGGTCTCTTATACCCCTCCCTCCTGCCCCCCAACTTTCCCCGGCCTTCCCGCTGCAGTTTGACAATCTGTTTGAGGCAGCTCTGCCTCTGTATCTATTATTGTTCAAAAGTTTATAATGGTCTCTATT
>NW_006297021.1:4421949-4446194 GCF_000327345.1 Myotis davidii | reverse complement strand
CCTCCCTTCCTTTTTTCTTCCTATATTTCTATAAATAGATATTATTGTGTTTATTCCACATACTTTTAAAGCCATTTTGAGTCAAGTGTTGAGGAAAGCAGTTGATAAATAAGTTGCTGTTTCTTAAGAGCCTCACTAAGCCCGAACTTCACAGCTGTACAGCAAGTCCTTGCTTTAGGAATGCATCCTGTTAGCTGTTGACACGGAGGAGTAGACATCTTCCCTTGAAAAGGACATGGAGGAAGCCAGGATGGAGCAGGCACATCTACGCAGTGACCTGTCTCCGAGGACCTGACTGACAGCACGAGGGCAGGACCCCACCCTGTGAGGCTGTCGCTGAGAAATGCTTTGTCCCAACCAGGAAAGCCGCTCACCACAGGAGCCTCTTCCATTACTTCCTGCTTCCCAAGGTGGGAAGTTGGCTGGCTGGCCCTGTCCCCTGGTCCAAATCCCAGTGGACCTCCCGGTATAGGGGACAATTTGCATATTAGCTTTTTATTATATAGGATGTATATAGTAGATGATTTATGGACTGTAAACACATTCCCAATACATGTACTAATTCTGCTTATGGCATTCCCATGTACATATAAAATATTTTACATTACACAAGCCTTGAAGGCCTTTCCCTCCGGATTGCCTGTTTCTATTGGAATGGCTTCCCCCATTCTCGGGGCGTGCATACAGTCCCCGGGGCAGGCTGCGCAGGCTCACCGCCACTCCCCGGCCTGCCTCTTATAAAGGCTGGAAAGTAAATATAGTAAATGCTCCCTCTCCTGCAGCTCAGCGTAGCCAAGTGGAACGGCTCTGAAAAAAGAGATGTCGGAGGAAGGCGCAGGGGAGCCAGAAGACACAGCCTGCTGCCGGACGCCTTCTCACCTTCACTGGTCTCCATCTCACCCAGGAATACAGAACCGCAGCGAACACCTGCGCTCCCCAGGACAAGCCCGCAGGCTAAGGATGGCAGAGCAAACACCCCCAGGAGGAACCCGGGTCCTTGACAGCAGCCGCCTCTGGGCTTCCGTTTGATGAGAAAGTAATTCCGTTAGGTGTTGAAGCCATTGTTTCTGGGGCTTTCTGCGGCTCTGGGGTTGAGTCCTTCCTAGGTTATACTGCCTCTCAAACCAACTTGTAGAATTCGTGCTGCTTTATTTTTTACGTTTGACTTTAATCCATCTTAATTTATTTTTGAATATGCTGAGATATATGGGTCCAACTTTATATTCTTCCAGATGGATGGCCAGTTGTGCCAGCACCATTTATCAAATCCTACTGAATAGAAAAAACATTTTTTTGCTTTATACCAAATTTTCCTATATAATGGGATCCATTTCTGAAATTTTAGTTTATCCCATTGATCAATTTGTCATTGTTTATGCCAGTATCATATAGATGTGATTACACTGAGGTCATAGCATACACACACACACACATATACACATACATATATATACACACATATACACACACACTTATACACACACACATATATATACACACACACGCATATATACACACATATATGCCATTTGATCTTCACTATTTATCTTTTTAAATATATTTTTGGCTATTTTCAGACATTTATTCCTCCACATGAATTTTAAGATCTCATTCTTCAATTAAAAATTAGCCTGACTTCTATGCACTTATTTTTCACGAATTGATATTCTTATATCATCCTTTCTATCTAAAAACACTATCTTTATATTTATTCAGATCTTTTATTTTTACATCTTTCAGTAATATTTTATAGCTCCCTTCATGTTAGGTCCCACACCACTCTTATAAAATTTGTTTCAAAGAATTGTATAGTGTTTGTTACCATTCTGTAGATAATGTGTTGACTTACAAGTTAGCCAATTAGTGCTTAATAATTATTTAAAAATAGTATGGGACATGCATCTGATATTACTCTCAGTAGCTGACCTATAATAACTCATTTTATTATCAACAAACTGCAGATTGAAAACTAAAGCACAATCCACATAGAAGAAAATTGAAGCCCAGAGAAATGAACTAATTTGTCCAAGCATGTTACTTGGCCAAGAATATGTCACTTGCCATTCAGCTAATGAGTGGCAGATCTAGGACTCAAACACAGATCATTTCTTAACTGCTATGCCATAGTACCCGTGATGTCCATATACTTATCATATATTCATTCAAGTAACAATTTGCTTCAACTTTTATTACTAGAGACACATGGTTTTTGTATGTATACAATGACTCATATATTTAACAAAAGCACCAAATTAACTTTTCCCAAATAATATATATTATTTCATTATCTTTTCTTACTAAAAGATAAAATTGCTAAAATGTCTAAAACAATTTTGAATACTAATTGTGAGAGGAGATGAGCCTTCCTTAAGGTCCCAATTATAACTGAATGCTCCTAGAGTCTCACCATTGACAAAGCTGTTTCATGTTTTCAATTGGCCCCCTTACATATGACTAATGGATTTGTTTTTTCTACTCATGTTACTTCCTGAGTTTCATTTTAATAAGTTTTATGGTCTCTAAGTTTTATCCCATACCTTTTCATCATCTATTGATAAGATCACATTTTTCTACTTTGATTTATTAATCTAACTAGAGGTCCGGTGCACAAAATTTGTGCAAGAGTAGGCCTTCCTTGGGCTGCCAGCAGGCACCTGGGACCCAGGCTTCCCTAGCAGCCCGGGTTTGTCCGGAAGGTCACCCAGAAGGACATCTGGTGTAATTAGCATATTATGCTTTTATTATAGATTTCCTAACATTGGGAAAAAAAGTTGCTTTATCATCAAGGGTTAGTGACAACTTGGTTATTAATTTGGTCTAGCCTATTGCTCCTTTTACACATTGCTACATTCTTCTATGCAAACTAGAGGCCCGGTGCACGAAATTCGTGCAAGGGGCTTGGCCACTGCTGCTGCAGCGGCTTGCCTTGGCTCTCGCAGCCCCAGCTTCATCCGGAAGGTTGTCCGTTCTAATCAGCATATTACACTTTTTTTATTATAGATATTTATTTAGGATTTGACACATCTATGGAGAAGAGAATTTGGTCTAGGTAGCTTCTGTTTTAATCAAGTTTTACAAGGAAGGGCATGTCAACTTCATCACGTGCACTTTAGTGCTTTCCGTGTTTCTGGGTGTGTGTTGTGTTGAATAGCTCTTTGGACATTGCACTTAGTTGTGCTTTGAAGGTTAAGTAAAATTCTCCTAGGGACCCAGGAATCTGCCTTTTCCTTTTCAACCATGCCCCCTTTTAATGGCCTTTTTAATCTCTTCTGAGGTAACTGATTTTGGCAAGATGTCTCCATGTTTTGAAATAATTTTGGGTTAATTACATTTTGCTAAGAAAAAAGATAAATTCCTCTAGAGCGTTAAAACGTGTTGCAAGAACAGGCCCTTGTAGTTGTTACAATGTCTCCAGCGTCTCGCCTTACTTTCTCCTTATTCTTTCATAGGAATCATGAGAGGCTTTCTATTTCCTTAGTCTTTTGAAAGAATCAGCTTTTATGTTTGCTTTTAATTTTAGTTTTATCTTGAATATCTACCTCTTTCCATTTCCTTTGGTTTATTTTTCTGACATTTTACTCATGTCTTAAGATGTGTGGTAAATTCTGTTTGTTGGTCTTCAGTCTTTAAATATGTTATTTAACAAGATATTTTCCCTCTGATTATGGCTTTCACTGACTCCTTATACATTTCGGAATAAGGGTTTTTATTTCATTGCTTCCTACCGTTCCTTAGCAGGGTCTAAGAGTGTCATAATCCAGGGGGAGGGGCTTTGTTAATTTTTTTGTTATCTATTTCTAACTAATGTGAACAAATATTTTGATTTATAAAGTGTCTATTTTTCTGATATTTTAATGTTTCTTTTTGTGGTTAAATGCACATTGGTTTCTATAGATATTCCATAGATATATGAGAAATAGTGTCACTTCTATCTGACTGTTATCAATTTCTGAATTTGTATCTATGCTGAATTTTTATTAATAGTGTATAATTGCTCTTATTTTTGCCTCTGAGATTTATCTGATTTTGAAAGAAGTAGACCAAAGTATCCCACAACAAATGTATTTTAACACAATTTAAAAAAATAGTTTTTACTGTATTCAGTTAGCTATATTGTTTAATGTTTGGAATTTAAGACTGTTCATCCTTCTGTCTTTCATCACTTCTTCACTATTCCTTTTTATCCTGTTTTGTGTTTTTATTTGTAAATTCTACTTTTCCTCATATTAAAATTGCTATTCCTGCTTTCTTTTTGTTTGTATTTACTTAATATATCTTTATCCATTTCATTATTCTTTTAATTTTTTCTTTTTTCATTTGTTTTTTATTAAACTTTTTTAAATTGAATTTATTGGGTGTGACATTGGTTAATAAGATTTTGTGACAGCATGGACGGTCCTGGAGAACATTAAGCTAGCTGAAATAAGCCAATCAGAGAAGACATATACCATATGATTTCACTTATATGTGGAATCTCATGAACAAAATAAACTAACAAACAAAGCAGAAACAGACTCATAGGGGCAGAGAACAGACTGACAGCTGTCGGAGGGGAAGGTGGTTGGGGGCTGGGTGAAAAAAAGGTGAAGAGGTTAAGCAAGAAACAAACAAAAACCTGCAATCCTCATAGACACAGACAAGAGCATGGTGATTAGCAGAGGGAAAGGGTGGGAGCAGGTAGGAGAGGTAAAGGGGGGCTGAATGGAGATGGGAGAAGACTGACGTTGGATGATGGGCACACAATACACTGTACAGATGGTGTTACAGGATTGTGTACCGGAAACCATCTCATTATTCTCCACTATTTCTTATCATTATGTCTGTTTCTTACGAAGACCAATAGCTTTTATAAGCAGACTGAATAGTTTTGGTAAAAAAAATCCAGCACATTTTCATTTCACGTTCATCTACATTTGGCTCCTTCCGTCTCGTTTCATGGTGATTCATGATCCTACAGGTTTCCTTTTCTCCCTTGGAGCTGTTGTTGCTGAATTGATCGGATTGCTATTCACTCCCCTTTCCCCCTGCTAATTAGCTAGGTCTATTGTGCTTTTTTTTTCTTTTTTAAAAAATTCTAGTAATGATTACCTGCCTTTTCCTGACATTCATATTCAAATACATGTTTTTCATTATTACACGGGTGCAAGGTAGCAATTATTTCTCTGCACTTGGGCTCCATTCCATAACTCCCCCCTCCCCTTTCAGCTCTGACTTTGGAACACCTTCCCTCCCACTTTCCTCCACCTGCGGGATGGTGCTGAGATGGGGAAGTAGTTTTGGTTGTCGCCTGCTTTTGTGTTCCCCTCCTGGTGCTTTTACACATTTTTAGTTGCTCCGTCATCATTGGGATTCCAAGGCATGTAGGGTGGGGCAAAGGTAGGCTGACAGTGGCGAATACGCGAAATGGATTATTCCTGTATTAATGATGAATGATTGCATTATTTTTCATACGAACAACCGGAAGCCTACGTTTGCCCCACCCCCCTATAAAATTTTAGTTTGTAAATCACTGTTTCCCCTCCTTTTCATAGCAGAGTATCCGATTCCGGTGGGATCCCTTCTTCAGCGCTTCCTTCGATGGTATCCATTGGTGATATAGTCTCTGAATCCTTGCATGCTCTGAAATACCTTGCATTTCCTCTGGGAGACGAACGGTACCTTCTCTGTCTGTAAGATCCCTGAGTTGTAGATGTTATCCCATTGTCTTCCAGCTTCCACTGTTGCAGAGGAGAAACTCACCCATCTTATTTGTGTTTCTTTTGTAACTAACAAGTAACATTTTCTTTTCTCTCTGGATTTTGTAAAATAACTTTATCCATGAAGTTAAATAATTTTTCTAGGATGTGCTCAGGGGTGTGTGTGTGTTTCCTTCTTAATTTTACCTGGAAATGTATTTTCCTTTTTGAGTTATTTCTTCTCCTTCATCTTCCAAACTATTGATTTGAATTTCAAATTTCAAACCATTGACCACCCTCTCACCTTCAACTAATTCAATGAATCTATTATATCTTTTTGGTTTGTAAATTGCAGCTTTCTCCCTAGCATGTAGCTGTTATTGTTAGTTTTGTTGTTCCTTTGTGTTCCCATTCTCTTACATAATTTTAATTTTGGTTCTCATTTCCTCTCCCATCTCCATTGCTCCTTTCCCTTGGGCGCTTCCTGATGTTTGTTTCTATCCCCCCCACCCCATGAAGCAGGCGTGGCTCTCCTGGGTGCCTTATGACACCAGAGGAAGTCCAGTGAGACTCTAGGGACACCTTTCCACTCCCCAGTTCCCTTGTTGGACTGCCACAGATCTGAGTGGAGAAACTGTGTCTGCTTAAGTTCCCCCAGCTCCTGAGGGAATGAGGAAAACAGCTCCTCATGACCCCGGGGGCGGGGGGGGGGGGGCAGGGAGCCCCTCTCAGGCCCACAAAGCCAGCTGTCCTTTCTGATCCCCACCCTAGGTCTCCTCCTCATCCTGGGCTCTCACCTGGGGAAAAGCACCTGCATCAGCTTTGTCCTTCAGGCCCCTAGTGAGTTGTAGGTCTCCTCACGCCCCTGATCAGGGCTCAGCTCACAGGAGGGAGGTGCTGGCTGGGGGATGGTGGGTGAGGCGTCATTCCAGCCACCATCATGCCTGGGTCCTGGATATCTGCAGGCAAAGGCAGCCTGCTCCTCTAACGCCCTTTTCATTTGCGGGAGAGGGTTGTCCTTGGCCAGGGGAAGGTTAAGCACCTGAAACACTTACAGGAGAGACAGACCGGAGCCAGGATGCAGCCCACTGGGGAGGCGCCACATTGAGAAATCAGGGTGGGTCTACACTTGAACGGGCCTTGGACCAGCCACGCCATGAGCTGAGAAGCAGAGGCAGGTTTGTAAGCGCTGGGGCAGCCGGAAGGGCCAATGGTGAGCAGCAGGAGACAGACAAATCCCCAGGCAACAGGAGGAAGGAGGAGAGAAGCCTGGGGTGAGCCCCCTCCAACATCAGTGAGCGCCTGCCCTTGCCCATCTGCCTTCCCCTGGCCCTTCCGACCTTGCTAATTTATTTTCTATTTTGCTCTCAGGTGTGTATAAATGGAGACGTAATGCTACTTGTGTTTTAAATGTAACCCTCCTCCCCATGGCCATTCCATAGATGTAAAAATAAATGCTGAACTTTTCAGTTTGAAATTCTGGAATTCATAACCCCGACACCAAATTCTTACTGGTGAACATGTTGGGTTAAGACGGCTCAGAGGTGTTCTACGCGGGCTTATGGTTCTATGGAAAACATATCCTTATTGCAGACATCCCCTCTTCAAAAGTCACCCTCATGGCCAACATTCTGATTGGAGTGGATAAACATTCGCGTTTGGTCAAAAACACTGCAGGCAGTGTAATCGTGGGGAGAGAGAGAGAGAGAGAGAGAGAGGTCTTTTATTTGATCATTGCTCCAAAAGTGTGGGACGATCTCAGGCAGCTGTTTCCGAAGAAATGTGTCTCAGGCCTGACAGGATAAATTCTCTTCAAGGGGGAATCAAAGAAAATAGCATCCAAGAATGCAAAACAAGCCATTGTCGCCCTCACCCCATCACACCTACAGAGAGCTCCCCAGCTGCTAAAGAGAACTGTTTCCATCGCCCAATAAATCACATGAGGACATTTAAAGAGAAAGATCTGTGAGATCCAGTCAAATCACACATTACTGTGCAAATGAAATCGTCCCGGCTTCCCAGGATCTAAAGATAACCGGGGCCCCAGCCAGTCTGGCCTGCGGACTGACGGGTCCCAGGTTTGATTCCTATCAAAGAGACATGCCCGGGTAGCAGGCTCCATCCCCAGTAGGGGGCGTGCAGGAGGCAGCCAATCAATGATTCTCTCATCATTGATGTTCCTATCTCTCTCTCCCTCTCACTTCATCTCTGAAATCAATAAAAAAATATTTTTTAAAAAAATCTTAAAAAAAGAAAAGATAACCTGGACTTAACAATAGTCACCGGCCAGTGAGGAAAGCCATAAAAATGATTAAAATCAAATTTGAGAATAGAGCATAAAATTGGTGAATAAAAATCTAAAGCATCGCATTTCTGGATTGGAATCCTTGTACTCGCACTAACGGGGTCCCCACTGCGCCCTCCCGCAGCCCACGCTGCCTCTCCCGGCGTCAGGCACGGGACACGTGGGTTCAGGACTGACACTCCGTGGACAGGCTCAATCAGCAAGACTCTTGGAACTGTTTCAACGGTCCTTGGCTACTATTAACATTTTTAATCTTTCATTTTTCTTATGCGGCTGATGTCATAAGCAGTGGCAGGAAGCACATTTTGTCAATTAAATAATGGATCCCACAGCATCCCTGTCGGGGAGGAAACACTGACATTTGTCAGCTTCAAAGAAAATGAGCGTCTAGGAGGATTTTCCGTGATGCTGGCGCGAGAAAAACAGACCCCGAGAGCCGCCTTTCCTTCCACTGTTCCTGCTCAAACCTGCCCCATAGTGGAGCCCAGTAAGAAAAGGTATGGCCGCCCTCCTGCTCCCTCAGCCTCAGGGACCCATATCAGCTCTCTTTCCTAAACATGCCTCAGTGCCCTCACCCCCTCCAGCCCACCCTCAGAACACGAAGCATGGAGCCCACTGCTGAGCCTCAGAGGGAAGGCGGGGAAGGCGGGAGGGTGGGAAGAGATCAACCAAAGAACTTTCTGCCGGAATGCACATGGGCACAGACAACAGGGTGGTGAAGGCCAAGGGCGGGGGCGGGGGAGGGCAGGGGCAGGCCAGAAGGGGTCAGTGGGGGAATAAAGGGGACATATGTAATAGTTTCAACAATAAAGATTTAAAAACTAAAAAAACCACCAAAATGGACTGACATTGACAAACCAATGGGGGCTTAGGATACAGAACGGCCTGTTTCCGGCCTTGGCGAGTGCACCGAGGTTAGAAGCCTACATGCTAGGGACAGAGGGCCTGGGTTCCAGGCCCAGCTCGGCCACAGCACCACCACGGGCCTCCCCACGCCCCCAAGTCTCACTCTGTGAGAGGAGGACACTACCCACCAGGGCCTTCCTCAGAGGTGGCCGAGGGGGGAATGGCAGTGCCCATGCCTGTGTATCTGCCCACTGAGGGGTCAGGGCATGGGAGCTCTACATAGCAGCACAGTCCGTGTGTGTGTGTGTGTGTGTGTGTGTGTGTGTGTGTGTGTGTTTAATGTTTTCCTTTCCTTTTTTTAAATAAAATATATGTTTATTGATTTCAGAGAGGAAGGGAGAGAGAGGAGAGAGATAGAAACATCAGTGATGAGAGAGAATCACGGATCAGCTGCCTCCTGCACGCCCCACACTGGGGATGGAGCCCACAACCCAGGCCTGTGCCCTGACCGGGAATTGAACCATGACCTCCTGGTTCCCAGGTCGATGCTCAACCACTGAGCCACGCAGGCCGGGCCCTGTGTGTGTTTGATATTCTCTGATTTATGAACACGTACGTTTAGGGGACCTGTGCCTTTGCCTTTGATCTCTGTTCTGAAACCTCTAATCATGACTCCATTCACTGTTCCTGCCAGCGGTCTCCACCGCCACAGGAGGCTGGCTCGCTGTCTCTCCTGTCCCTTTTCATTCTCCTGTCCATGGCCTGGGAGGAGCTGAGCGATGGTGCTATCGGGTCCCTAAGAACTAAGTTCCAGGGTTCCCACAGGCGGTACCGCCATGCCATCCGCAACGGGCTCTGCGCGGGATTGGCGTTGCCCGGGAGGTGAACATGTCAGCTCACTGTTTCTCACCCCCCAGCATCCTTGCTCTGCCACAGGGCCTGCTCGCGTGGGGTGGAGATGCGCCTCCCAGTGCAGCCCGCCTCTTGGGCCTCTTCCCTTCTAATCGCCTCCCACAGTGTGGTATTTCCCAGGAGGGCACTGAACAGCTGTTTTATTACAAAAAGCAGGAATTTACACTGGTTCCGATTGCACGCATTTCTACAACTGCCGGCTATTTTTTAAATCGGTGAAAAATGTACCCTGATGGTCTATATTGACTGTGTAGATGATACGGAAGAAAAGAAAGTTGGGTTTAGAACGATAATGCAGTATACAATGAATTAAACCCCACTTAACAAGATCATGTATCTCTAATACATGTTCTATATCTCCCCCTAAAAACTGGATGAAAATCTTAAGCTGTTTTGCCCCCTTCCGTGAAATTGACACCTGTCATGAAGGCATGCTTTCGGGGAGAAAAAAATCCACTCTTTGGCAAATCAAATGAGTCTGCTTTGAGGTAAACGGGTTTGGGCGAGAGAACGGCCTTTCAGTCTAGTTAGGATGGCTCTTCCCAAAATGCATGGGGAGTTTTCAAACTTATGAATGATTTATTGCATTATTACTTTTTCTTACATTTGTTCCTGCCCAATATCAAACTGTTAGTCACAGTGTCTGTAAGGTGATTGGAAAAGGATGAAAATATCCTTTATCTTTGAAGTTTATGTTTCTTCGTTTCCTGATTACATTGGCGAAGGGACGCCAAGCTCTATGTAAACTGACTGTGCAATACCAGTATAAGAGGATTTTATTTTTATTAGCAGTAATCTTGCCCACAACTCACGACTGTATTAGAAGAAACAAATATAACCCCGTGTGCCTAATTTAAAATGAGCTACTGTCGCAAAGCGTAGACATGGATAGGTTCTGGATTGTGAAGTAAAGTCACAGAAGTCACTGCTGGAATATGCCAGCAGAGGACAGAGCGTAAAAACGTTCAACAAACGTATGCGACTGAACAGACCGTGGTGGGTTGTGCTATGGCAGTGGTCAGCAAACCGCGGCTCGCGGGCCACCAGCAGGGCAGGATGGGCCAGGAGATGACCTGAAGGAGACTTCCTCCTCTCTCATGAGGGAAAGGCCAGCTTCCTCCCCAGCAGCTCCTGCTCCCCTGCCCCAGTGCTAACTGCATAAGCCATGTCCGTGAGCACCGTCATGAGGCTGTGAGACAGCCCTGGAGACCTGGCTTCAAGTTCATGGGCAAACACCTGGCCACATCCGGAGTCCCAGACCGCACACACACGGTGGAGGTGCTGCCCAGCCGGCATGGCTCAGGGGTTGAGCAATGACCTATGAACGAGGAAGTCACGGTTAGATTCCCCATCAGGGCACAGGCCTGGGTTGTGGGCTCGATCCCCAGTAGGGAGCGTGCAGGAGGCAGCCGATCAATGATTCTCTCTCATCATTGATGTTTCTATCTCTCTCTCCCTCTCCCTTCCTTTCTGAAATCAATATATATATATATTTTAAAAAATGTGGCGTGGGGTCCCTGTACGTGCAGATATGGAATAGTATGTGATCATCTGAAAAAATTGTTTCAAAATCTGAGTCAGAGGATAGGACTGCGACCTCAGAATACAACCATGTCACGGTTAGCAGGGACAGGTGAGTGCTCCGCTGCCCAGCAGCCTCCCCCTGCCCCTGAGCAGGCCTTGCTGGCCGGCAGGCACCTACCTTGTCTGCTGTACTCATCCGCTTCCCGGTGAACCAGGTCCTTCACTCTGTTCCCGTAGAGCAGCCGGGAGGAGTCGTGGTCGAAGGCCTTGAGCGTCTCACTGGAGCTGTAGGACTTCTGTGTGGGCACCCTACACTCCTCGTTGTCCGCCGAGGAGTTGGTGTGCCGCCGCTCCTTCTCGCGCCTGCCCTTGGTCAGGGAGCAGTAGGGCCTCCGCTCCTTCACATCCATGCTTCATTCCTTCCGGGCGCACATGGGTCCTGGGGGCGGCGGGCGCTGCTCAGGGGGCGGCTCTCATCGGCTCTCTGGAAGGAGAAAAGGGGGGCAGGTGGTCAGTGTCCCCTTCCTCTGGACACAGGCTCGCCAGGGCTCTGAGCTCAGTGGGTTGAGCATCCTCCCCTGCACCTCCAGGCCATAGGTTCCATTCAGCTCAGGGCAGGTGCCTGTTGCAGAATGGATGCCCAGTAGGGGGCGTGCAGGAGCAGCCGAGGAGTGGTTCTCTTGCCTGGATGTTTCTCTACTTCCCTCCCCCTTCCCATCTCTCAAATCAATTAAAAATATACTTAAAAAATTCGCTTTCAACAAGAAATGAACATTGGTGGAATCAGTGTACATTATCCTGATTATTAGCAGTTGAGGCACGTTTTCTGTTAGTGAGTTATGGATGCTTGTTTAAGCTACTATATCTGAATTTCCACATTGATACAAAAAACAAGCTGAATGCAGCACTAATGCAGCTTACACCTGGCCTCAGTATGCTTGTTACATTTTCCACAATGGAAACATTTTCCCTTGTAGCATTTTCTTCATTTGTAAGTACTTTCCCTTCCTTTTTCTTTATAAAAAAATATTTTTATTGATTTCAGAGAGGAAGGGAGAGGGAGAGAGAGATAGAAACATCAATAATGAAAGAGAATCATTGATCGGCTGCCTCCTGCACGCCCCACACTGGGCAGTGAGCCCACAATCCAGACATATGCCCTGACAGGAAATCGAACCATGACCTCCTGGTTCATAGGTCAAAGCTCAATCACTGACCCACACCGGCCGGGCTCACACGGTTCTTTAATGTGCTCCCAGCGTGGATTCCTACAACTGCTTCTCCCTCGGGTCTCAGCTTATGTCTCCGCTGTCATGCGCCTTAATTCTTTCTGAGCAACTTCACCTCCTACACCTCTCACGTGCAAATCTCTGCCTTCCATCCAGTGGTAAGGATGGCCAGACTCCGAGCTGGAACCTTCACAGCCTCCCAGAGCGTTGCTCCTCCTGCGCCCTCTTCAACCCAACAACCCCCTTTCCTCCCTGAGCCACCAGGGCCGGCTGCCTCTCAGGGGTCCTCGCTGTTCTGCTGTTGAGTGAGCTGGGCCAGAGGGAGTAGCTGCTAACCTCTTAGCTCCATTGTTGAAATGGATCTTGACTTCCCACCTTTTCCTTCAATTGCATAAATCTGATCTTCAAAAACTAATATTATCCACAGACTCCTTCTGATTTATTACCCCCATTAGTCTCTTTACAAATTCTCCTAATCGCTCTTAATCAAAATTGGATTTCTCTTAGTCTAGCTTTCCTTTCAGTTTAAGACTATCAATAACTTTAAGGTATGGTGACGGAGACTATTTCTATACATTAGGATTAAGACAACAATACACGGATTCACTCTTCTTATGCTAGCGAACAAGTTACTTTAGACAAGTATTTATTGAGTGACGATTACAGCCTGTTCTATGCCCTGAGGACCCACCATTGGCTGAAACAATGTGCCTGCCCTCGTGGAGTGAACGTGGGGTTCGTAGCCACCTTATTTCTAATAGAGTGAGCAAATATGTCTGAGTTCAACACAAATCTTGTCTCCAAAGTAGTCTGCATCTCATTGGCTGAAAGTCCATGTAGACCCTCAAAACTAAATGATCATCAAAAAGCTCTTAATTGACCAGAAAAAAAAACCCAATTCAAGCATTTTTAGGAACAGAGCTTTGGGATTTGAGATCATTATAAAAGTTCCTTTTTTTTTTTGCCCCAAGTTGCCATCTATTTTAAAATAAGTGTTTCTATATGTACACTGATGTATGCATTGTTATACTTTAAAATGGACTGACTGAAGCAAGGGAAAAGTGTTTTATGGTGTCTGTGTGTATGTTTTTTTACTGCAGTTTTGCTTCAGTTAGATCACCAGGCACTGACTGGTAAATTCTAGTCTGCCGGGCAAAGCCATCCAATCAGCTGTTTCTGTAAATAAATTTTACTGGAACACAGCATGTGTGTTTCTTTATGGATTGTCCTTGGCTGTGACCATGCCACAGAATTGAGTGGTTGTAACAGAGGCTGTAGGAAATTGAATCGTGTCTCCCAAAAAGACCATGTGGGTGTCTTAATCCCTAGTACCTGTGCATGTGACTTTATCTGGAAATACGGTCTTGGAGGTTATAATCAAGTTAAGCTGAGGTCATACTGGATTAGGGTGGGTCCTGAACCCAGTGACTGGCATCAGTATGAGAGACAGAAGAGGGAGGTATGGATACAGGGACATACACGCAAACAGGGAAACAGGCCACGTGAGGACCGAGGCAGAGATTGGAGCGATGCAGCTACAAGCCAAGGAATGCAAGGGCTGCCGGCACTGTCAGAAGCTGGGAGAGAGGCTGGAATAGATGCTTCCCGAGAACTCCAGAGAGAGCACAGCCCTGCCACCATCTGGATTTCATGCTTCTGCCTTCAGAGCTGAGAGAATACACTTCCGTTGCTCTAAGCCAGTGGTCGGCAAACTCATTTGTCAACAGATCCAAATATCAACAGTACAACGATTGAAATTTCTTTTGAGAGTCAAATTTTTAAAACTTAAACTATACAGGTAGGTACATTGTTATTAACTTAATTAGGGTACTCCTAAGCCAGTGGTCGGCAAACTGCAGCTCACGAGCCACATGCGACTCTTTGGCCCCTTGAGTGTGGCTCTTCTACAAAATACCGACTTCTGCACATGGGCCACGAAGGTTCAATCACACTGTACGTGGGCGCCCGCACGTGGTATTTTGTGGAAGAGCCACACTCAAGGGGCCACAGAGCTGCATGTGGCTCACGGGCTGCAGTTTGCCGACCACTGCTCTAAGCCCCCAAGTTTGTGGTAATTTGTTACTGCAGCCGAGGAAGCTAAGGCAGAGACCTGATGGCCTGCAAAGTCTAAACTACTTACTCTCTGGCTTTGTTGTTGTTGTTGATCCTCACCCAAAGATAGTTCCCCATTGATTTTTAGGGAAAGTGGAAGAGAGAGGGAGAGACAGAGAGAAACATCAATGTGAGAGAAACACATTGATTGGTTGCCTCCTGCACGTTCCCCAATCAGGGCCCAGGCAGGGGAGGAGCCTACAACCAAGGTACGTGCCCTTGACTGGAACCTTTTGGTCCGCAGGCCAATGCTTATCCATGAGCCAAGCAGGCTAGGGCTACCCTCCAGCTCTTTAGAGAAAATACTGCGAATGTCTGAGGTAGACCATGCACACTTCCAGTCTGTCTTTATCTGTCCCTTTGGATCCATGAATGTTAAGACTATTCTCTTTTCTCTATAGTTCACGATACCGTTTTACAATCTTGCAAATGAGATAATCAATACGTTCTTTAACAGAGTGATGTGAACATACATCATCACTTAGTGAAGACGCATCCTTGCGGTAATGTTACGAATGTTTAAGAATCGATGCCAATTGCATGTTAAAAATGAGCAACGAAAAGATGATTTTAGGCGTACTTGAGCTTTATAGAACATCTCTAGCACCAAATACTGGATCTGAGTCATCTTTATTTGTGAAGCAATCCTCCATGCCATGATAAATCAAGATGTAGGACTCAAAGACACCACCAGAGACAAAGCCATTTTGATCTCAGAGGGATTTCAAACTGAAAAGCCCTTTGCACCCGTCTGTCCATTTGTGTACGTCGTTTGAACTCTTCAAGGAGTTCGATTGCACTGTAATGTTTGTAGCCACCGATTTCCCTCGGAAGCAAGTCAATGAGTTCCATGTGACTTCAAAGGCAGTCCTCTGCCATCTCCTGCACCCAAGGCTGGAGATGAGAAGGTTAAAAGATGTAGCGCTAAGTTGTTGGAGCACTTTGGTGGCGACTGCATGGTCCTCCACCAAAAAGAGGGTCACTGTGCACTTTTTAGCATAAAGCATTTAACTTTCCTGCCTCGGTGGGCAGGGCTTGTGAAAAATAAGGAAAGCCATTAGGGAGAAAGTTGACCAAACACTTTTGATTGAATTGGCTGCCACAAGTACGTGACAATACCAATCTGATTTGGTTCATTTTCATTAGCTCCTTGAAAAACAACCATAACAGTTAAAAACCATAACACTCCTTTAGAAAACACAGCTGGTCTTAAAGCAAATGCCATTATATGGTTATTTGCTTTTCCTCAATCTCTTGCAATGTATCTGATCCACTGAGGGAGTGGGCAGGCAGTCCCTTACTTAGGGACACTAGACTTAGGGTGATCATATCCTCTATTTCAGAGTTATTATTAAACACTAGAGGCCCTGTGCATGAAATTTGTGTGGGGGTGGGGGGTGTCCCTCAGCCCGGTCTGCACTCTCTCCAATCTGGGACCCCTCAGAGATGTCCAAGGGAGACACCGAGGGGGATGTCTGAGGGGGATGTCCGACTGCTGCTGCAGTATCAGGTCTAAAATGGCAGTCAGACATCCCTCTCACAATCCGGGACTGCTGGCTCCTAACCGCTCACCTGCCTGCTGGCCTGATTGATGCCTAACTGCTCCCCTGCCAGCCTGATTGCCCCCAACTTTCCTCCTCTGGCGGCCCGATCACCCCCAACTGCTCTGCCATGCAGGCCTGGTCCCCTTCAGCTGCCCTCCCCTGCTGGCCATTTTGTGGCAGCATCGCACGAGAGCGTTGCACCACTTAGGCTTTTACTATATAGGATGCTTTGAAACTTGGCTAGAGAATTTAATATTATTACATTGTTTCCTAACATGTTCCTAATTCCAAAGGAACATTTTTTAAATCATACTTTAGGAAGTAATCTGATTTGAATTGGACTTTTTATGTCTTTAAAACCCTTGATACCAATGATTAAAATCTATCAGGCCTATAATAAACATTCCTAAAATCACCTGTTCTTCTAAAATTCCAGGAGCTTATGTGTCTACCCAGCACCTGGAATAAAAGCACACATCTGAACCCAAAGGATTAAGTAATCTTTTGGTTGATGCCACTAATGCTTCTGCTGTTATTTATTTTCCGTAAGAATTGTGCATTTCTGATTGTTTCCTGGAATAATTTCTGCATACACTGTCCTCCTGACTTGACAATAGTTTGAAAAGCTCTCCCAAAAGAATAAGCAGACTTCAGAGAAACACTAGTTCACCCAAACATATTTTAGACTCAAGATCTGAATCAAGTTCTTTATACACAATCCTAAGAAAATGTGCCTTTTGTTATTAGCAATCCACAGTTTTCCCTAATAAGCTGGTTTTTATGATTTATTACCAATTACATTAACCAAACAGTAAATACAGAATGTTTATCCGCCATAAGAATTTCAGAGTGCTTCCTATCTCAAAATAGCGAGATTGAACACAGGAGGAAATCAATTACAATTGTTCATTTTAGAGGAAATTTTGGTTCCCGAGGCAAAGTTACAGATCAAAGAGTTGAAATAATTGAACCCCAACACAAAATCCCATTGTGGCGGTTTATTTTTGCAATGCTAAACTCAAGCACAAGTCACATTAGAGCTTACATTTTCAAACAGAAGAATGCAAGCGAATTTAGCTATTGTGTTTGAGGCGCAAAGTTAAAACACAAGCAAAACTGTGGGAAGAAATATAGGGAAAGGGGTGTCTAATATGAGTAATAAAAGTGATGCTTGTTGAGAAGATCCAGGAAAATAAAAATGGGAAATAGTTGTGGTTGATAAGGTTAACACAAGGCCGGTTGCTTTCTTTAAACATGACAGGAAATAAAGAGACCTTTTGACGGCAATAATTAATAAGTCAACTTCTGCTTCCAGACAAGATGGCGTAGCAGAAACTGGATGTACCCTCCTGTCTAAATAGCAACCACAACAAAATACATGAAGCACAGTTTTCAAGTCATTTCCATGAAGTCATGACGGACAGCAAACCTTGAGAAATGGGAAATAAACAAGAGAGCCCTTGGTTAGCGGTGCTCACTGCCTGGAGGGAATTTCCAGGCCACAGCATAGCGGGGAGAAAGGCAGGGGGAGCCAGCAGACTCCCTAAGCCAGAGGCAGAGCTGAAAGTCTGGTAGGCCAGCTGATAAGAATCTGCAGGGCCAAGTGCCGGAAAAGGGGAGCCACATGGAGAAGGAACTCTGGGGTCTGCTGAGGGTCCTTCTTGGGGATTTGCCCAGCACTGACCAGCACCTGTGTGTGAGGAACTTGCCCGAGGCCAGAGAAAGGACTGGAAAGAATTAGCATGGAGCTTCCCAACCTCAGCATCACTGACATTTTAGATGAAAAAAAAAAAATCCCCTTTTGTTGGGGTGATCCTATAGTAGGATGTTCAGCAGCAGTCCTGGCCTCTACCCACTAGATTCCAGCAGCACCCCTAGTCACATCAGTCAAACATACCTTCAGCCATTGCCAACTGTGCTCTGGGGGCAAAACTGCCCCCTGAGGGATCCCTGAATTACAGAGAGCAGTAGCCAGAGCTCACCCAAGGCCATGAACACTGTACATTCCCACCAGCCAGACTGGAAAAATCTCCTAATGTATTAATTAGGCAGTGCACGCAGAAAGGCCTGACCTCGGGGGTGCAGAATAAAAAGCACTAGGCAAACCGTAGTTCTGGTTCCACCTAAACATCTTAAATGCAAGACCAGAAAAGGGCAAACTGTTCAAAGTAGCTTAACTGCCCCATGGAAAGCTCAATAATAGAACAGGAATACAAAAATACCCAGCACTCACAACATCAGCCATCCAATCAAATATTAGCGGTGTGCCAAGAAGCAGGAAAACAAAGAGGAGAAAATCCATCAGTAGGAACTGACTCAGAACTGACACGGGTGCTAGAATTAATAGACAAGAAAATGAACACTGTTGTTTTAAAAGCACCCTTTATGCTCAAACACTGAATGGAGACTTGGGAGATATAAAAAAGAAGAGCCGAATCAAATTTCTAGAGATGAAACTACTATGTCCCAGGTGAAAAATGCAGTGGGTGGGATGAAAGGCAGAATAGAAACTGCAGAAGAAAAGGTTAATAAATTAAAGATATAGCCACAGAAACTACACAAATGAAGCACAGAGAAAGCGAATAAACAAATAAATGAGATGTGGTACTACTTCAAGAGGCCAAGATGTAACTGGAGACCCTGAAAGAGAAAACAGAGAGCAGTGAACATAAAAGTGTTTAGAAAAAATAATAAATGAAACTCAAATTGGATAAACACTACAAATCTACAGATCCAGAAGGTCAACAAAAAAAGTAAAAAAAAAAAATTACACCAAGATATTTTATTCTGATTAAAATTTTCAAAGCCAGTCATTAAAAGGTCTTGAGACACAGGGAAAAGGGCACATCATACACAGAGTTTCTCACTGGAAATAACAGAAGACAGCAGTAGAGAAGCATCTTTACTGAAACAAACTGTCACCCTACATATCTATACCCAGTGAAACTATCTCTCAAAGATGAAGGTGAAATAGCTGTCTTTACAGACACACCGAATGGACTCTCATTACAAGAGCTTTAATGGAAGTCCTCTAGGCAGAAGGAAAACGACATCAGATGGAAACATGGCTCTACACAAAGGAACGAACTGCCCTGGAGATAGCAGCTACATGCATACATTTATCAGATATTTTTCTTACTATAAAAGTCTCTTTAAAAAGACAGATGACCATTCACAGACAATCATAATTATGGTGGATTTTGTAATGTACATGTGACTGAAATGTATTGCAACGGCAGCATAAAGGAAGGGAGGGGAGAAGCAGAAGTGTACTGCCGGAAGGTTGGTATACTCTATGTGAAGCGGCATAATACACCTGAAGGTAGATCGTGTTATGCTAAAGGTGCACACTTTAAACCCTCAAGTCATCACGAAAATAAAAGCAGAAAGTTAGAGCTAATGAGCCCACAACAACAGAAACAATGGGATCCTAGAAAGGGGGGAGCATAAAAACAATCACCTCATCCAAGGAAGGCAGGAAAGGAGGGACGGAGAACGGATGGGGCAAATCAAATACAAGTAGCACGATGACAGACTTAAAACTAACCAGGCCGATAGTCACCTTCAATGTAAATGGTTAAAGGCAGAGATGTGCAGGTTGAATAACCAATGTACATTCTGCTTCCAAGAAATGTGCTTACATATGAAGACACAAACACGTTAAAAGAAAACCTAACCTTGGTGGCCAAATGCCCACAGTGCCGGGGCAGAGTGAGGAGGCCAGGCCAGTGGGGAATTAGGGACCAGGGGTAGAGCTTCACAGGGCAGGCTAGCATTTCATTCATGTTCTACCAGTAACGGGTGACCAATGGGTAGTTGTAAGTGGGTCACTGGCATGATCAATCGAGTTCACAGTTGGGGAATAAATCACTCTTGGCTGAAGGGTGGAGGGCAGGGAAGACGGGGGTCTGGAGCGGAAGCAGGAACACTTGCAGGCAGATTTTTGCAGATGTCCAGGCAAGAGAAGGATATCTTGGACGAGGAGATTTAGAGAAGCAGATAGACATGGGGGTGGGGTGGGGTTGGTGCAGCAATACTGTGATAGGCGGGAAGGAGAGAGGAAAAGGAGATTTGAGGACCAGCAGGTGGCTGGCTGGAGGCCTGGGTGAGATAGGTGAGGGGCCAACTCTGGAGACAGCGAGAACAGGAGGCTGTCCCTAAACACAGTGTAATGCACACTTCCAATTCTTGCTCTCCTTTCATTTGAAACATGTATTAAACAGTAATATTTATTCTTTGTGAAAACTAGAAAATACAAATAATTGCCCTAAAATACCTAAAATTATTGCACTCAACATTTTTCAGACTTTTTCTGTGCATATGTGTGTAAATATATGTATCCCATATGTATATACACATATATACGCACATATATATAATATAGATGATCTTGTAACTCATTTTTACTGAACATACTATGAATGTTTTCATGTGAGCCAATATATTTATGTCTTTAATAAATAATAAATAGCTTATTGTTTCAAAACCCAAAATTCTTCTCCATTCGTTATCCTGGATAGCAAATAGGCGAACGTAGCTAATGAAACAAATAGGAGAACATACTAAAATAGCTACTGAATAAGTGAAAGCTGGAAAATTTTAATTGGAAAATATATAGAACAGTGCCTTAGGCTATAAGAAAAGTGGCTTAAATCTGATCAAATCATTAAAAATTCTCTCAAAATTATTTATATGTAGAAGAAAAAGAAAATGGAAAAGATCAAAAAATAAAAAAAATAGATAATCAGGCTAATTTACCCAGTAATGGAAGGTGGGAATGTATTCTCTTATTTAAAATTAAAAAAAAGCAATTCATTTGCATAGTTGAAATTAAAGGGATTGCTTCTCTTGATTAAAATATATGGACAATAGCAATATAACACATGTCACAGTAATGTGTGCTAATACCTAGTTTATGGCTACAGTGGCATGAACAATTTGGGGAGAAGACCAGACTCTCCATACGTAGAACAGAATCCAATACAGCCGAGCCCAGTGCAGCTTTCTCACCTTGCAGATCTGTAAAGTGTTAATAGCAGCTCTCAATTTGTCTGCCTGCCTGGATCAACCAGTACACATCATATTTATTTAAGCATTTTCATGATGATTTAAACCAGAACCCTGAATCCACTTGGTTCTCCTGTACTTCAGCATGAGCCAGGCCTTCAAAAATTTTGCCAAAAATACTATCTAGCTCAGGGGTGGGCAAACTTTTTGACTCGAGGGCCACAATGGGTTCTTAAACTGGACCGGAGGGCCGGAACAAAAGCATGGATGGAGTGTTTGTGTGAACTAATATAAATTCAAAGTAAACATCATTACATAAAAGGGTACAGTCTTTTTTTTTTTTTAGTTTTATTCATTTCAAACGGGCCGAATCCGGCCCGCGGGCCATAGTTTGCCCATGGCTGATCTAGCTGAAAAGGAAAATCAAGGAAACAGTTACATGTCAGGCAGCTGATACCGGGTTTTCCAAATGGCCTTCAATAGACACAGGTAGTCCAGCTGACGTGGCTCAGGAGTCAGAGTTCGATTCTTGGTCTTGGGTTATGGGCTGGATCCCCAGTGTGGGGCGTGGAGGAGGCAGCCGATCAATGATTCTTTCTCATCATTGTTGTTTCTATATCTCTCCTTCTCCCTTCCTTTCTGACATCAATAAAATCATATTTTAAAAAACTCCCACCTTTGAAAATATATATATATACACATGAGGTAAAAACAACCGTAGACAACTCTAATGTGATTTTATGTGTTGTTCGGACTGAATGGCATCAGGGACTGTACCTTCAACATGAGGAGATATGAGACACTAATCAAAGTGCTCAAGTCAGACAACCGGCATGGCGAGGCTGGACCCAACTCCCACACGGTGCCCTTCCATTTATTTTTTTGAAGAGGTGTCAAACTCTAAGATCTGTGTAGCATCACCTCCACATTCAACCCTTTAGTCATAATGAGAGGGAAAAAGAAGCAGGTCTTCTCAATGACTTACAAACAACTACGCTTGCTGTACCGTGAGAGTGACTCAGAGATGACCTGGCGACAGTGGGGAACGCTGTGCGCAAGGGAGGCGCTTCCTAAACGAAGAGCTGATATTATTTCCCTAAGTGCCGGGCAGGCTCCTCTCTGCAGAGTGGACATAAAAGCTCCTGGATGAATTATTAATTTCAATCTTGATTATTTATTGAGTGCTTAAAATATGCCAGGTGCTTCACATACGTGACCTCACTGAGTCCTCATGGCAACCTTGCTGGGTAAGAATTATAGAACCCATTTTCCTATGAAATTCACTGACTGCCCCAAGGACACATCTGGAAGCAGCCGGGCAGAATTTGCACACATTCCACTTTCATTCCAAAGCTGCATTTTTAACCACTCAACTCTACTTCCAAACCTCAGAACTAAAAGGGAGTTTAAGCAATTAAAAAAAATTTCACATGATCTCACTTATGTGTGAAATCGAATGAACAAAATGAATTGACCAACAAAATAAGGCCCAAAGCATGAAGGCATGGAACAGACTGACATGTAGGGTTGAGGGGATGATAAGAGATAAATCAAAGAACTTATATACTTACTAGAGGCCCAGTGCATGAAACTCATGCATGGGTAGGGTCGCTAGATCTGGCCAGTGATCAGGGCCGATCTGTGGGGGCAACTGGTGGGGGGCCCCCACTCGTACCTGCCTTGGCTGGCCTGGTGCCACCCACTCGCTGGCCCTGCCCCCCACCACAGGTCTCCTCCCTCTGCAGGGCAACTGGTGGGTGATCGAGGTGGGTAGGGGAGTGCTCTGCTGGCACCCACCTTGGCTGGCCTGGGGCCTGCAGATTGGGGACAGCTCCTGCATTGAGCATCTGCCCCCTGATGGTGAGTGCGCATCATAGCAACTGGTTGTTTCACCAGTTTTTCCACCATTTGGTCGATTTACATATTAGGCTTTTATTATATAGGACTAGAGGCCTGGTGCATGATTCATGCACGGGTGGGGTCCCTCAGTCTAGCTGGCAATTGGGGCCAATCGGGGCAGGCTGGCCACAAGGAGGCATCGCAGGAGTTTGTTCAGCTGCAGGAGGTTGGCTATGGGAGCGCAATGACCACCAGGGGGCAGCTCCTGCAGTGAGAGTCTGCCCACTGGTGGTCAGTGCATGTCGTAGCTACCAGCTGGTCATCTGGTCGTCCCATAGTAACAGTAGCTTAGGTTTCTATATATATAGCTAGGCATAGCCCATGGACATGGGCAATAGGGTAGTGAAGACCTGGGGGGTCGATAGGGGGTGGGAGGAGGAGGACAAAGGGGGCGATGGGAGATATCTGTAATACTATCAACAATAAAAAATATATTTTAAATTTTTTTAAGTTGAGAGAGAGAGAAATAACAGCAAAAGTTGGACAGACTGTGTCAGGATGTCAACAGATCCATACTAACAAAGTGAATGGAGGTTGTGCTATGAAAACACCATAATTCTATTTGTAGAGACCCCAGCACTGGGGAGGCCAAAGGGAAAGGCAAGTGAAACTCAACTGAGGAGTAAGAGAGGAGGAAAGTTCAAGGCTAAGTTAAAAAGATAATAAACTGGAAACATTTGCAAGCTTCTTCAGGGAAAAATACAATTAAGAAAGGAATAGATGATACCTGGTGGTGACAGGTGTCTCAGAGGAAGACACTGCCACAGTCCTCTGTGCTTGTCTCCTATCCCATTACATCACCACATCACCAACATCCCTACATCACCTACATCCCTACATCACCTACATCTCCTACATCCCTACATCACCTACATCCCCTACATCCCTACATTACCTATATCACCTACATCCCTACAACACCTGGTGGTGACAGGTGTCTCAGAGGAAGACACTGCCACAGTCCTCTGTGCTTGTCTCCTATCCCATTACATCACCACATCACCAACATCCCTACATCACCTACATCCCTACATCACCTACATTACTTACATCCCTTATATCACCTATATCAGCCGTGGGCAAACTATAGCCCACAGGCCGTATCCGACCCGTTTGAAATGAATAAAACTAAAAAAAAAAAAGACCGTACCCTTTTATGTAATGATGTTTACTTTGAATTTATATTAGTTCA
>NW_006297021.1:4412382-4421836 GCF_000327345.1 Myotis davidii | reverse complement strand
GCAACGTCGGTAAACACGGCCGCAGCTCCTTCTTCTGAGTCCAGTTTAAGAACCCATTGTGGCCCTCGAGTCAAAAAGTTTGCCCACTCCTGACCTATATCATCTACATCACCTACATCACCTACATACCTACATCACCTACATCCCTACATCCCTACATCACCTACATCACCTACATCACCTACATCACCTACATCACCTATATCACCATCAGTATTTCTCTAAATAAATGCTCCTCTCTTACATTGGTTTCCAAGAGGTTCAGGGGAAACAGACTCCAAACCTGGGAGGAACCACACAGAAGCTCAGTGGTTGGTTCAGGAATGGACATGTGATCTAATTCAGACCAATCAGGTCAGCTCCAGAACAGGTGTCAGAGCTACTGGGGATGTGCCCACTCAAAACCTGCGAATGTGGCCCTGACCGGCCTGCAGACTGAAGGGTCCCAGGTTCGATTCTGGTCAAGGGCATGTACCTTGGTTGCAGGCACATCCCCAGTAGGAGTGTGCAGGAGGCAGCTGATGGATGTTTCTCTCTCATCAATGTTTCTAACTCTCTATCCCTCTCCCTTCCTCTCTGTAAAAAATCCATAAAATATATTTTTTTAAAAAAACTAAAAACAACCCTGTGAATGTGGAGTTGCTAATCTGGGAAAATGAAGGCCAGGGGCCTGTTTTCATGCTTGTCACTGTGTAAAAAAGGCCAGCCTACCACTGAACATCGAGGAAACACAAACCTGAAAGAGAGAGAGAGAGAGAGAGAGAGAGAGAGAGAGAAAGAGAGAAATTTTGAACCAACAAGCTCTTATCCTGACTTTTTAACTAAAACAAATCTATGCTAATACAACTCAGGAAGAGACACAGGGCAGGCCTTCGACCAGACAGGTCTATTGTCTAAAGTCGAGCTCCACAATTCACAATTAATGTGACTCATGACCTTGGGCAGGTTATTAAATTCCCCGAGGTTTCGTTTCCTGCACTTCATTCCCTAAAACGCATATGACAGTATCCTTTTTATGGAGAGATTGTGAAGATGAAATGAAATACAGTTTTAAAAGCACAGCCTCTGGCACATGACATACTAGGGGCTTGATAAGGACCCCTTATTCTAATTAAATTCAACAACATTGTCCAGTGTCCAAGAATAATGTCCGTGTCATTAGGCTTATCGGAGGAAGCTGGGATGGGGAAATGAACTAAAGCTCCGTCCTTTCGGGTGAGAACAGGGGGTGATACATCCGCAGTGAAACTGCTATTTTGCTAAAATGTCTGAATGGAATTTGGGTCTTGAATTTTTATGAGCTTATTCAGAAATGCTATGTCATCCGATGAGATAGAAGTAGTTCCCACACTGATAATATCAAAATGAGTTCGTCTGTAATGTTATCCAAATGTGCACGTCTCGGTAGCAGAAGGCAGGAGGCGAACAGGAGGGCTTTCAGGAGGGGCACTGAAACTGATTGAGAGTCTCCAGATTCAAGAACCATGTGAGTTTATTTTAGTAACAACTAGGAGGAGAGCTGATAACTACCCACAAGTATTTGGAGAAGGGATAATTGCATTTACTCATGCTTCTGTAACCCACAGGCAAAGTTACTAGAATAAACATATCCTTGGTCTCCTGCCCATCAGATAGTTTTCTTTAAATGTGTTTTTATTGATCTCAAAGAGGGAGGGAGAGAGACATCAATGATAAGAGAGAACCATTGATCTGCTGCCTCCTGCACGCCCCCTACTGGGGATGTAGCCCACAACCCGGGCATGTGTCCTGACCGAGAATCGAACTGTGACCTCCTGGTCCATAGGTGGATGCTCAACCACTGAGCCACACCGGCTGGGCTCCCCCAGATAGTTTTCATCTCAGTCTAAAAACCAGCCAAGTAGTCAGTGCCTTTTCACAGATCCCAGAAGCAGGGAATTGGGGTTCCGTCAGCGCTGGAGGTGAGGGTCTCCCTCAACAGGCACCTCCCTGTGCAGGGAGGTGGGGATGGGGAGCCAAAGATTCACTGTCCCCCCTCTCCCTGGAAGGATGATGCTAGAGGGAAAGGAGGTCCATTCCTGAGTTGCTTCAGGATTCCAAACACCTCTATGTCCAGTGCTGCTGTTCGACTCGCCCAGAGAACGAAGGAGACCCCGTAGCACACTGCAGAGCCAGCAGGGTTGGGTCAGGCCTGGACTCGGTCCCTCTGGGCGTGGGAAGGGGACAGCCGTGTCCGCAGCCCGTCTGGCGCTCGGTCTGTGCACCGGCTCTAGAGGATTCAATTCTCTTTCACATTTTCCCTCCGTGGTGTTTACTGTTTGCGTGTAAACGAACCTTCAGGCAACACTATCAGGATGTGTAAACACGCTTGACTGGGTACAGGCTCACCCAGGAATAGAATGCTTTGACACCTCAAGTGCAGGCCCGCGCCTTGAAGCGCATATGGATAATGCACTCAAATATTGTGACTTTACAGAAGGCCTGCCAGAGAGCCCAGTAAAAAGAGAAAAAGTGCGTCCAATTAGTCAGCTGCTCTGCATCTCCTGAGCATTTTATATCATCAGGCAAATATGTGCATCATTTATAAGGCTCATAAAATGTTTTACGAGGCGGGTACACATGGCCCGACCCAGGCCGGCCTTGTCAGGGGGCACCTGCCTTTTTGGGGGTGAGTGCTGCTGCCCAGCCCAGCACCCCCAGGAGGGGAGTGTGTTTGCCTAAAGGAGGCCCCTTTCCAAAATGAGTACAAAGACCCTGGAGTCAGTGGCCCAGTCAGAAACGCAGCTTTCCTGCTGTTCCCAGTGGGAGTTATAAGCCGGGCACAGGCTGACACCATCCACACAGCAGAGGAAAGTGTTGTCCTCAGGTGTCTGCTGCAGTGCGGTTCCTCCAGCGCCCCTCCTGGCCACAAAAGGGCAGTGCAGGCAAGTGTCCTGTAGGCACAGGAGAAATTCAGGTTCCCTGGGTTCCAGCTGGCCACCTGCCACGTCCAGAAGCTGGGCTTTGCCACTGTGTTTGTACGTTGAGGATATATTCTAGACAATTGTTAAAGGGCCACCTTTAAACACGGTTACCTTTCCAGGTAAGCCAGTCAATTGTGGTTACTCAAGACGCATTAAACCGCAACAATAATTTGGCGTAAGTCAATTTGGCCCGTGTTTCTTGACAGAAAGGCATTACTAAAATGCATTGGTCACTGCTGAGAAAATATGACCTCATTTTGGCAAGTGCGGCTTTGCTTTAAAAAATAATTGAACTTGCTATTCATCTCATTATAAAGTAGTTGGATATCAGTTTAGTTAGCGTTACAACCCATATGCCAGGAGGATTTTCAAATTAATTTGGATGGAGCGCTAGGGCAAGGACTGTAATGTACAAAAACACCATCTACTTCCCCATCACCTTCCCGACTGGGCACAGCAGGCTGTCCTAGGTCTGTAGGGGGTCAATTAGCACTGATTACAATAATTACTTTGCATAATGGACACCTGTCACCTACGAACTTGAGACTACTAGCCTAATTTCATGTGAGTCGCCAAGTGGTAATAACTACTAGTTGTAATGAGTCTACGTTGCATCCCTTCTCCCCAGCCCCACCCTCTGCCCCCTTCAGTTGCCATTGTCCTCAGTGTACACACATAATGGTGATGCCACTATGCCCAGAAGTCATGGTGAACGTAAAGATCTCCATGTTCTGTGTGGGAAATAGCGGCCTTTCGTGGACTCATTCCTGCAGCAGATAGCAGGAAGTGTGGAAGGCGGAATCTATTTTAATTGCGGTGATGTAAATGAGGCTTTGGGGTCATGTTAGGGAGTGTTAACTGAGAGATCCAGCTAGGACTTCAGCAGCCTGCAGGCCTTGTGAATTGTTATGGGAAATTGCAGCATTCAATCGAGTGGTTTCAACACTGGGCTCCCCAAAGGCTTATTACAGTTTGGCAACATGATGCCGATTTCAGCTAATGCCCATAGCACTTTCTCGCTCTCACACTTTACCTACACATCCTCTCCGGTAGGTACAACTGGACAACTCTGGGACTCTAGGCGGATGGAGACCCGCATACCTGAGGCAAGTTACCGTGTGTCATCGGCCAAAGCCCTCGGGTGGTGGCGACTTCACTCAGGTGCATTCAGAAAAGCGTGAGTATAGGTCCAATGAATACTAATCAGAAATGCCCAGAAAATGCCCAAATTGATGTTTAATTTCTCATTAAAATCTTTCGTTATAACCTCTCCATGAGGACTGCATCCAGGTGGTTCTGGAAAGTAAGTATGTAGATTACCTTGTGATCATAACATCCTGACCAGTGTATTCTAATTTATAAACGTTCACATGTATGTTCTGGTAGCAAGCTGGCTGTGAAGACCTGGCTTCTTTAGCATGAGCCACTGTAAACAGAAAAAGTGTCTCCAATGTAAGGGAGGCTCCCTCGGGGACCGTCCTTCTTCTCCTTGGGCCCTGAGCCAGGTCTCAGGAACTCGGGGGCTGAAGGGACAGATGAGCCAGATCCCCACTGTGTGACATGGCTGGACCCTCTTATGAAACATCCAAGTAGATGGGGCAGACTAAGGAGCTCAAAGTGGTTGCTATTGGTCTGCCTTAGCCCGTCCCGCCACCTCTCAGGGCGTGGATCAGACCCACGCTGGTCAGATCTGCAGCACCAGGGAGTGGGTAACACTGTAATGAGAACACCTTTCTCTCCCCTGTTCCTAAGCTGCAGGAATCTATGGTGGCCACCACTAGCTTGGAAGGCTGACTACAAAAGGCTGAAATGGCTCCTGAGAAGTAAGACCCAGGCAGCAAACTGGTGTTGGGTATTCCTATCAGGCTCCCTGCTTGGCTTAGAATTTAATGCAGTGGTGGGAGTTATCCTTCCATCCAAGGCCGAGGCAGAACAGAGCAGTGTTGTAGAAGCAAAGGTGCAACCAGCAGACAGAACTAAGAGCCAAACCGGAAGGTTTAATGGGACAACTAGAGTGAAGGAGGACAACTTGAAGCTGAAACATCTGTGACCCGAATGCCATCGGGACACAGGTTCTGGATGTAATGAAACTCTCTGCCTCCAGGTGGAGGGCTCATTGAGAGAATGTCCTGTGGGTCTGACCACACCTCGTTTTCTAGTTCAGCAAACTCTCTGTGCTTGGCACACGGAAATGCTACACATTTTAATGGAAGAAAAGACTCCAAACAACACTGAAAAGTCATCCACACATCACTCAGTTATTTCAACAGCAAATCACTGCCATCCCCATCAATGACGGAGGAAGAGCAGTTCCGGTTACTCGCACCTTCTCGACGTGGTGTCTGTGACAACCTGCTGCTTTGGGGGCAGAGCTGTTTGGGGCCCTGACCATTTCCTCCTCTACATGGTCAAGATGGTGCACTCACAGGGCTCAGCAAACATACAGTGATTGTGGTGGAAGAAACCAGCCAATGAACTTGTGTGTGTATATGCAAAACCCATGGACACAGACAATAGGGTGGTGAAGGCTCGGGGTTGGGGCAAGGGCAGGCTGGGAGAGGTCAATGGGAGAAAAAGGGGACATGTGTAATACTTTCAACAATAAAGGTATATATACAACCTAATAATAGACAAACATGTAAATTAACCATCCCTCCGCTATGCTCACCAGCCAATCATGAGAGCATGCAAATTAACCCAACAAAGATGGCGGTTAATTTGCCTACGTAGCCCGAAGACTGAAAGCTCCGTCAAGAGCCACGAAGACTGAAGGCTCCATCCGGAGCCAAGAAGACTGAAGGCTCCGGCCAGAGCGAAAGCCTGGGTCCCGGGTGCCGGAGGAAAACCGGTGCCGGCAGCCAGGGGAAGGGAAGGCCTATTGCATGAATCTCTTCGTGCAACTGGCCTCTAATATATATATATAGTGATCCTGGAGCTGCCTGACAGCATGGCGTTCTGTGCTGGCCAAGCGCACCCTGTTCACAGCCAACGATGCTAAAAACCCAATCACCCCATGTATTCATGGTGCAAAAAAAGAGAAGGAAACCTGGACAAACTGAACTCAATTTAGCAGCAGCCCTTCCTCACTGGCAGCACCAAGAAGCCAAGGCACCGTAGCTAAGCACGCCTGCGGATGGTAACAGAGCTGCAGTCTCAAGCTCTCTGGTTCTGTCCCTACAAGCCAGTCTCCAACCAGGTCATTCCTGTCCCAGACCGAACGCTGTTTTGGTTACAATTGAGCAGCTGGACGACACCGAGGGTGACTGAGGGTTTCCTGTGCATCATTTTTTACTCAACCACTGCACGGGCTTCTCTTCCTCACAGCTCACAACAAACCACCTAGAAATCCTCTCTGATGCTGCCGACCTTTGTGTCTTGCACACAGTAGGTCTTCAATAGTCAACAGTGTTGTCTGATTTAAGTGAATGTGGATGTTCCCCCATACCCAAAGTGAGACAATAGAGATGATTGTAATAGAAAAATAAATGATCTTAAAAGTGAAGATATAATATTGTCCGCAGGGCATCTCCCATTTCCCACTCCTGGATTCATTGCTTTCTGCATGTGTGTCCCCCACCCCCACTATCCTCTGGAAAGTCTTCATACTCTATTTTGAATTTTCCTCTTGAATAATAGGGATGGGATGACCTAGGAAGGAAGCTACCAAACCAAATCATGCTATAACATTCATGTGACTCTTATTACGGTAAAATTTATATCTGGAGAAAATGGTTGTGCAGAATATCCTCATTATGACCATGCAATATAAAAACAGGAGGAGAAACCTTCACATTATAAAACCAAACCATTAAAAATTGCAAGAGATAGCTAGCCTGCGGATTGGGATTCCTAAACCGTTGCCAAACAGAGACTAAAGACGTTTAATGTGTGCGGCTAAAATTGATTGAGCACTCACTAAATGCTCACTTTTCATACCACATCTCATTTAATTTCTACAACCAACCTACGAGGCTGGTTCTCTTATGAACTCTCTTTTACACGTAAGGAAACCTACACTCAGAGGAATTAAACAACTTACTCAAGGTCACATGACTGCTAAGAAGCACAGCCAGAGCTCAGTCCAACCCAGATCCCCACGACAGGAAATCCGTGCGTGGGCCGGACACTATGCCGCGTGTCAGGCAGGTAAGTGCAGTCACTTTAGGGAAAATAAGATGGTAGGAAATATCAAGTCCCTTGTTTTACTATGGAAGCTTCTAGGGCAAAGATGATCACGTGCAGAAGTAAGACAAATACTCCTCTTATGTCATTATGTTCTTGTTCATTGGGTTTTGGTCACGTCCAACATCTGACCGAGCCCAGCACGGTAATCCACAGGTCAGACCACAGAGCTGGAATGAGCTCACACATCAGCGCTGGAGGAAGTAACTTTAGCTCTGCGCTGTCATACTCAGTAGTGACAAAAGATACATACACTCATTTCAACAAGGTGTGTTTGGATGAAACGCAAATCTGGCCGTGGCTGATGGCAGAATTTGGAGAGCAGCCGGTTTCATGAATGAAATGAGGAGAGGTGCCCATGCCCGAGGTGCCCACAGTTCGCATCACAAATCACCCATTACAAACACACACCGAGGAAAGCTCATCGAGCATGTAAGAGGGATGAGATTTCCACCCCAATGACCGATAGAGTGAGATCTATCAGAAACCAGCCGAGCTGGAAAAATGCCGCTGGGAAGAGGCGCCTGGGATGATATGCAGCCGGCACCCCCCATTAGTCAGAGGGCCGACTGGCACGGGGACGGCTTGGGTCCTCACACCTGGGAGCTCAGCTCCTAAAGATAGAAGTCTGTCTTCCCACGTGGCAAGGAGAAGGGATGCCCAAAGCGGGAACTCCCAGCAAAGATGCCTCTCAGTGAACAGCCCTGAGAAAGCCGAACCAGGGGAAATACTAATTTCTCACATGCTCTTTTTTTGTATGTAATTTTTTTAAAAATACATTTTATTGATTTTTTATAGAGAGGAAGGGAGAGGGATAGAGAGTTAGAAACATTGATGAGAGAGAAACATTGATCAGCTGCCTCCTGCACAGTTCCTACTGGGGATGTGCCCGCAACCAAGGTACATGCCCTTGACTGGAATTGACCCTGGGACCTTTCAGTCCACAGGCCGATGCTCTATCCACTGAGCCAAACCGATTAGGGCGCTGCTCTTTTTTCATTTTTTCTTTTTTTTTAATCCTCACCCAAGGATATTTTTCCATTGAATTTTTTTAAAAAATTTTAGAGAAAGTGGAAGAGGGAAAGGGGAAGACAGAGAAAAATATCGATGTGAGAGAAACACATCGATTGGTTGCCTCCTGCACAAGCTCCGAACAGGGCCCGGGCCAGGGAGGAGCCTGCAATCAAGGTACCTGTTTGTCCTTGACCGGAATGGAACCCAGGACCCTTCAGTCCACAGGCCGACACCCTATCCACTGAGCCAAACAGGCTAGAGCTCACATGCTCTTTAAATACTGATTTCAGCCCGGTCAGCATGGCTCAGTGGTTGAGTATAGACCTATGAACCGGGGGTTCATATGAACCAGGGGTCACAGTTCTATTCCCGGTCATGGCACATGCCTGCATTGCAGGCTCCATCCCTAGTGTGGGACATGCAGGAGGCAACTGATTAATTATTCTCTCTCATCACTGATGTTTCTATCTCTCTCTCCCTTCCTCTCTGAAATCAATACAAATAGATTTTAACAATTTAAATACTGTTTTCAGAGTCAGTTTCTTGGCTTCAAGTCTTTTCTTTTACCATTACTCTGGGTCAACCATAATGAATGATGTTTCCATATAATTTTTTAAGAAGAAGGCATTCAGTTTTACTAATGGGAAAATATTGTGAAATTAAAAGAATATTAGCTGTCACAGATTATGAAATATCACGTTATGTCTTACTCTTCACATGGTTACAGGCAAGCAGAGCAGCCTTCTGAGTAGGGGGAAAGCTAGATGACTATCTGATGACTATATATGTGACAGAGAGAATAACCCCCCCCCCCAAAGAATGACCCCAGGGAACAGCTGCTTTCACGCCCAGATCACAGACACCTTTAACACCTTCACCTCCATAGGCATCACCATGAAACTAAGATGCTAACTCCTTTTACAAAGGAAGGAGTATTCAAATCACACAGGTGGGAAAAAAGGTGAGGCAAGACATTAGCATGGAAAAGGGGCTGCTGTGGGAGAATTTTAAGGACCATTCCTTTTTTTGTTTCTTTAGACAAATTACCTTCTTGCTAAATTTTTGACGAAATAATCATTTTTCCAGAAAAAGAAATGAAATAATCCAGTCTATGACAATTGGCTAATAAGGTTGATAAAACAACTTATGGGCCTTTCAAAGAAAATGTATTATTCAAGTGGGTGGTGGTGTTGTTTTTAACCCTCACCCAAGGACATGCTTAGAGAAAAGAGGAAGGAGAGAGAGGGAGAAGGAGAGAGAGAGAGAGAGAGAGAGAGAGAGAGAGAGAGAGAGAGACCGAGATCTCCATGAGAGAG
>NW_006297021.1:4407916-4412335 GCF_000327345.1 Myotis davidii | reverse complement strand
AACCAGGAATCAAACCTGCAATCCAGGTATGTGCCCTGACTGGGAATCAGACTTGCATCCTTGCATGGGATGATGCTCAACCAACTGAGCCACTGGCCAGGTTCGAGTGGCATTTTAGACCAGCCTTCTCTCTCTGTACATTGAAGGCCAAAAGCACATTGATGTGCATGAGGAAACACAGTGCTTTGAGGCGTCCCTGGTCCTGTGCGGTCCCCACTGGTCTTGTATCTTTCTCGTAGAGACCCAACACCACCCTGACTTCAGAGTTGTAGGTTACACCCGCTCCCCACGCTGTAGTGCGGCCAGGCTGTCACTGAAAAGGCAAATTGCGTTCTATCACTGCATAGCCTCAGCTTCCTCTTCCCAGTGCATCCATCCTGTTGCTTCTAAAGACGCATCATTTAGAGAGAAGACTGCGTCCCCTGCCAGAGCCCATAGTGTGCTCCATGGTAGATAATGCCACAGGGGCACCTGATGCTTCCGGGAGGGGCTTTTCAAGATGCTCTTAAGTGTACATTTCTTTTTCCTTTCATGGATTATTCATGAGTCAAAAATAATTAAAGAACAAAATCTGAAATGGACAGTAATATTTTCCAACCTCAATTAACATCAGCCTCTCTTCTAAATCTCATCATGCCCACTGTCACAACTTAATAGGGGGCTCTGTCAAAAATGGATGGGGGATATGAAAGCTAGTAATACAGGGATAACTAGATTATTTTTATTTTTTTAATATATTTTTATTGATTTCAGAAAGCAAGGGAGCGGGAGAGAGAGATAGAAACATCAATGATGAGAGAGAATCATGGATTGGCTGCCGCCTGCACGCCTACACTTGGGATTGAGCCAGCAACCTGGTCATGTGCCCTGACCAGGAATTGAACCGTGACCTCCTGGTTCATAGGTCAAAGCTCAACCAACTTGCCGGCTGGGCAAGTATATTATTCTTATAGATATTATTTAAAATATGCAAATGATTTCATACAGACAAAGCTCTCAATGTTCAGTTGCAGTATTAAGTAGAGGAAGGAAGAAATTTGGGGGACCCACAGAGAGGTGATGGAGCTGTGTAAGCCTTCTTGTACAGAATGGACTTCAGCCAATAGAAAAGGTCCTGCAACAGGGAAGGGATTCTATGAAAACCACAGACAACGTGGGACACAGCAAAGGGACACATGCTTGTGGCTCATTCATCGTCCTCACCCTGGGGTTGCATAGGCACGAGGTGCGGTCCTCAGCAGTGTCCTTTCAAATGTATGTTTTATTTTTCTTTCTAAGGGGCAGCTTTATTACGCAAAAGCAACAGAGAAAATTAATACAAGGAATACATCTTTTCCTGAAAACACAACGAGGCTGGAACTAGCAGGCCGAGAGAGATCAAAAGTCATTTCGGCACAAACTGAAGTCAGTTACGTCGGAATCCATCGTTAAGTTGACTTGTTTATGAAATGAGAGCCTGTCATCACGCTTCTGTCTTTTTTGAAAATGTCACTGTTTGCCGGAGTGTGGGGAGAGCTTGCGGGTGCAGAGCAGCTCAGCTGTCCTGCTGTCACACGTGTGGAATGGACGCTCCAGAATCTGTGCGCGGCACATACATGGAATTAGCTAGAGCTTCTACAGCTGAGGAGACTCCCTCTGGGTATGTACACACATGGCAACTCAATTAAAAACTTCAAGTTCACATGACTTACCCATGTATACACTAGCATGTGTAAGACAAGAGAAAACTCATCTCAACTTCATTAGAGGTCATCTTCACCTCCCATTTCTAAGACCAAAGGCAGGCATGAGCCATCACTACTGTGTCCACTTCTCTGTCAGTATTAAATTCCCAAGGTGTGTAATGGTGTTGTCAGATCTGTGACTGGTAAAAAGCACCCAACATCTCAATGGCTTTATTTGTTGACATGTGGGTCACCAAATCCCATAAAAATACAGAAAAGATGAAGTCAAGGTAATCGCTCTCCTCTTTTCAACCCTATGGACCCAGAGTCCCTTGTCACTTTCAGTCGAGGTTTCCTCTCTCCCTCCTTTCCTTCCTTCTTCCCTATTTTCCTGAAGGAAGGAAACTATGTTAGCAAACAATGGCCCACTTGAATACAGCATGTCTTCTACTGGGTCCGTATGAAAATGGGAAACAGCCACCTGCTTGCAGTGTAATGGAAGACATACCCTAATCACACACTGGCACCTGGCTCTTTCCAACTCCCCTGCCACCCCAGCAGCTTTCACATCCTTAGTTATCAGTCACTCTTCAGTCATGTGACCACAGCAGGTACTGAATATACTCATCCCTTCTCTAATACGGGGCGTCACAACACGTTGCCTTCCTGGAAGGAAAGGGTTGGTGAAATAATCCTGAGTTTCCTGCTAACTCTAACATCTACCATTCAGAGATTTCTCAAGGACAGAGTGTTCGTTCCTACTTTCCATGACCTTGGGGCTCGGTAAAAGGTCAACCTTCCTGTGGAACATGAGCAGAGATAAGCAGCATGAGGTGCCATCATCTCTTTTCCCTTAAAATGTTTTTAATTGTTTCCTTATCTCATACTCCAAAATAAATTAATCACACGCCTGCAATCTTTAATTAGCAAACCCAGGCTGGATTGAGTCACGTTATAAGAGGTAAAGCTGTACTCTAGCATGTCACAAAGGGGTCCCTCAAGAAGACGGCGTTTCAAATCTAGTTTTACAAAGAGGCGTACGAATGCCCTTGCTTGGGTCTTTCTCACTTTTCAACAAACAGCTGTAGGTCACTTGCAGAAACGGGTTCAAGTACAAGTTTGCCACAGACTACTTTGGGAGGCCCCACTATTCTTTCAGACCCAGTGAGTCCTGCCTGCCAGTTTCACCCCTCCTTCTCACACCCCATCTCGGTCTCCTGGGCTGCCTGCCATGGCCAGTCCGTCATCCCTCTGATGCGCTCCGTTCTCCCCTCTTCACCATGGCATTTCTATTCTTTCATTTCAATGCAGGCCTTTCCACCCGGCTATTTAATTCCAGATGTACTTTCCCGAACATTATTTACATCTCTCAATCTGAGGTCCATTTATAGTGGGTGTTTTACTGAAAGTTTCGCTTCTGTGTACTATCCACTTCCTTATAACAGAGGAAAAGCTAACATGTGGGAATGTGTACCTCACTTCATGGGGAGAAATGCCGAACAGAAAATCACAGGATTTGGCAAAATGTGTCCCTCTCTAGGGCGGTATCCAGACTAACAGCAGTTCAAATATTCACCTTGAGGAGAGCCTACCAGCAGTCCCTCTCCCTGCGAAGTCTTGGGGTGTCTCCCATGACGTCATCACAGGCCCTCAGAGGGGCTCCTTGCTCGTTCATGCGGTTATTCACTCAACAGCTATTTCGCAGGCCCCCTGGTGTGCCAGGCACTGTGCTAGGTTTCGGGGTAGGATGGTGGGGAATGAGAGCCAGCCTGTCCTGTGGAGCTTTTAGTTCAGTGAAGGCAACAGACGAGCAATAAATACTTATAGATTGTGACGGGGGCTGCGAAATATCAGTTCCCAACATGCAGAAGAATGAGGCGAGTGTGGTGGAGGGGAGGATGGAGTGATGCTTAACGTGAAATGGACAAGGAGGTGCAGAGTGATGGGGCCTGGGGTGAAGCCAGGGCCAGGGTGGGTGCTGCACGGACCCTGCATCACAGAGGAGGCCCGAGAAAGGCCTGTCCCAGAGCGGAAGGGAGGGACAATAGTTGCAGAGGGAGGAGCGGTGTCATCCCACTGCCTCTGAGTCCCAGGCCTGGGACAGAGCCGCTGAGGTTCTGCTGGAATCCTGATATTCACCAGTACCTTCCAGAGCTCTCTGAGCCTTGCTGCCCTGCTCCCCGAGTGCTATGGTCCCCCCCACATCACACAATAAACTACAATCAACGTGGCGACCCGCCCTAACTGGATTGGCCACCTAAGGGGCACTCGGACAGAAATAGGGAGCGTCAACGTGGGGGGGAGCTGTTGTGAGTCTGTGGTTAATACATGGTCTTGGACATGGACATAGGTGTATCCTGAACAAAGCTGCCTGGTGGGCTGGGGTGCTGAGGCATATTTTCAGTCGTTTTATCTAGGAAGCAATGAAGGGCTCAGAAGCCACAGGATGGTGAACCAAACATCTGTCTTCATCGGGTATCGTGTAAAGGAAGTACAGGAATAAATCGATGCATTCATCTAGAAGCAGCACCTTCAAAGATCAAGACAATTCAGAAAAACAGTCCATCCATATCATGTTTATTACCCGAATAATGTGTAAACTGTTTATATCCATATTGCGTCAAACCATATGGAGTTGCCGATACTCTCCTGGCATTGATCAATGGAAAGGGCAATGTCACATGGTTCGACGAATACTTGTACGAACGATCCAACAGCTGTTCTCTGATAAACATCACTCTGACCCAATCAAATC
>NW_006297021.1:4404636-4407675 GCF_000327345.1 Myotis davidii | reverse complement strand
CCCCCCCCCCCCCCCCCCGAGAGAGCACAGAAAGGAGTGTAGTGTGAGTGCCATCACACACCACGCATGGCGCTAGGTGCTCTCCATACACATCTCCTTTATGCCTCGAGTGTGGTACATACTTCCTGGCATTTCACAGCTACGGAAATGGAGATTCAAGGAGAGGCACTACACAACCACGTGCAGAATAAAACTGATACGTGGTCCATCCCTCCTCACTTGTCTATGTCCCTGATTTCTTCTGGCTCCTTTAGCTTCTCTTCCTTCCAAATAAATGCAAGTTCTCATTTCCCAGGAGGCTATTCTATCAAAATCAAAACTAAAGAATGAGAGCACAGAAAATTAAGAGCAAATTAGCACGATCTATTTGTTTCTTTAAAAAAATGAGCTCGTTTATTTTAATTTCAAAAGTGTTTTTGGTAAAGAGTAAGTAAGACAGTATAAACAAAGGTAGCAGCTTACAGAAATAGACTTCTTGTGCACACAGCAGTGCCAGACACTAAGTGAGCTAAAACAGAAGGTGCAGACTTGAACTCTCAGTCTATGCAAACCGAACCCTAGTGTCTCTTCATCTAACAAACTCCACTCCTTACACACAATTAGCATCTAGTATCCCTTTGGCCGATCAAGGATTGCTCTGATTATCAACATCTCCGGTTCAGAAATTCCTTGTGTGATGGATAGCTTGCTGATAAACCAAAATAACCCACTGGTTTCAAGTACCAGTGGGGAAGAAAAGTCTCTTCATTTAATTTGCAACTTTATCAAGAAAGATCAGCTTTGATCAGATCCTCTAAAAGAGCTTGCATATATTTACCAGTATCAAATATTTGCAGGTAAAATATGTTACCAATATTTTCATAATAATTAACACTTTTATTTTATGTATGCATGAGCCTAAATCACTTAAGAAGTGTAATCCTATTTTGTTTCCCCTAGCTGGTCAGTTCTCCGTCTTTCATTTCCAAGCCCTGACAGCTCAAATATCCATGGTAAACAGCTTTGCCCCGCCATACCCCCCGCCCCCATGCGAATTCCTTGTCCAGATGTCAGACTTATTTCTTCCGGGAAGCAAAACATAAAGATAAAATCTCAAGTAGCATATGAAATGAAAAACAATCAGATGAAAGCTTGAATCACAGTTTTTACTGCTTCCTGTTGTATTATTTGTCTTGCTTTGGCACGTCGGCTCTGCTTTCTGAAGCCTTACTGTATTAATTTTGCTGTTTTTCTAGAAGAGCTATGATCTTAAAATATAAGGGCTAGAAAAGTACATTCCCCTCTTGTTTCCTTATGTATTCCTGAGTGAATGCAACACTAAGTCTTATAGCATCAATAATACGCATCACTTTTTCTATTGCAGGGAATTTAATCATTTTAAATATTACAGGAATGCATGTAAAATCAATTAGCGTTCACATAAAATAATTCTCTTAATCCTTCACTCGAAAGCGATTAGAAAATGCCAATGCTTTGTCAATAGTATCAAACTGCAGCCCCTGCCCCATCCCACCTGAATATGTTAAGAACATGGGACCATTGAATGCATTTAAAACACACACACACAGAAGTATGAATAAGTCTACAAAACTACAGCAAAACTAGTCATTGTGGCCCTAGCTGGTTTGGCTCAGTGGCTAGAGCGTTGGCCTGCAGACTGAAGGGTCCAGTTCGATTCCAGTCAAGGGCACATGCTAGAGTTGCAGGCTCAATCCCCAGTAGGGGTGTGCAGGAGGCAGCCGATCAATGATTCCCTCTCATCACTGATATTTCTCTCTCTCTCTTCGTCTTGCTTCCTTTCTGAAATCAATAAAGATTTATTAAAAAGAAAAACAAACTAGTCATTGCGTCAAGAAAGGACTTTAACAATGGACACATAAATTATGCTTGTCCGTATTTTGATTTTGTGTCATATTTTTAATAAAAATAAAAGAGCAGCCTACACATTGGGGGGTTGTGTCCCTACATGGAAATCCCGTGTTTGATGGGAAATGGTGATCATGCTTGGCAGTCTCGGTAAATATGCGGCAGTGGGCAGTAACGGAGAGGCTTTTGGCGCCCCAGAGCAATGCCTTCACTTGGATCGTGCTGGAATGTCCTGCTGGACTCCTAGCTCTCAGGCGTTGGGAACAAACAGCCTTTATGTCTTTTCACAGAGAGGCCCCAGCAAGACCCTGGGGACGTCAAGCTGCCTGGAACCCAGACCTCCTCTCTCTGGTCAACTCTGCCCCATGTCCACTCAGGGCCAGAATACAAATGCTTCTGTCTTTCTCGTATAAAAAACAGAAATTCTTTAGGGATCAAAACTTAGGGTGGCCTAGCCAGTGTGGCTCGGTGGTTGAATGTCAACCCATGAGCCAGCAGATCACTGTTGGATTCCTGGTCAGGGCACATGCCTGCGTTGCGGGCTCAATCCCCAGCGTGGGTTGTGCAGGAGGCAGCCGATCAATGGTTCTCTCTCACCATTCATGTTTCTATTTCTCCACTCTTCTCTCTTACCCTGTTTGAAATCAATTAAAAAAAAAACATATAAGAAAAGAATATTATAAAAAAATTAGAATGAGAAAACCCAGTGACGGTTGAATGTTTCCAGGCAGCCATTGTGGCTGCTGTGGTGGGTCTAGAAATCTTCTAATTGTGCCGCTAGGAGTCCTTAGATCTTCTCGCTTCAGGAGTGGAAGGCTGATTCCAAGAAAAGAAAGCTCTTCACAACCACGACTCAGTGCGAGTAGAAACCCTCTTAAGTGAGGATGTTTTTTCTTTTTTTAACTCTGCTAACCATCCAAGGCAGAGGGGCGGGACGTAGACGCCGGCGTCTGCCATGCTGACTCCAGTCCTACCACCTCCTGTGATGGCCTAGGTGCCGGGGGCACAGGAGAGCCCCAAGCCCCCCAGACCTCCCCACCTATTCTACTAACCATGGAAGCATCTGGGTTAACAAGCTCCTCTTGTAAAATGCTGATGCTCCTGGGAGGGTTAAGCCTCATTCATACCTCAGTGTGAATTCCTTTAATTAGATAATCAGATCTTTAATTGAGG
>NW_006297021.1:4399376-4404605 GCF_000327345.1 Myotis davidii | reverse complement strand
TGAGGTGGGCCGAAGGGAGGAAAACTTTGGAAGGGACTCAGGGCAGGGGCCTCTGAAGACCTAGGAGGCAGCATGGGGGCAGGGGTGACAGGGTGTTGGGTCCAGAAGGGAGTGCCCGGGGCAAGGCATACTTGGTCCATAGTTCTTGTCAGTTTGGACTCATTGGGTCTGGCCAATTTTTATGTATCAGGGAAGGAAGGAAAAGTAGGAGAAAGAGAAAAGGGAAGAGAGATGTGTCCTTCCACCCTCTTTACTCATGGTGGGTCCCAGACTGTGGTCTTCAGACATCCTTGGACAGAAGATGGATTCCCCGGTCTAGCCCACAGCCTGTGCCCTCTGAAGATGGACCGCTCTCCTTGGTGCTGCCGTTGTCTACCAAGGCTGGACGGGCTGCTGGGCTCCCCATGATGGATCCCCCCATGGTCATGGGCAGTATGTATAATCTAGGCCAGGTTCAACCATGGACTAGACTCACTGTGAAAGCCTAATAAAATGACCGATGCTGCCTGGTGTGGCTCAGTGGTTGAGTGTTGAACTCTGAATCCGGAGGTCATGGTTCAATTCCTGGTCAGGCCACATGCCCGGGTTTGGGGCTCAATCCCCAGTAGTGGGTGTGCAGGAGGCAATCAATCAGTGGTTCTCCCTCATCATTGATGTTTCTATTTCTCTTTACCTCTCTCTTCCTTTCTGAAGTCAATACAAATACATTTAAAAAAAAGAAGAAAATAGACCAGCTGCCTGACTACACGGTGCGCTCTCCCACCTCTGGGTCTCCAACACGGTCTGCCCTGGGTTTGGAACTCACCTCTCCCCTTAGCCAACTCCTCCTCATCCCTCAGCTCCCAGCTGCAATGACCCTTCTATGGGAAACCTTGGAGCTGCACCCCAGGCCCAGCTGGGCTCCACTGCATTCCCTGAGCCTGGGTCCCTCCAGTTTCACACCATGCTTATTCACCTGCATCCTCAAGCCCAGTGCAGAACCTTTAAGGACGGGGCGCAAATCACCATTATGTCCCCCAAACCTAGCTTGTAGCAAGTGCCCAACGCCCATTTCTAGACAGAGCAGAAGAGAGAAAAGATCAAAGTCTAAGCATTGACCCACAGGGACAAACAGATCTGTGATCTCAAAGGAACTGTGACAAAAACATGACTGAATTGGTGGCTGAGGTAGACGCAATCTTTTTCTAACAATCCCACGATCACCACAGAACAAAGCATTTTGTGACACCGGAGAAGTACAACAAGAAGCATTTTAGGAAAACGTCTCCACCACTTGCCTGGATCCAAGGGACCAAAGTCTACCTCTGTGGGACATGTAACTATTACCAAGATGGGCATTTTCCACTTTTAAAGGTGAATTTCACATGGAAAACACTCCAGATGTGGGTAAAGGTGTAAGACTATGGACGCAGACCCTGCAAATGCTCTGAACCACCTCACATCTTGGAAATAGCCCCATATTTCTGCTTTTCTATAAGCTCAATTGCGGATGTCAACATGCCCACCTCCAGGAGCCTACATCCTTACCAAAACACCGTTGTAGCCTTGTCTTTTTCTCATTGAAAGACACACAATAGTCCCAAATTGTTCTTTCCATGGTAGTTTGCGCCATAAATGACAGAAGGCCCTCTTATGGTAAAACCCGCTTCTCCATGGGCTGCTGAAGGAAAAGACACGCAGAGAAAATGTTTGGGGGAAATCTTTTCTATGGTTCCTTATCAGAGAAGCCCAAGCTTTAGTAAGACTGCTAAGAAAGTCATCATGGGAAGAGTAACATAGACGTGACTCACAGGATGTAATCTCCCCCATCCCGAGGCCCAGGCCAGCCACTGAGCTTGGACGAGAGCTGGAGAGAACATTCCATGAAAACAGGGCATCTCTGCAAGATGGCTGCTCAGTGTCCTGCACTCTGTCCCACCACTCATCTCTGGGCCTCGGAAGACACCACAGTGAAGGACGGAGGTGAGTTCTGAAGTGGGCAGGCTGTGTGACCTGGGCAGGTTACCCAACCTCTCTGAGCTTGCTGCCCACCTATTGGGGTGTTAACATTATTGAGCCACACAGAAGGCCGTGAGGATTAACTGAGGTAACAGGTGCAGGCATCAAGCACTGGGTGTGACACGCAGGCATTCTCACAGCTCAAATCCACATTCACTTCCCCTCTCGCCCCTTATGATCTCCTGGCATGTAAGCTCTGTGCTGTTTTAGCTACGCTGACTCAATGCCTCAGTGTCCAGATAGGAGCAGGACTCCTGGCCTCAGAGTCCCGTTCCAGGAGGCTCTGTGAACTGACCTGGAGTTGGGGAAAAACAGTTCCAGGACACGCAGGCTTATGGCCATATCAGAGAGAGAGCCCACAATGGAACACCCCTCAGACAGTCACTGATCAATAATTCACCTTCATATCACTTCCTGGCCAGTCTGAGGCTCTGCAGAATGAAACTCTTCATTAAAAGGCTTTTTTTTTGGACTTAAAAATAGGAAAAATTTCCCAAGTTTAGTTTGGTTTGTTGGCGATATGGCTTCCCCTAGAGCAGCGGTTCTCAACCTTGGTCGCGACCCCTTTGGTGGTTGAATGGCCCTTTCACAGGGGTCGCCTAAGACCATCCTGCATATCAGGTATTTACATTATGATTCATAACAGTATCAACATTACAGTTATGAAGTAGCAACGAAAATAATTTTATGGTTGGGTCACAACATGAGGAACTGTATTTAAAGGGCCAAAAGGTTGAGAACCACTGCCCTACTGGTTCTGGGGAGTCTAGAGATGAGTGAGTGCAGACTTGTCCCAAGGACATAGAATATTTAAGCTGCTACCCAAAGTCTGAGGATTCAGAAGTCAAATTCTGCTGCTGGAGCCTTCCTGAAGAGCATCAGTGTGGGAGGAAGTAGGTGTGCACCAGCATCCATCCATCCATCCATCCATCCATCCATCCATCCATCCATCCAGTTAACATGCACACCTGGCAGGTCCTATAACCAATCAGGTACAATACAGTGAGTAGCTACCATAAGGAGTGACACCTGCCCTCCAGTTTAGGGATCCCAGAAACAAGAGACACGACACTAAAAGAGGGAGGAACTAGGGAGTGAATACTCACCCTTCACACTGAGATGGACGATAGCAGTGCGGCTGTATTTCCTTAGAACCACTCGATTAAAAAATGTATGTGTTGTGTCAACAGTCGACGAACAAAACACCTGAGTTTTACACTGAGGAAAATGCTGCCTCTGATTCCCCGAGTAGCTCCTTCATTTGAGCTGCGTTACTATTCAGATCCGCAGAAGTCACTTAGCTGGGTCAGACAAGTGCCCAGTCCACTCCTGCTCAACATGCCCTCCAGGCAGAACTCAGGGATGGAGAACTGTTTTCTACAGAAAGCTATTGCTTGTCCCCGTCATAGTTTCTGTCTGACATAGAAACGGTCTAACTATTTTTCAAATATATTTTTATTGATTTCGGAGAGGGAGAGAGAGATAAAAACATCAATGATGAGAGAATCATTGATCACCTGCCTCCTGCATGCCCCCTACTGGGGATCAAGCCTGAAACTCGGGCATACACCCTTGACCGGAATCAAACACAGGACCCTTCAGTCCACAGGCTGACGCTCTATCTACTGAGCCAAACTAGCTAGGCTGGTCTAAATAATTAAGTGGATTCATAGAAGCCTTTTTGTTGTTGTTATAAAACTTTCTCTACATAAACAAAATGGCAACCATTTTTTGGAAACAAAATTTAGTAATTGGAAGCCAATACATTTAACAATGAAATTGCATGCTGGATCCAGCCAATGAGACAACTTACTGAAATGGACAAAAACAGTAGTCTAGAGCATGTTGTAAGGCAATTTGATAACCAATGTCATCCCAATAAATTCAAGAATATTTGATTTGTTATGCAGTGAAACACTGTCATCACGAACCTTTTCCATTCATCCTCACCTCATTCCAGGATTCTAGAGAGAGAAGGACACAGAGTTTAAAATAGTCCTTACATTAAAAAAATTGCCAATTCTAAATTTAGAAGAGAATTTGGAACCTGTTTTTTTGAAATGCTTCTTCTGTTATTACTGGTGGAGATACAAGATTCGGACCAAAGCAAATGGAGCTTTTCAGGAGCTGAGACAATGCATACATATTTTAGCCATTTGTTCCATAAGTAAAATTTTTTTACATTATAAGTCAGTCTTGATGAATGCATTAAAGCAGAAAATAATGACATTATAATATGCAGTATTATAAAAATGTATTTTTCAGGTCTTGACACCTTTTTGTGTTACTGACTTTGAATGAGAGAGACATTAATTCCACCCACCCACACATTCATTGGTTGATTCCTGCATGTGCAGTGCCTGTAGATAGGCCCTGCGACCCTGTAATAGCAAGATGATGCTCCAGTCAACTGAGCTACCTGGCCAGCGCCAAAAGCATACCAGTTTTTTGTGTGTGTTTTTTTGTTAATCCTCACCCAAGGATATTTTTTCCAAGGAGAGAGGTGGGGAAGAGAGATGGGAGGAAGAGAGAGAGAGAGAGAGAGAGAGAGAGAGAGAGAGAGAGAGAGAGAAAGAGATCAGACTGTGAGAGACAACATCCACTGGGTGCCTCTCACCCGGCTGAGAATGACCCTGCAACCTATGGCCCTTTGGTGCCTGGGCCGACGCTCTACCACTGAGTCACACTGGCCAGGGCAAAAGCTTTCATCTGAAGTTGCTAAAAATATAAACTATCATATGACTATTATTTTAGAAGTTTCATTTTAAAATTGCAATTAAGAACCATGTAGAGAACACTTTCTGTTAGGCCTGAAATCTTCTTCAGCCAGTTATTACGAAGATAAGATCACTTGATGAAATGTGCAGCCCCCGGAGTTCAGAGGGTCTGTGATGTCACCGGGAACCGACTCCCCAGACAATGACCCGCTGAAACAGCAGATCCTCCCGCCCGTGTCTTTGTTCCTTCGCTCCGCATTTCCAAAAATCTATGCAAATGTTAGCTGTGCCTCTTGGACCCAGCTCTCCAAAAAGGTATCAAACGAGCAAAGGATTCTGCAAGGGGCCCACCCACCCGAATCCCCAAAGACGGTTTTCAGAAAAGACTCCTTTGATGGTTAATAGAATCAGACATTTGGACTCACACAGCCCCGTCTCCCTCTTCCATAGGCGCCACCCCTGCTAACAATTATGAGCGTTCAGTGCCCTGAATAATTCACAATCAGCTGCTCTC
>NW_006297021.1:4361199-4399307 GCF_000327345.1 Myotis davidii | reverse complement strand
CACTGACTCTCCCACCCCGACGCCAGTCGCCTGCATGATCCGCCTCGTGTTTGACACGCTCCCGCTGACGGCTCCTAACAGCTGTCCGTCTGTTTAGCTCAGGGTCTGAAGAAGAATCAGGGTGCGAGGAGTGTCAGATTTCTCCCACGGTCACACACAGACCCAGCCTTCTCCCCTTCCCTGTCCCTCAGTATACACTGCAATGTACACAGCCTCGCCTTTTATTGCAATGTCTACCAATATCAACCCACAGATACACAGAAACTAGCTACCAGGCTGCCTGAACAATACGCTACTTTACACACAACACCCTTTCCTTAAAACTCAAAATTGCAATAGGTTTTTATAAGAGATTAACACCTGTGGCGGTGGCTCTCCGGGGTCACCTGGAAAGGCCTACAAAAGTAGAGGCAGGCACCCTGGAATTTGGAGAAGGGAAAGTGGAGAGCAGGAGATGCTCGGATTTCATTCATTCATTTTCATCTGAAAGCCACACGGGGCACAGGGGAGAGGCAGGTTTCCGTAACCCTGAAATAAAACTCTAAACTTAAGTGTTCAATTATTTTTACTTTAATTAAACTCTCTCACGCCTTATAAATTTGAACTTTGTAAAGAGAAACGATTTTAAAGTTCTGAAAAGGTAAAAGCCATGTAATAAACACTTACTTTCGGCAGAAAATCTACGCTGTGAAGTGAGGTTGAGGTAATGCCCGTATCGCACTTCAAGGCCACAGTACCACCGACTCTGGGTTACCATTTCTTCAACGTCTTAAAAGCAATTCACTAGTGTTCTTTTTCATTAGGAAAGTTTCCCAGCATATTAAAAAAATAGCCCAGCCGGTTTGGCTCAGTGGATAGAGTGTTCGCCTGTGGACTGAAGGATCCCAGCTTCAATTGCAGGCTTGATCCCCAGTAAGGGGCATGCCGGAGGCAGCCAATCAATGATTCTTTCTCATCATTGATGTTTCTGTCTCTCTCTCCCTCTCCCTTCCTCTCTGACATCAATAAAAATACATTTTAAAAAAACAACAGGAAAAAATACTACAATGAACCCGATATACCCATCACCTACATTCAAAAATTATCTTCCCGGTTTTTCTTTTTTTCTAAAGTACTTAAAGGCAAATATTGATTCTGGGAAGTCTACTGGGAATGAAGGATGAGCTGATGAAGGCCCACCACATCTAAGCGAATCCAAAAAATACACTCATACAGCACAACCTTCGCTGTTCCAATGCATCTGGCTGAGACCATGCAGAATGGCTGACGTGGGTCATTCATGGCACAGAGCAGTGACAAATAATTGGCAATTGCAACAAAGCCAGGTGCCTAGGATTTGGGGGGGGGGCATTTAAAATTCATTCCGTTTAATAGGAGGCAAAGTGCAGATCAAATAGATGTGCTTTATTTATATTATTTACATTTTTTACAAGCGTGGATTTGTGAAATTATGACACAATTAAAAATAAACTTTTAAAAGAAAAAGAGGAAAAGAGTATTTGCTGTTGCTATTTAATTCTTGAAAAATGCAAGAAATATCCAAACCTATCAAAATAGAAAACTCAGAGCTTCCTCGTATATTCAAATACGCGGCAGTATTTTCATTGTTATAAACTGTCAGTAGATTGTCAGTGTGAAGGCAATTCTATTTCATTTTTTGTTTAAAATAATAGTTTATGAAATATATTACGGAGGTAAGCCTATACTAGGAGACATTTGACAATGAGTTTTTATTCAGCTTCTTTTATAGTTTTCTGACAAAAATTTCAGGTTCCAGACAAAGAAAAGAACACTGGTACTCACACCTACCTTCACTTCCTGATGGCAGATAAGCACTTTCGATTGTCATATTTACATGTTATTAACACACTGAAACTACTCTTGAAAAAAAAAATAATGCCACCTCAGGATAGAAGGATAATGAAAATTTTATCTCTGCTTTTTAACACAGGCATGAAGACAAAGAGCACACTGGTAGACTAGAGAAGTCAGAATTCGATATAAAAACAGAAATCCTGACTGCTCTCCTTGAACTAAGTTTGCAGTGACCTTGAAGAGCCTGTCCCCCCAAAACAGTGTGGGAATAGATGTGCCCATAGGAAGGCGGCCACTTTGCAAGACCTCTTGGCATCTTGGTGCCTGCATTATAAAGCATTTTGTAAATGTTGCTTTAAAGCCATACATTTCAATGGAGCAAAGACAGTCTCTTCAATAAATGCTGTTGGGAAAACTAGACAAGTACCTGCAAAAAAATGAAACTAGACCACCAATTTACACCATACACAAGAATAAACTCAAAGTGGGTAAAGGACTTAATTAAATGTAAGACGTGAAACAATAAAAATCATAGAGGAAACCCTAGGCACCAAAATCTTAGACATCTCTCGTAGCAATATGTTTACTGATGTATCTCCTAGGGCAAAGGAAACTAAGGAGAAAATAAACAAATGGGACTACATCCAAATAAAAAGCTTCTGCACAGCAAGAGAAACCATCAACACAATAACAAGAGACCCCACTACATGGGAGAACATATTTGACAGTGATACATCCCATAAGCGGTTAACCTCCAAAATTTATAGGGAACTCATACAACTTAACAAAAGGAAGGGAGACAATCCAATTCCAAAATAGGCAAAGAACCTAAACAGACACTTCTCCAAAGCGGACATACAGAAAGCCAAGAGACATATGAAAAAATGCTCAAGTCACCAATCATCCGAGAGATGCAAATCAAAACGACAATGAGATACCATTTCACACCTGTCAGAATGGCTATCTCACTGATTTTTTTTAAAAAAAACTGGCAACAATAAAGACTTGGTTGTGGGGTAAAACTTGACTCAGTCCCAGGTAGAATTAAATTTTAAGATACCCAGGTACTGGTATAAGCGCTTGGAAATCTGGCACCGGAGAGCTGTGGCTGAGCGTGTTGGTTTCCGTGTCTGGGTAGGAAAATAGTTAAGACGAAAGGAGAAGCTAGGAGCACGGCTTTGTTCGCAGTGTTGGGCTGTAGTCAGTCTAATACTGGAAGAGTTTATAATGGACAAAGGAGCTTCGCGGGAGGGCGCGAGGGGGGAGTATTATTTTTTCGTTCATGTCCAATCTGTGGAAATCTCTTCGAATACAGCTGTTATTAAAGTGACAATTACACAGACATATGGTAACAAAATGCATGCTATGATAGTCTTAACTCTTTCTAAATTGCAGGAAACCTTACCAAAACTGCCCCACTTAATATTCAAGATAGGATGACCACATGGGCCTCTCTGCCTGGGATGGTCCCTCTTTCTTTAGAAAAATGACAGTTTTTATAACTTAAAGATATGAATGACTCAATCTCTTCCTTGGTGAACCTTTCACTTGATTAAGAAGGATCAGGAAGACTATGTGGGAACAATTATCCAAGACAGAGGAGGGGCTGGCAGCCATCAGACAAGGCTGCCCACTCTGCCTTCTCCCGAACCACGTACGTCCAGACACCAAAGAGTTCTGTGGTCCAGGGCTTCACAAACGCTGCTCCCTGGAGGGCTTCCTGGGGGAGGCTGCGAGGCAAGGCGGCAGGGCCTTCTCTCCACTGGAGAACGCCCTCCCCTCCTGGGCCTTACAGCAGGCTTCCAAACATTCTGTGGCTAACACGGTTTGAAGATCCCCTCTACAGATGATGCCTAGAGGAATCCGGTGGCAAGTCCACCTGACCCGCCAGGCTCGGGCACAGCGGGAGCCCACCCGGAGGGGTCTGGACAGAGCTCGTTTTTTGCAAACCATGCCGACCTGCAGCCTGATCTGAAATACGGGTTCCGATGCACATCGTGGGAGTGAGAAAAAAACGTTTATATTGATGCAGTGAGTCACGTTCGTACTTGGTAAGAATAGATTTCCCATAAAAATAGAAATGATGTATCCTCACATGTTTGTTAAAAATAAACCCATTCTACTTAGGAGAAAAGTTATCAGCATTCTTCTCCCCTCCTTTATTCCAATTGTCAGACCCCAATGATTAGACTACAACTCTGATAGACACGGAGGACCAAGTTTAAACACCTGGGAATGCCCAATAAAATACAAATGTTACGTTAAGTTTACGATCTACTGTTTGATATATACATATTAATATATCTAATTTTAGACCACCATGGCTCAGCGGTTGAGTGTTAACCTTGAGCCACGAGGTCACAGTTAGACTTCCTGGTCAGGGCACATGCCCAGGATTCAGGCTCGATCCCCAGCGGGGAGTGTGCAGGAGACAGCCATCAATGGTTCTCTCTCATCATTGATGTTTCTCCCTCTCCCTCTCCCTTCTTCTCTGAGGTCAATAAAAATATAGTTTTAAAAAACCTAATTTTACATTGAGTCAAACTTGAAAACAAAACAGGAAAGCCTGCAGGGATGACAGACAGGACACTCGGAGCCCAAAGGTGGAGCAGGCGGTCAGTCACAGGCCCCCAGAGCGGCTCTGACGGTTTCGATCCCTGCACTGGGCCAAGGGAGCCGGGGAAGCTCCATGTGCTCTGCACATGAACCCAGGGCGGGAAAGAACTGTCCCACTCTGACAAGGTCACTAGGAAAGCTTCTGCCAATGGCCCACGGTCTGGACACAGAGACGCCCAGACCAAAGGTGAGATGAAAGTGTCCTCTAGAAAGAGAAGAGCCTAAGTCTGGGCCCCATATGAGGGTCAGGCTATATTGTTACCTCCTTGTCACCCTGTTCTGAGATGGTGAGTGGAAGTCTGTAGGAAAGGCTGGGGCCCAGCAGAGGCAGAGGCAGAGGCAGCCGCCTTCTGCAGGGACAGGGAGCAGCCCGAGCGTGGGCCGCTGGTGAAGACGGGTTCACGGTCACACATCACAAAGCGTGTGGCCAACGAATGAGGAGCCACGATGGGCAGAAGCCACGCTCTGAGGGCTACCGAACAGTAAAGCATCCAAAAGAGAATTAAAGAGAAACAGAGACTCCATACATGATCACGAACATGACACACATCCGTACTTTGTGCTCCGTCGTCTTAGAGATTTACTGTCTATGTCACCCTGAGTGCTGGTCATCTTTGATTGCCAGTTCTGAAGCCAGGCTTCTATGGTGGCTGCTCCTTTATCTACGCTCCTGGCCCATCCCTGCTTGGCACAGGGGAAGAAGGCGACACTATCAAAATATCCTACACACGTAAGACACGAAATGTGTTTCATTGCACTGCCAGGGCGTAAAGAGAACACACCCATATTTTATCCTAAGGATAATACTAATCACAATTCCAAGTAATCATATTATAAGCAATCTTTCTCTCCATTTCTCTCTAAATTACGTAATCCCAGTGTGACTCAGTGGCTGAGCATGGACCTATGAATCAGGAGGTCACGGTTCGATTCCTGGTCAGGGCACATGCCCAGGTTGCGGGCTCGATCCCCAGTAGAGGGCCTGCAGGAGGCAGCTGATCAAAGATTCTCTCTCATCATTGATGTTTCTATTTCTCTCTCCCTCTCCTTTCCTCTCTGAAATAATAAAAATATATTAAAAATAAATTATATATGTAAATACACACGTGTATCATATAATCTGTATTCGATAGAACTATTTTTACCACCCCCCCCCCAAATACCATATATGGCTCTGATGAAAGAGCTGGAACGACTCAGAAAACTGGATCATTCGAGACAAGGCGGTCACGTTAGTAGCTGCGGTGCCGCTCGGCCCAGCTCAGCATCTTTCCACGGCTGGTCTGTGCCAGGGGGCACGTGGTCCTGGTTCTCGGTCCCTCGCCAGGCCCCGTGCGGCCGCACTGCCCACACCCGTGTGCTCCCGTCTGCCTGTCTCCAGTCCGGCCCCCCGGCACGGGGCAGCTCTGGCTTGTTCCCAGCCTCCCCTCTGTGGCACTGACTGGCTACGCGGTTCAGTTCTAGCCCAAAGCAAAGCACTGGGCTTGACATGGGTTTGTCCTAAATCTCGTTTCTCTCCCAAACCCACACTAGCTCCACGCTGCGCTGGTTGGCGCCCCACCAATTTCCATCTCTACTGACGACACGCCAGCTCCACCGGGCAAGCTCCTTGCATTAAACTGATCAGACCCTGCCATGTTACAGAGGGGTGCCCACTGGGGGCTTCTGGGGCTGCGAGGGTCCAGCAATCACCCACCAGGGCAGAGTCAGGGCCAGGGCAGCGGGATCCCAGGGACATGGCATTTGCGTTACAACCACCACCTTCGTCATTATCATAACGTATATTGGGGCTCCTCGAAGCCCATGCCCAGGTCAACCCCAAAGGACAGTGCTTCCCATTCTCCCCTTTTACCAACCAGGAAACAGGCACTCGAAGAGGTGACTTTGCACAGATCACCCGCCTGGGTGAGTTCCTCACGGGCAGGGAATTCCGCCTCAGGTCTGGTCACGTGGGAAAGTACAGAGGCCAAGAGGGAGTGACCCAGACGAGGCCAGGGAAGGAGAGCCACAGCGCAGGGCTGGAGGCAGAGGGGGCCCCCTGGATACCCATGTGTTCCTCCCGAAGCTGTAAACATTATTTTAATTTCACACTGTTGTTTAACTGGATGGCTTCTTCCAAAATCTCCCTCAGCCGCCTAGAATTTAAAATTGGCCTCTGAGTAGCACGGATTCACAAAGCTGGACCACTTGGTAAAATAAAATAGAGCAGCGATTTCACTGGCCGCTACAGTGGTTTCACCGTCAGCTGTTGCCCATGTCGCAGAACTGGGACCTTGTGCTATTGTGTCACCCCTTCACAGAACAGCCCCGTCCTGCTTAGAGAACTCGCGTGTCCCCAGGGGATGCAACCAGACACCTCAGCCCAAAGGGTCTGTACTATCACGAGAGGAGAGCAGCTATACAGGTACACAATCACAGCAACACTCCTTTTCCTGAAAACCCATAGCCGCAAATGTGAGCTGTAATTCTGCTTTCTAACAGTTGTCATATTAAGGAGTGCTTGAAAATACCCACGTCCCTGCAGCAGATGGACAAGAAAACAATTTTAAAAAATGTTTAAAACAACAACAACAAAAAACACCCCTCTACCTCTAAGAACATACTGGCCTAACATAAGGTTTCTCCGAAATGAGAAGTTTCCACCCCAGGAAAACCTGTGAATTTGGTTAACAATGCTTATCTAATCTTGCTCTGAATATTCAACAGCAACTAATTCCACCAAACGCATGGCATTCGGACCACATGGCAGAATTTCCACGTCTAGCCTGATGGCCTGGGCTACGCTTTCTCTCTAAACATTCCCAAGCAAGAGGACCGGACCTCACAAAAAGGGCCATGTTTTCCTATCGTTCAGTTTATTCTCAAGTCAGGACATTTTGCTCAAACAGAGACAGACAGGGCCAGTGCCAAGCAGGGCTTTTACAAATGTTTCCTGCTCTCTGTCCACGCTCTTCTTCATAATAGTGACATGAAACGAACACACATCTTCCATGTATCAAGGTGGTGCTGTGCACAGTGAGAGTCTAGCTCGCTTTATTAGGAGCCCTGATGCCTGGCCCAGCGAGTCAAAGCCCGCACGTGGGAAGGTCTATGTACTAGTATGTGCATATGTACACAGACACGAAATACGCCAAATGTCAGCTTGAAAGGCAATAAGCATAAAATAGAAGATGGGACATCAGATAACCTAAGGCGATGTCGCCGACCACTTCCGTTGAAACATTCTTTTCTCTAGGCCAGTAACAGCTAAACGCTGAACGCTGTTTTAACGCATTGGACAGCAGCATCAGCAAACACGGCAATGAGGAGTGCATTTTCAATGGGGAAACAGCTTGGACAGTTTTATTTGAAAATTTGTTTGTGGTCGTGTTTACTGACCCTGGGAATGTAATCAGTTGAGACTCTAAACCTGGTGAGGGAGGCAGGCAGCACTGTAGCCAGAGGACTGTGGCGGCCTCAGGCCCCGTCCCTTTCAGCATCCTTACCATGGAGGTCTGTCTCCGAGGGAGTGCGCAGGGCCCACGCCCTGAAGAGCAACCTACCCTTTTAAACGCTCAGACAGGATGTCGCATACGCTTACCTGATAACTGTTCACGTTTACTGGAATTCTACTCTTTTCACTTGGCAAAAGGTCAGCGAGGGACGTCTGAGCTAAAAAGCCCAAACACCCTCATGCCCTGTGGTTAATGGAAAAGGGTGTGTCCACGCAGTGACACTGGTCTCTCCATCCCAGGAAGGACTCTCTTAGGGTCTGTGCTACTTGGCGCCTCCACTGGAAGGCCCCTCCCTCAAGCCCTGCAGAGCTGGAGGCTTCTTGTCATTCTGGTCTCAGAACACATGCAACTCCTCAGAGAAGCCCACCTGGCTTGATCAGCCAATTCAAGTAGCTTCCTTGCTACTGTAATGTACCAAACCTTTCGAAAAAGAGCTCTTGCTAACCTCTAAAATTACCTCGTCCTCTGTTTGTTTACTGCCCCAGAAAAATGGAGTTCCATGGGAACAAGGACCTTACAGCCACGTGTTCACAGGACCTGGAACGGTGCTTTCTACTCTATAGATGTGAAGTCAAAGCCTGTGAATGAGAGCATGTGTCACGTTGAGAACATCTAGTAATATTTCCACAAACCTCGGTGGATGGTGATGCAATTATAATACTGCCGGTGCTGGGGACAGAATGAATGAGAACAAAGCCGTCCCAGAGATGCCAGTACAGGCCTGGATTATCCCTGCACCCGCCCCTCCCAGTCTTCCCTGCCCCCTGGGTGGACGTCCCCAGCGAGTCCTCAGACCAGGTTCCAGGCTGGTGGTCCACAGGAGGGAACCCCTCATTATTACACAAGATCACAACACAAATCAAGTGTGCAGCCTATCAATGATTCTCGTCATTGATGTTTCTATCTCTCTCTCCCTTCTCCTTTCCTCTCTGAAATCAATAAAAATATATTTTAAAAAATAAGAGTAATAATTATCTGCCAAGTTTTAGAACCCAAATACAATGTCAAAAAATGCTGCCTTTAATTTCCTAGCATTTCTATGTGTCAAAACTTATTTACATTAAAAAAAAAAAAAAGGTCCCATGCCCAGGATGCGGCCCTGACGCAGGCCTGCTTTCCTGCTTCAGGTGACAGGGAGGAAGCAGAGAGAAGGGACCAGGCAACCTCACTCTCCCAACGCACCTTCTTCCTCTCTCAGATTGCGTCCCCTCCTCTGGCAGCCGCCTTCCTCACGAGGCGGCTCGTCTAGAGACTGTCTCCGGGTCACGCCAGGCCTGCATCCTCCTCTGTGCTCAGGGCTCAGCAAAGCCAGGACCGCTGTCCCCCAGGACAGGCGCCTTCTCCTCTCAGTGGAGGTCTGGGGCACAAGCGTTCTTTATGCCATTCAATAAAAATACGTCGAAGACGGCAACTTAAAAACCAAGTCTAGCGTGTGGGAATTACATACCCACCAACTCAAACATTTTCTTTTTCTAATATATTTTTATTGATATCAGAGAGGAAGGGAGAGGGAGAGAGAGATACAGAAACATCAACGATGAGAGAGAATCATTGATCAGCTACCTCCTGCGTGCCCCCTGTTGGGGATGGAGTCTGTAACCCAGGCATGTGCCCTTGACTGGAATTGAACCCGGGACCCTTCAGTCCTCAGGCTGACACTCTGTCCACTGAGCCAAACCAGCCAGGGCTCAACACATTTTTTAGCCCAGATGTCTCCAGAAACTTCTTGGCACGCTAGCAGCAGTATTTTATTAGCATTTCTACTTCCTTCGGAGCCTACTTCTGTAGTCCCTTCCCTTCAGTTGGCCCTCCCCGCTATTTCTGGCCTCTGACAGGGCTGCCCCTGCCCCTCCGGGGGCTGGTTCTCCAGCCTGACAGCCCCACCGTGGAGGCGAGGACACCTGTGTGGATACTTGAGCCGCCGCCACTCTTGGTGAAAGCACTAATAGCAAAACAAGCCCCCTTGAAAGATAGCAATTTCATGCTTTCAGCTCTAGAATAAAGGCTCCTTAATTAAATTTAAAGCAAAATGTTTGTGTGTGGCTCAAGTTTCCGCACTGGTGTTCCTTCCCGCTTCTCCAATTACGAGCCCCTTTGTGAGCGGAACGCGGGGCATTCGCTGCGGAAAATCGCCCGGCGCTGCCCGGCCTCCTCCCAGTCTGAACGGGCCACCGGGCTGTCTGGTGTTTCTCTCCGGGCCTCTCTTTACTGGCCTGGCACCTGCGGGCTCACAGAAGGCACGCATTCCCCTCCCTGGCAGTGAACATGGACTACTGAAACGTGGTACCGTCAGTAGCGCCTTCCTGGAGGGTGTGCGAGAGGAAAGAGATTTCATTTGGAAGAAACAAAGCAGGGACTGGTACCCACATCGCGTGATCGATTCGCTCACAGAGCAAAGAATAGAGAGAATGCGCTGGCCAGAATCGGCGGGCCGTTTCCTTGCCTGCATCATCTAGCTCTCAAAGATGGGCCAGTTAGAGATCAGAAGTGGGAAACGCTTTATTCCAGACGTGACCTGAACGCCGTCTGGGCTCACGCCCCCTGCTCTGGCTTTCACCAGCGGCGAGACCCCGGGCCAGGTCTGCCCGCCCTCAGCTCCGTTCCGGGCACACAGCAGCTGGATGAGGGCCTCTCAGGGCTGCGGGGCAGCAGCGAGGGGCAGTGCCTCACGCGGTCCGAGCTCAGGAGTGTGAGTTATGTTGTCATGATCATGTCTGCTCAGTTGTCCTGTTTTCATTGGAAGACAGTGAACCACACATTCTTTCCCATCTCTAACCTGGTTACAGCCACCTTATTATTTTTTAAATATATTTTTAATTGATTTCAGAGAGGGAGAGGGAGAGAGAGATGGAAACATCAATGATGAGAGAGAATCACTGATCGGCTGCCTCCTGCATGCCCTACACTGGGGCCCGAGCCCACAACTCAGGCCTGTGCCCTGACCGGGAATTGAACTGTGACCTCCTGGTTCATAGGTCGATGCTCAACCATTGAGCCACACCAGGCGAGCAAGAGCCGCCTTTACTTCCCACCTGACCGGGGCTTTCCTCAATCCTCCCACCCCACAGTGATTCACCTTTTACACATTTAAATGGGACCTCCTGCTCCCGTTTAAACCGCTTCCAGGCCCAGGGAGCTGGCTGCCCTGTGACCTCTGACCCCGCCGCCCTCCCCGGCTGACTGACGGGAGGCAGTCTCCCTGCGCTTTGCTCCCAGTCAGGAGGCCCTGCCCCTGGCTCTCAGCCTCTGGTCAGGCAACTGCAAGTCTTGGGCACGTTCAACCCCTGCTCTGAAGGGGCTCATGCTGCTCCTTCTTCCTCTCTCCAGGGCGGGTTATCACACGTACAGCACTGACCACAGCAGGCTCCTTCCCGCATGCATGCTCCTGCACCCTGACCTCCCTCCTCTCCCCAACCCTCTAAGCCAGTGGTTCTCAACCTTCTGGCCCTTCCAATACAGTTCCTTATGTTGTGACCCAACCATAAAATTATTTTCGTTGCTACTTCATAACTGTAATGTTACTACAGTTATGAATCGTCATGTAAATATCTGATATGCTGGATGGTCTTAGGCGACCCCCATGAAAGGGTCATTTGACCGCCAAAGGGTTCGGACCCACAGGTTGGGAACTGCTGCTCTAAGGGGAGGGACCCTGCCTGTCTGTTCACTGTCAGAGTCCAGGAGCTCACTAATATTCAACAAATAGAGGAAGGCGGGTTCCTTTAGTCACCATCCCAGGAGGGGCACTGTGTCCTTGAGGCCCACACACAGACCTGGAAGAGCCTGCCCCTAGAGAAGGGTCCTGGTCTGACCAGACAGGTGCTGGGTTTACGTATGTGTTACATTCTTGTGTCTGCCTTGTCTCAGAGGGTCAGCCTCTGTGTGCTGGCCTCTCCTGACCGGCCCCAGCCTCATTTTATTCGGTTCTTTACCTGCAGATCTGGTTCAAGTCTGTTATCACCACCTCTGAGCCTGTGGCAAGTCACCTCTGCAGAGTTTTCCCATGAGGAACACACGCTGGCAATGCACTACTGGGTTACAGGGCTGGGGGAATCTTTGAGACTGCTGGGCCTTCACTAGTTCCCTTTTCTCACCAAAGGACATGTCTTTCATTGATTTTAGAAAGAGAGGAAGGGAGGGAGGGAGGAAGGGAGGAGGGAGAGGGAGAGAGGAGGAGGTGGAGGAGGAGAGAGAGAGAGACAGAGAGAGAGACATTGATGTGAGAGAGAAACATCTACTGGCTGCCTCCTATACGCACCCTGATTGGGCATCCAATCCGCAACCTAGGTATGTTCGGCCCCAATGGGAATCGAACCTGCAACCTTTTGGTATTCAGGACGATGCTCTAACCGAGCCACCTGGCCAGGTCTCTTTTGCTAATTTCTTGATTCTTGGCTGAATTATAGTGTTGAGTCTTGAGGTAATGACCCTCAGATACATGAGTCATTGTCATGGGAAAGAAGGTGACTAGCTATCTTAGTCTACCCAGTCTGTGCAGACGTAAGTCTATTCCATAAATAACCAGCCTACACCTTGTCTGCCTATATGTGGACATGGGTTGACCAAAACTATGGGGTCCCTGTAGAATAATTCACCCTACATTTTCACATTGTTGGTGGCAGGACTCTGTGAACAAACAACATCTAATCAGCATAGACGGATCTAATGGCCACCAAGACCCGCGCGGGCAGGGCTGCCTTCCACGCTCACACCCTCAGCGAAGTCACCTGCTAAATCCCCGCTGCATCTGTTCCGCAGGAAGAAATTCACAATAAAAAGGCATCTCGGAGCCGAGATTAGACTTTCAGACCCTCCTGAGCGCTAATCCTTCCTCCGACACGGACTTTCTTTGTGGGGCTTGGCAAATCAGTTTTCTCCTCTATAATACAGGGATAATAACGCTTCAGTCAACTGGGTGCTGTGAGAATTAATTACTGTTATACAATTGAGTGAAGGTGGGAAGTCCTGGAAAAATATTGCGACTGCTTATAGGATTGAGGTCCAAAGACAAAGACATCACACATAGCGAAGAAATCAAAACACCTCGGAATCCCACTGTCTCCCTCCCTCCCTCCCGGGTCCTCCTTCTTCACTCAGGTGAAAAGTAGGCAAAACAACTTTCAAGGACACGTCCCCTTCTGTGACAGAACTGCAAAGCCCCCCTGGGCCCCCCCCCCCATACCTCCCCCAACTACAGGAGGCCAGGAAGGCCGTGTGTCTGAGAACTGCAAGGGGTCGGAAAAGAGAGATTCCATTCCCTGTGCAAGTCTTCTGACCCTGAACCAGGGTCTTTCTGAATCAATGGGTGCCCTGGAGACTGAATTTCAGGGAAAGGTCTTTCGGGCATCACTCAGGATGGGGGTGGATAGGCCCTGAGCTCTGAGGGAAGAAGAGAGAGTCCCTTTGTAAGGTGATAACCAGCTGGCTGTAAAGACCGAGCCCTGTGTTAGGGAAACAAGATCAGATAAAGTAAACACTCCGGGGCCACAATGGCTGGCTGCCTGAGCACGAGGAATTTCCATATTCCCAGCCATCGTCGCTGAATGAGCGGAGATGAGAGAACACGGGCCTGTAGGGATGACGGAAGGCAAGGACTTGATTCTGTTCCCCAACCAAAATCAAGCAGCAGAATGAAAAGCACCACCATGATCTGTGCTTGTGTCAAGCCTGTTTTTATAGAGACGGCAATCGACCCAGGGTCCACTACGTAGGGCCAGTGTGGAAATAATACAGTTTTCCGAGGTTTCCTGGCAGCACATGGGGATTGCCATTTGGACGTGGCCTTGGGGAATTGGGAGAATGAAACATGCTCTGGCTATACAATCGCTGTCTGTAGAGGGTCCGGAGCATAAGCAGAACTGGATTTAACAGACGGGGCTCGGCAGGAGCGTTTTCTAAAAGTGGGATTATGAGTGCAAAGCTTGGGCTACTGTACATGTCCCGCTATCCTGGTGCCCCCCGTCATTCATTCATTCATTCACTCACTCACTCACTCAAATTGAAATAAGATAACTGGGTGTGCTCCTCTTTTGAGAAAGGGCCAGATAATCTTTGAGAGTCCCTTCCATTTCACATTGCAAGGATCCGTCCTTGCTCCTTTCAAACCTGAAATGGGGTCATGGCTGGTGTAGCTCAGTGGATAGAGCACTGGCCCATGGATTTAAGGGTCCGGGTTTGATTCCGGTCAAGGGCATGTACCCTGGTTGCGGGTTCTATCCCAGGCCCTGGCCGGGATGTGTATGGGAATCAACCGACCTATGTGTCTCTCTCACATCAATGTTATTCTCCCTGTGTCTCTCCCTCTCCTTACCCCTCTCTCTAAAAGTCAATGGGAAAATATCCTTGGGTGAGGATTAACAACAGAATTAAATTAAATTAAGCCTTAGATGGGGAGGGAGAGAAAGCAAACAGCAGGCCATAGTCGAGGTCTGACTGACCTTACGGATCTGAGGGGGGAGGCCCTGGCCTGTGAGACCCTGTTCCGGGCACCTCTGCTGGTATTTCCTACTTTGTTCGCTCGCTCCTTCCTTAATCCCTCAACAGCACCCAGAGAGCAGCTGCCACGCACCGCCTACGGTTTCCCTACGTCCACCACGCGGGACTCCACATTCCACTTGGTGAAAAGAAAGCCTTTCCCTTTAACAGCTCCGTCCCGCGTGTATTCTGTTCCGGCCCCTGCAGACGTCTGCACCCGCCTGAGGATTGCAGGGTTGGGCTGTGACATGCCCCCGGGTGCTCTGATCTGCACAGAAAGCGGCTGCAGAGCGACACAAACACCGCCTTATAGTTATTTACACACACGGAGTGGCCATCCTCTCTAAAACCGGTAGACGGTCAGCATCCCCGGACTTTGTCCACGTCCAGATCTCTGCAGGAACACAGGGCAGAGGCAGGGAAACCTGAATGCATCCACCATCTCCATAGAGTAAATAGCTTATGACATTTAATAAAATTTCCCAATTCAACCCTTTATGTTCATGTCCGTGTTTCATCTCATTATCACCGATGCCACGTGGCCGCGACCTGACCGGGTCTGGCACCCGATCGCTGTGGAGACCATTTCGCTTGTGGTCTTGGCAACTTTTATTCAGACAAGGACTAAGCGAAGGGAGCAACTTGGGGATCCTCAAAACCACCCGTGGAGGTTCTCAAACAAGCCTCTTCCCTCAAAGACCCACGCAATCCAGAAGCGCACAGACGGGAGAGCGACTGCGGGAGGTGCGGCGCGCCCGTGGAGTATGCACTTGCACAAGGAGGACGGGGTCCCCGGCTCCCCCGCACACGGCCTTCACCACCGGGTGTGGGCACGCCACCCAGGCAGTCAAGTGGGGGACTGTCCCCAACCTTCACAGACCAGCTCCGGGCCTGGCCTTCTTGAGAACAAATCTTTGGGAGAAGTCTTCAAAGCTAAAATGACATTCTCCTACTTTTCCACTCTTTATGATAAAAAACCAACATTCCTTAAAAGTAAATTTGTTATTTGAAAACCTAAAAGTTTAGAGTTAAGTCTGATGAATAGATGGTATAACTGAAAAAAAAAATACAAAAAACACACAAACAAGCATCTCACACACATTGGGGAATTCTATCAGCAGGCGGGGTCCTGGCATGTCAGCTGGCAGGGCTGGGACAGAGAAGACACCATCAAAATGCTGGCTTAGCTGTAACCTCCTAACGGTCGGAATTCTCCAAAGGGCGATGCTGCTTTTAGTGCTGGAGTTCTGGAAGGTTTTGTTTTAAAAACACTCAGGTTGTTACAACTACGACTCACTAACTTACACTACTGAGTGTCCAGATGGGCGCCTAGCACCTCAGTGCGGACTCCGTACATATTCACTGAATCAGCAAGTGACCATTTCAAGGCACAGGAGTTAAGCTCCAGGTACCACAATTTATTCACTATTTCCCGGCATCAGGGTAACCACTGTGGTCCAGGAACCTATACTTTTTTAGAGTTATCAATATTGCATTTTGAGTTCAGCGATTTGATTTGCCTGTCTATGCTGTAGAGACTATGTAAGAATAATGCACCCATTTGTCAGTGAAAGCTGCACTTACATAAAGAGTGACGCGTGGATAAGAAGGAACCTTGACTTGAAAGGGATGCTTTTCTTTAGCGGAACCATTTCAGAAGTCGGGGTGAACTGTCAAACACAAACAAAAGCTGGTACTCCAGCCATTCCCCCGGCTCTGCCATTCCTGCAATATCTCAACACTACTCGGTAGGCAATACATTTATTATATCACATTATCTAGTTGGCTGTGTGCAGCCGTGTTTTAACACCACATGTCTGCTCTTTTTATATTACCACTCAACACAGCAGAAATAAGGAACTCATAAAACAACTTCCTTAAAATATTCATCAAATAACTCTTTAAATTTGCAAATGGCTCCCTGAAGTGTTCCTTAAGTTATCTGTGGAAAGCAAGCATCACAGTCAGGCCCGATTCCCTCACCCGAGAGCCGGGGTCCCCGAAACGGACTCCCAGCCCCTCGATGTGCAGCTCCTGCACCCACTCAGATTCCTCCCCTTGTGCACGTCTGTGCCATCTCTAGCTCGGGTGCCACTGACATGTGACACATATAAGCAGCCTGACAGGCAAAGCGTCTGCCTCATCTAATTACAAAAACACTTAAAAGCGATTTGTTATCTTCCGAAGCAAATTCAAAGCCAACCGAACAGGAAGCACGTGGGGCAAACGCAGACTTTTCAACAGACACCTGAGGTGAGTCAGGGTTTCAAGGCGCAGTCTCTGGACCCCTTTTTAAACAGGCTAGGAATTGATATTTATGTGACAAAGGCTGCAGAGAAGGGAGAGGGCGGGTCTTTGGTAGGGCTCCCTCTCAGAGCCCTGAAGTGAGTTCCAGAGGCCGTCACAGGGCCTGAGGTCTATACACATGCAGAGTCACAAGTAACAAGCTGAAAGGCACAAAGCAATGGAGATACCTATTCTGACTTCTTATATAACAGTACTTTTTCCTTTGAATTGCAAATGAGCCCTTGGCCAATTCCCTTCCCTTCCCTTCCCTTCCCTTCCCTTCTTCTCGTCTCTTCTCTTCTCTTCTCTTCTCTTCTCTTCTCTTCTCTTCTCTTCTCTTCTCTTCCCTTCCCTTCCCTGCCCTTCCCTTCCCTTCCCTTCCCTTCCCTTCCCTCCTTCCTTTCTTTTCTTCTTTCTTTTTTTGCTGTATTTTTGAGGGGGAAATGATGTTCCTGTACGCAGAGGCAGTGCATTGCTGTCCCCGTGGGCCCTGCGGTTGGATTCCCTTTCTTTCCGTCGCCAACTGCAGCTCAACCCAGGTATGTGCACATGAGTGGGAGCCATAGAAATGACCTGTGGGCAGTGTTCAGGCATAGTACACCGTGTCCCCTGGAAGTCACACTTCTGTCACCTCCAATACCGCATCCTCCACATTCACTGGGGTTAGTTTGCTTTTCCCAACAGGCTAATCGTTTTAAAGACATGACTGGTCTCCGGGCCCATCCATGCTGTTATAAATGCTAAGAGTCCCTTCATTTTTACAGCTGCACAGTATTCTATTGTGTAGACATACCACAGCTTTTAAATCCACTCATCTGCTGATGGACACTTAGGCTATTTCCAAATCTTAGCTACTGTAAATAGGGCCCAGATGGAAAGCAGGAGAGGAGAGGGGGAAGAGATCAACAAATGAATTCCTAAGTGTATGTGCATAACCCATGGACACAGAAAATAGGGTGGTGAAGCTGGGGTTGGGGGCAGGATGGAAGAGGTCAATGGGGAGAAAAGGGGACATATGTAATCCTTTCAACAATAAAAATTTTTAAAAAAAAGACATTACTGGCCTGGCCCCTTCCAAACAGTCATTAGCCACAGCGAACCTCCATGGTTTTCAGGGCAATAACAGTCAGATTCGTAGGTGTGCCTTCCGCTGCACTGCTGTGTAACTTGCAAAAATATATAGAGACATATCACACATACACACACTTTACATTTCAATGCAGACGTCACCCACCACAAAGCAGAAGTTCTCAAAGGGTGGCCCCTGACGCCAGGGCTCAGCATTGCCTGGGAACTTGCTAGAAATGCAAATTCCTGAGCCCCCGTCCGGACCCACGAAGTCAGAGTCTGAGCTGGGACAAGCAGCCTGAGCCAGTCCTAGAAGCCACTGTGCTACAGGCTGACGTGTGAGCACCTCCTGCAAATGGAACAACCATCAGGCCCACAGTAGCTACAAACCACGAGTCACCCTGAACATATCAGAAACTTTCTGGATACCGTTTCTTCTCTAAGGGAGTTTTGTGTGAAGTTGAGAAAAGAAAATGGTACTCAGCGGGTATTGCGGGTAATATATACATATAAAACACACACACACACACATACACACACACACACATTTTAGAAGCAGTGTTTGAAGAAAAGAAAAAGCTAAAAATAATAATCCAATTGAATTTGGCCTACAACTATTTCCATTTAATTTGATTTAACTTGGCTTTACAGTGGGCTATGTTACAGCTGGCAATGCTCCAACCACATCTAAAATCTCGTTCTTTGTGGAAAGAACACCAAAATTCATAAAGAGTTTTAAAATGAACACCTGGAATAGAACCTATATTGCAACGCTATCGTCTTTCTCTAGACAAGTGAACCAACGACCACGGAATACTTCACAAGAGAACAGCAGAAAAGTAAAATGACTGGAGGTTACGTTGGCAACTCCGAAAACCCAGTGTTGAGATTCCTCGTGGCTTGTACAGCACAGTTTCTAAGGAGTAGATGAATGCACAAACCTTTCTAACTGCTAATCTAGATAGTTTGCAACGTGGCCATTGGCTTCAATACATGATTGGGCACTTCTGTTAGTTCAAAAAGTTGCTTTAAATTATGCAATTATTCCTGAGGTGCACATCACCTGTCCCTTGCACCTTATATGGGAACAGCCCCACCCTTACAGGCTGAAATGGGCCCAAGATGTCTTCTAATTTAACCCATTCTTCTCTAGCTATGGCCAAAGGGGAAGCAGACAGTTATTCTTAGAGCTGTGGGGCTGGAATGATCTGGAGTCGTGAGAATAAGCTCAAGAGGCCCTGTGGGGGAAGATGCATGGGTTTCCCCACGACCTGCGGGATGGCTGGACCCTGCACGGATGTCCAAGTGACAGTGCGGAATGGACAGGCCCATGACCCCATGAGCTCAGTGTGCCTTTAAGGGGGATTTCAGGAACACAGAAACTCTTGTTTTTGTTTTTTCTTTTTATGGAATAAATCAAGTAATAGAATAGTGCAGGGGGTACATTCTAAACCCCCAGTGTAGCCCGGCTGGTGTGGCTCAGTGGTTGAGCCTCGACCTATGAACCAGGAGGTCAGGGTTCGGTTCCCGGTCAGGGCACATACCCACGTTGCAGGCTGAATCCCCAATAGTGGGTGTGCAGGAGGCAGCCGATCAATGATTCTCTCTTATCATTGATGTTTCTATCTCTCCCTCTCCCTTTGTCTCCGAAATCAATAAAAATATATTAAAAATAAAGAAATAACCCCCAGTGTCTGCTCGAAGCCATGGATAGGATTGAACTTATATCAACTATTTTCCCATGTATATATATACATACTCTTTACAGCTTCTCTGGCACATCCTAATTGCCAGCATCGCTACCCTTGCCCTTGGGACCATTGTTAAGTAAAATAAGGGTGATGTGGACACAGGCACTGTAGTCCTGTGACACTCCATCTGGTCACCTCGAGAGCCACTAAATGACTAATGGGCGGGCCTCTACAGCCGGAGACTGGACTGAAGGAGGAGGGGCAGGAGACCATGAGATTTCATCATGCTACTCAGAACAGCGTGCAATTTAAAGCTTAGGAATTATTTATTTCTGGAATTTTCCATTTAATATTTTCAGACTCCTGTTGACCACGGGTAACAGTAACTGTGCAAATGAAAGCCTCCGGGATAGGAATTACTGTACAAAGACGGGGGAGAAGGAACACAGAGGATTTAAGGGGATGGTGTAGCACAGGTTCAATATTCCTGGCACTTTCAGAATGCAACTTTGCAGTAGTCTGGTCTATTATTCAGGAGAAAGAACAGTAACCAGTAACAATGAAAAACCCAGACTGTAGGGCAGGCTGTGGAAGCACTGGTGCGGTCAGTCTAATTCACGGGTCCACCCTCTCCCACGAACATGTAAGCCGCGCCCTGGGAGGCCGTGGACACTCCAGGGGGCAAATCCCTCCGGCTGCTGCTGCCGGTCATAGGGCCACCCTCTCTCTGTCCCTTAGGAGACCTGCTTCCTCCTGGGGACTCGCAGCAGCTCCACACTGATCGCGGCATCAGACCCGGGCCTGCTGACCGGCTGACCGGCCAGCACTGGCTAAAGATGCTCGCATGAGACACAGGCAATTCTGTTCTCAAACTCTCTATTGAAAAGTAAAAACTGTAAATTCTCAGAAAGTTTTGATTAGTTTCTTTCCCAATACAATACTGCCTGAGTCAACAGGAAGAGGGACAGCCCTTAGTGCAGGCAGGTCCTGAGTTAATTACCTTGTACTAATACGCTCTTCTCGTCCATCGTTTGTTTGTTGTTTGGTTGTGTGGGTTTGGGTGTTTGTTTTTTGCCAAAAATAAGTGGTTTTGTTTCTTTTTATTTGTTAACTATTATTTTAAAAAAATGTTTGATGTTGAAACTATTCCCTATGTCCCCCTTTCCCCGACAATGACCCCTTCTAGTCCACCTCTGCCCTCGCCCCAGGTCTTCACCACCCTACTGTCTGTGTCCACGAGTTATGCATATCTGCATACAAGTTCTTCAGCTGATCTCTTCCCATCCACCCCTGCCCTCCCTCTGAGATTTAATGGTCTGTTCCATGCTTCTATGTCTCTGGCTTTATTTTGTTCATCAGTTTATGTTGTTCATTAGATTCCACATATGAGTGAGATCATGTGATACTTGCCTTTCTCTGACTGGCTTATTTCGCTTAGCATAATGGCCTCTTGGACTAAAGGTTTGAACATGCTGATAACGTGTGCTTTGGGGGCACATTATGATGATGGGCTTATAGAGCTCCTATATGTCCAAACTGTCTAAGGCAATTTTCCCAATAACAGAGACCTAGGTCTGGCTAACATGCAGAGGGGAAAAGCCAACAGGATCCCAGAGGGCTATCATCCTGCCAAATGACTCCAAAATTAAGCTGTAAAATTTAAATGATATACAAGTCCTGAAGGTTAGGGTAAAAACTAGTTCCTTTGTCCTGCATTCAAATTTGAGATGGTTTCCAATTTTCAGAACATATTTGGGTGCATCAGTGTTAAAGTTACCCAAGTGTCGTCTCAATCGCAATGTTTTCTTTCAGAAAAAAAAAAAAGACTCTTTGCTCTAAGCTGAATTTTTTTAATGCCACTTACTAGGTTTGCGACTTCTACTATCTCGGTGTAGAGGCGAATGACAGGTCATCTTCAATCACTCCTTTAAGTATTAACTTTGTTTAAACAAAACAGATTAGATAATGGTGATTAATCTTCAGCGTTTGCTTCAATTCGAGAAGATAATATCATCACATTTCAGAGAGCCTGGGATTGTGGGGAAAAGAGGAGGCAAGCCGACTTAAGAAAATAAATATCATAAAGAGAACTCAAGCTTTTTATTATCAAAGAACATGTTTGTCTAAGATACGGAATTATGCCTTCCATCAGAAGGGCTCTACTTGGCCTGAAGCCTGAGAAAGGCTGAATGGTCCCATCACTCCCTGTACAGTTCCTACTGGGAATAAGGGAGCCACCAGAAGCAATGCATTGGGCTTTCCACAGGCCGGATCGGACCTAAACTAAAACCTGTGGCACAAAGGAGATCAAGGGCTTTACTTAGTTAAAAAGCTCACTTGGTCTTTGCTAAGGTGGTGTGGTGTCCGGAAGCAGGACTGACGAGGAAGAAGAGCCAGGCTTTCCACGCAGAGGATCTGGGCCCACATTCTTGCTCTGAAAATTATGTGACTTCGGACAGACAGACATCTCACCTACAAGAACCTGGGTTTCCAGATCTGTCGCCCTAACTACGGTTCCAAAATGCAAGGCGATGTGATTCTATAAGACACCCGGCAGAACTCCTGCACTTAGCAGACACCGACCGAGCAAATGCCATTTGGCTTCCTTTGATTAGCCAGGTGGCATTTTATGTACACAATGCCTCAACTAAAGCACTGAGCCTGAAGGTCTCCCGGAGCCTTGTTACAGTAATTATGTCAGTTTCAATACGCAGGTGAATTCTATGAGCAGAATAAATCTCTACCGAACACTGATCTTGAGAAATAACAGTGGGAGGAACTCTGAAGGTCTATGAAGAAAATTATTAGTGGAAAAATATCTTATTTAAAAGTCAGTTGCTCAATAAGGAGAAAGTCAGTCGTTATGTTTCTCGCATCCTTTATTTTTAATATTCATGTATTTTAAGTATGCTGATTTGCCAACTGCGCACTAAATCACATCGTTATTTAAATTTTTTCCCCTTCCAAATCTCCATGAAAGCAATTTCTCCTCTCACAGCAGTATACATCTGATGGAGGGATTTTAGAGGTCTTAAAAGCTTTGCACTTCATACTTGTTTGACTTATCAGGAACACAATAAGAGAAAGTTGTGTCTATACTTAAGTCATTAAGCATGACTGATAAGTCTAGGCAGGTGACATTATCAGCAATCACATATTTTAATTCAAATGTAGATATTCAAATTAATGCCCTGAAAGGAATAAAATAAGTCGCTATCGTTATGGATCTCATTCACAGTGAGTGACCAAGAATTTTATGTTCCATACAAGCTTTAACTCTGAGTTTGAGGGAGTTTATTTATATGCAAGATATACACTATGTCAGCATATATCAAGAACATAAACAAATTTCTCCCATTAAAGAAGAGAAAACTTACGCCTTGGGGAAAATTAGAATTCTAGTGATTACTAAACAATCAGCCATCTCATTTTCCATCTTAAATTCAGAGTTGTGACAAGGTGACTCTAATTAGACTGGAGACGAAGGTCCACTTAGCAGGGTAAGCACAGCAGTGAGTTCATTTCCCCCCCATCCTCTTCTTTTCAACAATAAACGACAACTTCTAGGATGAGTTTCCCAGTGGAAGGGCATTTTGGTTCCCAAATTGATATCCCTGGAGAAGGCTCACCTAGAAATCCCAACCCCAAAACGCAGCCAAGTAATAAGGAAGGCCACAGATCCCTTCAGAAGAAAATACCTTTGTGACTATGGACATTATGCAAAAGCTGCTGATTTGATGGGAAAAGTCCTCGTCACCTTGAGCAAATCTTTTGGACCGTTAGATATTTGAGACAATCAAATGTAAACTAATCCTTGTTTGCACAGCAGATTATTACAGCCATGGGACAATGCTGCCCCATTAAAGTTGTGCTGGAATCAAGTGGGGGTTGGTAGAAGAAACATTATCAACTCCTCAGTCCACGTTTGCTATCCTACATGAGAATTTCCACTCACTTGTATGTTTTTCAGTCAATAGAAATAGTAAAGTCCTTATTTTAAGATTAAATCTTCAATCATTTGTAGAACTCAGCCAGAATGACTAACTGCCTTATAGATTATAGACAATCACTACCTGGCAGTCATTCACATACAAGAACTTTTTATCTGTTCAAATGTGAATCAAATTCATGAGCAATTTCCTGACCAACAGGCAATATATTGAAGGGGAAAGTGGCGTGTGGGAAAGGAAAACCTGGGTTCAAAACTCGACTCTGTCCTCCAAGAATTAAGACATGGTAGGCAAGTTCTACAACCTTCTGCTTCTCTTTCTAGTCAGTTTCCTCACCTATCACGTGGGGACAAGAAGGCCAACAGGATCAGGTTAAATAAAAGATGCTAACAGTAGGATAAGGAACAACACAGTGCTAGTAAATTGTAAATCAATTATTTTTGAAAGTTAACTAAACAAGTGTATAAAAAAATGCTTTACAAATACTCAAAATAATGGCAACGGCTCTCTACCAGCTCACCCTCGCCTCCCTGTGCCCTCACTGGTGGAGGTGGACACTTCCCACCCCACTGACTGTGCCACCTGCTTTGGCCAAGATGTGAGCAGAAGGAGAGCCATCTGTGTCCAAGCAGAAGCTCCAGGAGTCACGGCCGGGTCCTCCATCCCTCTGGGTCCCTGTCTTCTGGTATGAAGACAGCATGAAGGCAGCCACAGCCCACCTTGCCACTCACGGAATAATAATGACAAAATAAACCTTGTTGTTGTAAGTCCTAAGATTTCGCTGCTTGTAATCACAGCAAACCCTAACTGATGCGGTAGCTCCATTGCTGGGTGCCAGGCACCAGGTGCATTGAGTCAACCACTGGCCTTGAACTCAGAAAACCCAACTTTCAGCCCACCCGCATGGCTCAGTGGTTGAGCGTGGACCTATGAACCAGGTCACGGTTCAATTCCCAGTCAGAGCATATGCCCAGGTTTCAGGCTCGATCTCCAGTGTGGGGCGTGCAGGAAGCAGCCGATCAATAATTCCTTCTCATCATAAATGTTTCTGTATCTCTCTCCCTCTCTCTTTCTCTCTGACATCAATAATAAAAATAAATAAAAACAACAACAACAACACACCATCCAACTTCAGCTTCCACCTGGCTGTGTGCCCTGGGCCACCGTGAGCCTCACTTCTCCATTCTACTGGCAGGATGCAGTGGGTCAGAGCACATAGTATACCAATCAATAGCCATGTAGCTATGGGCAAGTTATGTCTCAACTTTTTTAACAGCAAAAAGGGGGTAATAATATCTACCTCACAGGGTTGCTGTGGAAGTTAAAGCAGTGAATATATATAAAGTTTTCAGAGGAGCATCTGGCACATGGTAAACACTTAAGCATGTGTTATTATATGACCACACTGTCATTATTATTATCCTATATAATAAAGAGGTAATATGCAAATTGACCCTCATGCCCTTGCATCATCACAAGATGGCTGCCCATGTCATCACAAGATGGCCACCCCACATTGTCACAAGATGGCCACCCCTACATCATCACAAGATGGCCACCCACACATTGTCACAAGATGGCCACCACAAGATGGCCACTCCCATGTAATCACAAGATGGCCGCCCCCACATTGTCACAAGATTGCCGGCAGGACAGGGAAGTTGGGGGTGACCAGGCCTGCAGGGGAGGGCAGTTGGGAGCCATCAGGCTGGCAGGGGAGGGCAGTTGGGGGCGAGATCAGGCTGGCAGAGGAGGGCAGTTGGAGTGAGAACAGGCCAGCAGGGGAGGGCAGTTGGGGGTGACTAGCCTGGCAGGGGAGGGCAGTTGGGGGCAATCGGGCTGTCAGGGGAGCAGTTAGGTATCAATCAGCCTGGCAAGGGAGTGGTTAGGGGCAATCAGGCAGGCAGGCAGGCGAGTGATTAAGAGTCATCAGTCCCGGATTGTCAGAGGGATGTCTGACTGCCAGTTTAGGGGCCTACACCGGCAGTCAGACATTCCCTGAGGGGTCCCAGGCTGGGCTGAGGGACACCCTCCTCTAGTCCACGAATTCCGTGCACCAGGCTTCTAGTTGTATGATAATACCTTTTGATAAATGTGGGGCTTAAAGGGAAGTGTTTGTGCACGTACTTGGTTAAGTATGAAATGCTATGTAGGAACATATGATTGCTAGGAACCATTCACCATCTCATTTGCAACCTTTAGTACTTTGAGGAAGCCTATGGGACAGGCATCTCCATGTGCCGTGTTCACTGCTGTGTCCCAGCCACTCAAACACCAACTGGCACAGAGCAGGCTGGCACACACGTGTTGAATTAATGAAGGGAAATCACGGTCTCCTTTGGAATCCATTCGATGCCTTTGCCGCTTTTAAATTCTGTGCTTGCAGACAGAGTCTCAGCCAGTTCCACAAATCAAAGCTTCATACATGCAAGCTTATTTCAGGTACCGGAGATATTTAACAATCTACTTAAATTATCCAACTTACTAGATCTCTGTTAAGAAAAAATACCACGTGTCATCCCTTCTCAGCAGAAATCTGAATAATTGGTGTTATGCATTAGAAGAATCGCCTTAAATCTACTGTAATACTGTCTTTGATCAATGTACAATAGAGTACATGTCAACATTTTTTATACTATGAATTTGGAACTTGTCTAATAATTTCAATGTTTTTTTTCTTTGACATTAAGGCTAAGACTATTGAAATTATACATTTTTATAAAAAGGAATGACAGTATATTATAAAAGCAAATTTTACCTGAAATATAATGAATATAATAACATCATAATTTGTTTAATATGTGTTTGATTAAAAGCTTAAATAATACATTTTAGATCAACTTTCAAACCCACATTTAATGACCAAATTATCTGAAAACCCTCTGTAACTTAAATCATATTTTCTGTTATTGCTCAACATCAGTGGTGTTCTGTACCTGTGGTTTAGAAAACTTGGGAGAGTTTGCTGGATGGCTTTTATTATGCATTTGCTATAGTCTGAGAAGTTGTTTTTTGATTTCCCACCAAAGTTAACAGTTATTTCTCAAAATAATTTTTTAAATTATTAAAAGAAATTATGAGTTTACGCATAGTGCATCATTATAAAATCCTGGAGTTAGGCGTGTTCTTAGAGGCCACATAGATCAATCCTTGGACTGAGTGTTGCTGCAATTTTTTTTCTATTGTTCATCCTTTTAGCAAACATTAGCGCAGCATCTCCCACGAGACACTGTGCTGGAGTAATAACTCACAGTCATAAAACATAGTCGCCGGCCTGAGAACTCTTCTGTCCAGCCTTGCGGGACAGCACTTCTTACTAGACACCATCAACCTTGAGAAGCTGCTGTTTTAGTTTTGCACATGATTAATGCTCCAAGCTCTTCCTTCTAAGCTGTGCGAGTTCTGCCTCACGAGGGCCCATCCAATGGCCGAGGGCTACTCTAGGGAGCCCCTCCCCCAGCTCTTTCTATGGAGGCGCAGGCATTTTTCATGTCTCTCTTCCTAAAGTCTTCTCTCTGAAGGTGCCTATCTCCAGTCCCATTTGCTATTGCCCATATCACTTAAGAAAAACAACTTCTCACCATTTGGTGTTCGCCTTCATATATCGAGTCTTGCTGAAGCGCCATGCACATAGTGAATGAAGCTCACTGCCTTCCCACTTCCCTTTCCAACATCCTCTCTAACCACACCTCCCTGCTCACCATATCCCGGGGGGACTTCCTGTTCTTCCTAAACAGCTTTTCTTCAACCTCTGACCCTTCCCATGAGCCATCTCTGTGGCTTCTCACATGGAGGGTTCCTTCCCATCCTTCAGTCTCCAATGAGCAAATGAAACCCTCACAGCTGCATCACGGATGAACCCAACTCAATTAACTGCTCCTCTAGCCCCAGTCACTCTCCGATGTCTGCTTTATTTTCAATTAACAGTCACCATTGTCAAAATGTATCCTGTTCACTTGTTTACTTGTTTATGGGCAGTTTCATTGGAAGTGAGTCCATCCTTGCACCGCCAGAGCCCAGCACAGTGCAGGGCACAGCAAGGAAGCCGGGAACATTCCCTGCTCTGGACCCCACAGACCCATGTCATTGCTTTTTATCGACAGAGTCAAGGTTCCACAGCTTTTCTGGCCCTCAGACCACACTTGGTTATTCTAATGATCTGAGGCCCATGGAGCTGTGTCCCTTTCACATATGGATGAGACACGTTCTGACATGAAATGTGACATGGCTGTGATGTTGAATTCAGAGGGAGGCCAAAGGTTGTTGGATTCAGCCCACTGTCCTAGCGCTATTCGGATTCTCTAGTCAATATTGTTCCCTTTACCTATTTCCTGACCACAACAATTTTGACAACCACACCACCTGTGTCCTGGAAAACAAATACACTGGCAACTCAGGTATTTTTCGCAAGCGACGCAGGTACTGTGTCTACTCATGCAGACGTGGATCAACCACATCTAAAATGATATTCTAGGGGGTCAGGTGGACTATAACACAAGTCTGATCACAAGCACTGTTTTGTTTTTCTCTCTTTTGTGCCCTCCTCTTCCTCCTCTTTCTTACCCTCCTCTTATTCTAATTTATTCTCTCCCCATGCCCTGGGGCTGCAGGTGGTGGTAGTGGCCTGCTGGTGATCCTGGAGAGAAAGAATTCTCTGACACCTGGGTTAGTGTGCATTGTGTCAGTGAGACAACTTCTAGGAACCTCATTGCAGGCCTTAGGTGAAACGAGAAAAGCACATTTAATCCACAGGTGCTACCCTCTGGTACACCTGTCACTGCCTCTGTTTGTTCAACACGAGAGCCAAGTTAGCTCTTATGAGAGTTGCTGCTCTTTGTAGAAACAGGGAGTACACACACGGAAAGAAATTACTGGTTGCTACAGTGAAATGTAATATTGGTACTGAATAGAAAGTAGGGATTGCTTTCCCCAAATTATTGGATTTATTAACTGGCTCTGATCTATCAAATCAATGAGGACAGTTATTGTTCTAGTGGCTTCATTGATTAGTGATGGAAAAGTTAAGAAGCCAGCTCAGAGTCCTCAAGCAAATTCAGCGTTGACATAACAACAGCGGCCTTCCCACCCCTCTCTGTCATGCATGGCTGGCCCAGAAGGAAGGAAATGCTCAGTCCTATGGTCAGGCACACAGTGGCATCCTGGGATACCTGTTTCTAAGAGACTGTAGCAGGAACCACGGCTGTCACCTTAATCTCAGGAACCTGCACACTCTCTGGATTGCCACAGTTCAGAAAGACCACAGTTGCTAAACAGAGAAATAAACTGGGCCACGGCCCTGCCTTCATTTAGAAGATGTGACCGAATTTAAAGGAAAGAACTGTGTGCTGGAGAAGCAACAGGAAATCCAAGCAGAATTTACAACCTCAATAGAAAGGTGTGACGCACATGTGGGACCACTTGAAAAGCAATATGTGCCACAAATAAACAACAACCAGAGACGAAGATCTGACAAACTGCTGTGCACTTGCCCTTGCACTTTTCTGAACGTGCTGGAGGAAGTTCGCCACGTTAGCCAGGGAGCAGTGAGGGCTTACTCTCTCAAGAGACCTGGGAACCAATTTTAGGAACAAAGGCCACGGATTAAGTAAACTCATCCACTGACCCAGATATGACAGCATGTCACAAACTGTCTACATCCACATAGCAATTGACCTTTGCTCATTAAACAAACGATAGTGTTTGCTTTAAAAAAAAAAAAAAACTGTTCTGAAGTCTTTGCGTCACATCCCAATCACTCCAAAGTGTGATATCACGTAGGGCATTAAAGGCATTGATGGATTATAGACGTTAAAAAAGAGGAGATTCTGGAAATTTAATTTTGTGAAGAAATGCAAGATGCTCATTCATTTAACTGGAACATAGACAACATCAGGTGCAGTTAATAAAAGTTCAATATGATTTCATTTGCAAGAAAACACATTTAGGTGAGAGGTTAAGTGATATTTGCAGCCTCTCAGGGAACTGTGAGCAGTGAGGGTTTCCTAAACGGTTCCTATATCGCTAGGCTGCACAATGAGTCTCCTCTGCATTTGTGACCTACCATGGAAATACACGGATCCAGGACAGGCACATGGCATCCCTGGGCGACCGGGGAAGGAGCTTGTGAATGGAGGACTCCAGAGTCTCTGCCTTCTCCTCCATAGTCTCCTCTGTCCACCTGTCTGGGTAGGCCAATGGCCAAAGCTTACATAGTACAATCACAGAATGGAAAACAAATCAACGCAAGCCGATCTGGAGGCCATGGAAGTTAATGCCTCTGAATGTAAGGCACAGGGACCTGCATGGTGCCCACGCTCCAATAAAACCCTTACAATGAGTGGCTGTGAATTGTTTTGACCTGTACAGCCAGTTCATACAATTCCATTTGTCAACATGATACCATTTAAAAAAGTAAAGTCAACCCAAAGAAGACCAGTTCAAGTTATTTCTTGACTGTCTTGACCACCAACATCATGGTGCTACAATACTCTCAGCTACTTATTATAACGGAAAAGACAAATGATGTCATTCTTGAAAGGGTCTTTGCATTTGCACACGGAGAAGACCCTCAGCCATGAGTGGCCTGCCTTTCTTTGGTTTCCTTATCTAAGTCCTGAAACATCAGTAATAAAAAGGAAAAACAATATTTGAAATCAACAGGCATTTAAATTTACTAGTAAATTATTCTGCTAATGTGAATATCAACTTGACATTTTACATAAGGAACCATGACTTGCTAGATTAGTTAACAGTACTTTTTATGTACATTCCACTTGAAATACCTTGAACGACTTTTTTCCTTGTCTCCCATGCCCCAACATTACCCAAGTTTCCCCCCTACATCTTGATTACTTGATGAGACAATTAGACTTGTCTCACCCTCCCCAGCATTGGCACTTTTCAAGACTCCATCCTCACCTCCTCTCTTGAGTCTGGACCTTCTTATCCATGACCTCAGTTTCCACCTATTCACAGAAAACTCAGCAATACATTTTCAGTTCATCCTTAGTTCATTCTCTTCCAAGCTCCAGCCTGATCTTAGGATTATTTAGTATATATTTTTGGACATTTCAAAGACATCTCAAACTCACTTGTGCAAAGTTGAACCTATGGTAGCCTCCCACCATGTAGCCTATGTGGACTGTTTTCTAACTCAGGCAATGACACCACCATCCAGTTATGCAAGTCAAAACCCTTGGGGTTATCTTGGTTACTTCCCCCTCTTACTCATCACTTCCAAGACATCATCCACTCTCATCAATTTTATCCCTTAAATCAGTGATGGCGAACCTTTTGAGCTCGGCATGTCAGCATTTTGAAAAACCCTAACTTAACTCTGGTGCCGTGTCACATATAGAAATTTTTTGATATTTGCAACCATAGTAAAACAAAGACTTATATTTTTGATATTTATTTTATATATTTAAATTCATTTAACAAAGAAAAATCAACCAAAAAAATGAGTGTCATAAGTTTGCCATCACTGCCTTAAATATTTCCTCAATCAGCCACTTTTCTCCATCTCAGATAACCACTACCTAAACACAATCCACCATCATCTCTTACCTGAACAACTGGGTGGGAGAATCCAAAGCAGGATTCAGAGAAAATGGTCAGGTAGGAGAACCAAGAAAGTTTTAAGAAGGCAAACTGATGGCAAGGGTGTGTAGCCAACAATTGGATCAGGACTGAAAAGAGTACACTGGAATTAGGAATTAGGAGACCACTGGTGGCCTTGGAGAGTCATTTCAGGAGAGATGTAAGTGAGATAACCTTGGAGAGTCATTTCAGGAGAGATGTAGGTGATAACCTTGGAGAGTCATTTCAGGAGAGATGTAGGTGAGATAACCTTGGAGAGTCATTTCAGGAGAGATGTAGGTGAGATGGCAATGGGACGAGGAATGGCAAATGCAGTGACCAATAAAAACTTCATTCTAGACTGTTGCTATGAAGGGAATGAGGCAGCTGTTTCTGGGGGAGGCAGCATTGAAAGTGTGTTTTTACAAGGATGGTTGAGGCTTGTGCATTTTACAACCTGAAGATCAGGAAGCTGCTGAATATCTGGGAGTTGGAGAAGAATTAACAGGGCAAGCATTTAGTGGAAGCAGAAGGAATTCCATCCAGGGCACAGGAAGTGGGGGAAGCTAAACAGAAGAGTGGGGAGAGATACCTTCTTTTGTTAAAGAGAGTAGAAACCAATAGAGTCTATATGTAATGGCCTCTCATTTCTTAGTGAATTAGAAGGAAGCATTATCAGAAATGAAAAGGAAAGCTCTTATAAGACATCCAAGCATTTGGATATTTATTTTAGCCAATAAATATTTATTGAGTGTCTACTATGAGCTGAGAGCACTGGGCAGTAGACTAGAGAGAAGCCACTGCTCTTGTCATGAGGATTCCGACTGTCCAGGGAGTGAGAGTCCAGCAAACACACAAATTCAAGCACCAAGGAGGGGCCCGATTAAGAAAACTAACTGTGTGGAAGGAAAATATTCAAACCAGATGCCCAAAGCCTCGAAGAACACAAGGGGATGATCTTGGTGGATGATGACAGAAAGTGGGCTTCAATAATAGTGTCAAAGAGGCAGTGACAATTCATGATAGTCCCCAGGTCGGGGAGGCCAAATGTGAGGGTACATCCAGGGGTCTGCTTTCACAACCACGGAACATGGCATCCATTCAACAAACAGGCAAACAAGTAGGTTCCTGAGTTGCATCCTCTATGAGGTAGTCATTGTGCCTGCACTCAAGGCTCTATGAGAACAGCGAGAAAGCCTTGATGACGGCACTCCTGGGTCACAGGGGAAGAAGCCCTGCTCTGTCCTGCCTCTCCTGCTCTCAGGCCCACCTGGCAGGGAGGGGTACGAGGGTCTGAAGGAACCACCCACCTGTTCCACGTTCCCTGCTGTACCTCCAGGAAGAGCAGAGGCATCTGCACTCCCAGATCAGTATGCTGATGACACATGGTCTGCATCGCCCCTTTCATCTCTAATCCCAACACCACAATTTCGAAATGTATCCAGCATCTGAGGGGCCCCAAGGGGAGCGGGGTCCAAGGGTCTCAGAAGAGGATTAATCCAGATAAGACAGAGGTTATGAAGAGAGTCCGGGGGAAATATTTCAAGAATGTGGCACGCGGGCTTCTGTGTTTCTTACGTGAACACAGCTTTCTCTGCTTCCACGGTGACTTCTGGCATCTCCGTTGATCTCAGCTGATGTCCATGACATGACAGGCCTGACACAAGCAGGCCTATTTATAGCGCCAGGCGCAGAGTCGGTGACAGACTGTATCAGAAGTGACTCTCTCTGGAATTTCTTGGTAGCTGTGGCTGCCCAGGGTCTTGTTAAATAGAGAGTTTCAGGCCAGGACCAATATCCTTTATTCTTCCCCCAGCCTCCAGAAGTTCCTTCACCGAAGTTACCAGATAGCCAGGAGTACTCCTCAACTTCGTTTCTTCCTTTACAGCTATAATTAGACTACTGTTTTTCCAACCATTTTAATTCATGTTGTTTTGTGAAATTTCTTCTGAATCCATTTCTCTGAATTTAATTTTAGAGAGTCAGAATGTGCCAAGCAATCTGAAATTAATTGCTCCATTTTACACTTCGAAATAGCAAGCTATTCATCAGTTTTGGGTTTTCTTTCTAATCAGGATATGTAATGATTTTCCCCCCATTAAAGGCTTCTCATGATTATTGGGGATATGATATTACTATCAGCAACAAGCATTAGTTATTGTCTAGCTTCCTCCTTATTTCACTTGAAATGTCAGCGATGCTATCTGCTTCCTCCCCCGTCTCTGACTTGATTTGGTTTTAAATCTTTTCAATCTGATTTGCAACTAGATCTCATTCCGGGCGAAAACTCCACAAAGTAAATCTTTTTTTTTTCTTCTGCAAGATAAACTTAACTCTTAAGGAAGCCACTTACTCACATGACACAAATATCAAAGATTTTGCAGCATGCTCAATGTCAGATTGTAGGATTGTAATGAACTTCTGCCAAGTTTTAGACACTAACAAAATATAACTTACTTATAATGGAAAGAACTCAACACACTGAACGGAGCAGCAGCTGTAATGCCACACAGGACTATAATCAAGATTTTGAAAAACTCCACACATCTTAGAAGGTTCTCAGATAATTTGTTTTTTTACTGAAAGAACATTTATCTAGAAGAAAGAGCTGTTCAGAACGTATGACCTCAGCTCTTTATCTCTGTCTCTCTTCTCTCTTGTTTGTTTCTACCATAAAAAGACTCAGACATGTTTAGAATGAGTCACTGGAGCAGGTAAGTGAATGAAAAAAAAAAGAGGAGGAGAAAAATTACTTGTGTTTGCACTAAAAAAACCCAAAAAACTCACAACTTTTAATAGTTTTTAAATACTGTCATCACCATTGTCTTAAAAAAATAGGGTAAAGTTACAAATGAAAAGAGCTTTAGTCCTCACACAGAAGTATCTATTATACACCAACAATGATGGAGACATTCATTGGGTTATTTATTCACTTAGTACATGGTGATTGGGGGCTGTTGTCTGCTGGTCACTGGCCTAGGTCCCCAGGGATTCAGAGAGAAGAGAAAGTTCCTGCCCTAATGGGGTGCCCATGCCAGTGAGGGATTCAGATCAATGGGGAGGGAACACATACAAGCATTCCCGAGAGAGAGGAAAACAAAGTAAGTGAGGGGCCCGTACTGGTAGCATGGGGCAGGACTGAGGACTGCATTGGAGCTGAGAGCTCAAAGATGGTAAGAAGTCAGCCATGGGGAAGCGGGTGAGAATGTTCCTGTAAGAGGGAAGAGTACGCAAAGGTCATTCACAATACACACACACACACACACACACACATATATTGATTTCAGAGAAAGGAAGGGAGAGGGAGAGAGAGAAACATCAATGATGAGAGAGAATCATCAATCAGCTGCCTCCTGCATGCCCCCTACTGTGGATCAAGCCCACAACCAGGGCATGTGCCCTGATGGGAGAATTAGGGGATGTCCAACTGCTGGTTTAGGCCCTATCCATGGGACTAAACCAGCAGTTGAACATCCTCTCGCAATCCAGGACCACTGGCCCCTAACTGCTTGCCTGCCTGCCTGATCGCCCCTATCCACTCTGCCTGATCATCTGATCTCCCCTAACTGATTGCCTGCCTCCTGCACCCCCTCTACTAGGGATCGAGCCCACATCCCAGGCATGTGCCCTGTCCAGGAATAGAACTGGGGACTTCTTTGTTCATGGGTTGATGCTCAACCACTGAGCCACACCGGCTGATTGCAAAGATCTTGAGGAAGGCATCAACTTGACTTATCCCAGTTCTTAAACTGACACCCAGTTGTTGGAAAACTAGTGGGAAGTCACTTTGCTATAGAATCCTGTATGCCTGGGGAATCGGGCTCACCTGATCCCAGACTACCATTCTAAGGATAAAGCAAGTAAGAAATGAAATCTGTGCATGGGAAGGGGGGGTAGGGGGGAAGGTCCCTGCCTGATTGCCCCTAATCACTCTGCCTGCCTCCCTGATCACCCCTAACTACTCGCTGGGGGGTGGCTGACCAGGGTGAGGGCCCATGGTTGTTCTGGTCTCTGGTCGTTCTGCTGTTTTGGTTGCTGGGCTTTTATTATATAGGATGTTTAATTTGTGACTCTGGGACCATTTCTTCATTGCCACATTCATTCGTTCATTTATTTATTCATTTCCCCAACTTATTTAAAGGTAACACTATTCACCCCGCCACCTTTAGTCTTATTGTACAGAAAACAAAAGAAACCTATGTATTCCAATAGCAATAACTAGCATGTCCAGACATTTCTGACATTTCTTAGGCTGAATGCCATAGGCCAGACATGGGAATTTTCCTTTGGAAGTTGACTACAGCGCCACCATCTCTTATCTGCAGTTTAAAACCTGGAAAACTCTGAAAATAGAATGAAGGAAACTCACTGAGGACACAACCGCCTGGACTGCTTTATACTCTTTACCTCACCAATTCTGAATATTCATCATGAGTTTATAGAAGACATTTCAACATGTTTTTTGTTTTCAAATTTTTAAAAAATATTTGTATTGATTCCAGAGAGGAAGGGAGAGGGAGAGAGAGCTAGAAACATCAATGATGAGAGAGAATCATTGATCGGCTGCCTCCTGCATATCCCCCACTGGGGATTGAGCCTGCAACCAGGGCATGTTCCCTGACTGGGAATCAAACGGTGACCTCCTGGTTCATGTTGACACTCAACCACTGAGCCACGCCAATCGGGTGACACGTTAACACATTTAATTTTCAAATGTGGCCCTAGCTTTCATTAACTGTGTTATATATTAGATAGTACCTCCACCATATAACTATTTTAAAATCCAGAAATCCTGAATTCTGAATGGGTTTTGGCGAAAGGATTCTCTAAGGACCCATGGGGCTTGACAGCATATTCAAGATACAGAGCAAGGTCAGTGGGCACTGCCCCCACTTTATTCATGATTTAAAATGACACTGCTTCGTGCTTGGATGCCTGTGGCTGCCCGTTACCATCGAAGCTCTGTCTGACTTTATCAACAAGGTGTCTTACTTCACACCAAAACTACCTGTGAAAACTGTCTCACATATAAATGGTTTGGCACATACCCTTGACATGCCAATTGCACATAACATTTCCTAAAGTCTGCAATGGGAAGAGAAAGTTGGTATGGCCCATTATACAATCCCCTGAAAGAGCAGGAATTGCCTGTGGGTAAACACATCATGAAAGGAGATCGGGCATTTCGCATCGCTGAAGTAAGTGTTTATGAGAATTAATGTCCATGTCATGAATAGGCAGATGGTCTATGTAAGCAATCATATTATAGTTTGTCACTTCTTATCAACCGCACTGATTCGAGAGCAATGAGAAACTGCTGGGAGATTGCAGTGAGGAACTGCTGGGAGAGCTGCTGGCGAGTGTCCGTCCAGAGGCATGCCTTCCCCGTGCTGTTCCACAAATGTTCGTGTCAGAAAGATGACGTCCTACTCAGTGTAAAGCATCACTTGTTTGGTATCTTTGAACAACAGCCACGAAACCTCTGAAATTTCTGTCCACGGAGAGAACAGTAGAGAACACCGAAGTCTAGGGGTTGGTGAAAGCACTGAGTTAAAAGGGATTCTGCTATTGTTTTTCCATTCTATACTCACAGATAGTCCCTGCCTAAGATTTAGTTAGACAATGAGCCAAGGCAAATACAAATTTCTTCGTGTCACTTGCCTAACATCTCTTTGCCATGAGATCAAATTCCCTTAACAGCAAGCTTCACAAGGATAGAAAATGCTGTAGGCTGTTTGGTTCACTGCTCTATCCTTGCTGATGAGGGCAAGGCTTGCACATAGTAGGTGCTCCATGTTTCCTTCCTGAATGGTTCCGTATGCGCGTTAGCTCCCACCGCCTTTCCCCCTGCCTCCGGTGGGGCCCCGCTGTCTGCCTTTCCTAAAACATCTTTCGCATAGCCCAGTTCGCTACCATGATGCCACTGCGGGAAGGCATGGGGTTTGGTCCAGGAGGCTCACAGTTTGTCCTTATGGAAACTGTGGGAGGCATCTGAGAATTGTCCCTGCTGCTACTCACCAGGCAGTAAAGGGAGGGCTGCTCGGGGCTCAGGTGGGTGGTAGCAGTTTCTGGGTGCTGGTCCCTCTTGGGGGCAACTTGGAGGAGCTGTTGGGGTGGCATGTGGAGGAACTCCTCCTGGGGAGCCCTCTTCTGCACACTTCTAAGACTATCACGTCTACAAGTGTCCCCATTGGCGGAAAAAGACGGCTTACTCACAATGCTGAAGTTCCCTAGGCATTTGGCCGAGGTCCCGTAAATCGGACCTGAGAGAGGGGTGGCAGCTGCTTGTGTCTCTGCCGGGCCACCCCCGGGACCAACTGGGAAACCAGAGCAGCATCGACGGGAAGCAGAATTCTAGGCTCTTTGGACCAGTGGGGCAGGGGGACACAGGGCCAGTCACCTGAATGCATGTGTGTATAAGCCGCCAACAATGAATGCCTCTAAGACGTCAAAATATCAACAGCAGCAACAAAACTCTAGAGAGCCTGCAATACAGGGAATGGGAACCTTGAATGCCCCTGAGAAATTGGTGGAAAGCGTAGGTAATGATTTTAAATGTACATCCCAGCCTGGCCAATGTGGCTCAGTGGGTGAGCGTCAACCTAGGAACCGGGAGGTCACAGTTTGATTCCCGGTCAGGGCACATGCCCAGGTTGTGGGCTCCATCCCCAGTAGAGGGCGTGCAGGAGGCAGCCAATCCATGATTCTCTCTCATCATTGATGTTTCTCTTCTCCATCATTGATATCTCTATCTCTATCTCTCTCTCCCTTCCTCTCTGAAATCAATACAAACATGCTGAGATGCACATCACAGACATACTAACAATATGCAAACCAGGCAGGCCCCTGGCCATGTTCATCGCCAAGGTGCTCTCCAGTCATATTTTCTTCCTGCCGATTCATCTCGCCCAGAGCTTTGGAATTGCAGGAGGAGGGTGTGGACCGCTCAGCAATTCCCTGGGAGTCTGCCCTCCCGCCCTCTGCAGCCAGGGCTGGGAATGTCAGTGACATACCTACATCTCACCAGCTGCTCCCCGAGTCCAGCCCCCGTGCAAGAGCACGATGTTGCAGGCAACCCTCCGTGCCTGGCATGGCTATTCTAGGAGAAGAGCCACTCCTCGAACAGGAGCGGTCCT
>NW_006297021.1:4358587-4361161 GCF_000327345.1 Myotis davidii | reverse complement strand
TTCCTGCTCTGGGCATCACCCTCTGGCCAGAGCCTCTCGGGCCTGCTTGCCAGAGCTCTCCCACGTTTTCATGTTCGGTCCTGCTGCTCATGAAACAGAAACCTGAGCAACTGGATGCAGAGGTACAGGCTTCAATGGACTCAAGTGGAAGCTGTGGCCAAGTCCAGCTGACCCGTAGTTAATAATAGACACAATTATGAATGCCAGGAGAGGCTGTGCACCCGAAGCTAACCTGCTTTCCATTCCCCCACCCGTCAGGGCCATCGCAGTTGATAATCAAAGCTCATCTGCTCCAGCTCCGGCTTCCACTGCCCACACCGGTGGTTCCGTAAGGACTAGAATAGAACAGGGCAGACCCTCTCCGTGGGCAGCGGGCCAGGGAATCGCACACTCAGCACCGAAGTGGGAACAATACTGAGGAGAACAAAGAAAGAGAATGGAGCGTGGGGAATTGAAATCGGAAACACATGTCTGGAATCTGCTGGAAGAAAGGCAGATAATGAGAAGACAGAAGGAGACTCAGGGGTTCTTCTGAACCAACAACACAGGGAGTCCCTGGCAGCCACCTCTCTCCTTCCCCCACCGAAGAAGAGCCTGGGGTCTGGGAGGCTCCCAGGTCTGGTCCAGGAAAGATGCTCATCAGACAGGTAACCACGAGGCAGGCAGCACCCTCTTTCTTCCCCTTCATTTGCTGTGATGATGGGAGAAGAGGAGGGAGAAGGGAGATGTATGGTTTGAGAAACCATGTTTGATGCAGCTCTTGCTTTTATCCCACAAAGTTCAAAATTAAAATAATATGAAGTAGAAAAATGAAAGCTAAAATATATCTGTCCCTCTGACAGAGAGATGCAGCAATGGATGGAAGCACCGTCATTACAGAAGGTGGGCGCCCTTCCCAGTGGAGGAAGGTGCGGACGGTGATGGCCAGGCTGTGAGGAGCAGGAGGGGTGGCTGAGGCCATCTTTCCCTCAGGGACACCAGCTCCACCACAGCGTCCCTGTCTGCTGGTCACTGCTGAATCCCACCCCCTAGAAAATAGCTTGCCACGGAGTGGGCATTCCAATACATGCTTCCCTAACCCAGAGGTCACGGAGAGTTCAGAAGGAAGTCCTGTGAAGGGTGAGAGAAATGGTATCTCTGCTCTGTCCTCAGCTCCCTTGCTGCATAGCTGGAGGCCGCAGGCCAGGATTCAGGGCCAGGAGGTCTCTGTTTGCTAGAAAGCTTTGGCAGCCAAGGTGTGCGGGGCTCAGTGGGGATGTGGGCGGGGCCTTTTGCCTTCCAGGGGCTACGCTTGGTGCTGGACCAGGACCCCTGACAGTAGTTGCTCAGAGACCAGGCTCACTGTGTTCTTTCTCCCAGTTCCTGTTAAGAATTTTTAGTAGCTCCAAGCAGGCAGGGGACATGAAGTTTCTGTCTGCTTATGTCTAATTAACGTTCAGCCAGTCTCTGGCTATTTAAAATAGGGAAATAATGCATATTTATTCACACATGCTTTGAGAGCTGTGGGTAAAAATGCTATATTACTACTACCCACAATGAATGCACATACTTTAAATATAATTATCAATTACCAGCTACCACCTGTTGAGATAACTAACTATACAGCGTCTTTAAACGCCACCCTTCCAAATTTTAGAACTGGAAACACTCGTGTTAGATGCACTACGTGCAAGCAATTCATTAAGGAAACTCTTTGTTACTTTCATTATGACACGTATCCGCAAGAGGAATGGAAACCAGGCAGCACGGATGACGGGAACGCCCGGGGACCTACAGTGCGGGTCTCATTTCCCTCCAAAGCTGTCCTCCCTAACTCTTTCAAGACGCACTTAGTGGTATCGCTATAGTCTAAGGTGAGCTTGCCGCATTTTAAAGACAAAATGTTTCCCTCCCTGCAAATCCAATATTAAATGGTTAAGATGCATACCGAGCCAGGCGCACTTTCATACACACAAAGCCCCCGTGTGCATCAGTTCATAAACCATGCGTACACAGAAGGCATTATGTTCCTCCGTCACCACCCGGGACCAGAGATTGCAGCTAAAACCATAAGACTCTGCTTATAGATGGCCAATTACCACAGCGTTTCTTTTCTTTTTTTTTTCCTCTAAAAGCTATTAACATTTTTACAGCATAAGCAAAGTTATTACAAACAACCTCTAAAATGTAAAGAATGATTTTCCTAAAACTCCTCCCAAATCCTCGCCTCTACCTAAGGCTCTATCTTTGTTTACTGAAAGGGGGGGAAAGAAGAGTAAGTAGGTTAAAAGCTGAAATAAAAATGCTGCTGGCACAAAGACAAGTCTCAACGAAGCCCCACCGGCGTCTTTGCTGCCGTGCAAGGAAACAGGATAAAAAGCAAATATGCTTGCCTGTTTACGTCGTCATCCACATTACCGAGCCCTTATTTACACAGCCTGACCCACGGACCCCACGTCTACAAGCCAGCAGGCTCTCGGGGTGTCGGGAGCTCCACCAGCCCACCCGAGTGCAGCTTGGCAGTGGCCTCTGAGCTCCGCCCACAGCCAGGGCCCCTCTAGCAGAACTTGAGCTTCTAAACTAAAAAGGAAAAAA
>NW_006297021.1:4347396-4358535 GCF_000327345.1 Myotis davidii | reverse complement strand
GCCTTTTCCTTTTTATTTTGTTTACTTCCTTCACTTTTTTTTGCCCAGTTCCCCCAAACCCGTCCCTCTGACAGCTGTCAGTCTGTTCACCGTGTCTGTGAGTCTGTTTCTATTTTGTTTGTTAGCTTACGTTGTTTATTAGATCCCACATGTGAGTTCACCAGATGGAAAGAGGGGTGGGGGTTAGAAGCGGGGTAAATGGTGATGGAAGGAAACTGGACTTTGGGTGGTGAATGCACAATACAATATACAGATGATGTATTATAGAATTGCACACCTGAAAACTATATAATTGTATTAACCAATGTCATCCCAATAAATTAAAATAATAAAGTCTACAAAGGCATTTCATCTTACAGAACATGACCAAGGTAGAAATCTGATCCCGACACTAGGTGGGAAAGGTGAATTCCTGCGCCTCAAGAGCTGGATACTTCACTCTAAAAAAATAAAAAATCTGCTAGCACAAGAATACTTTGTACGTTCTTAATGAGGTGTCTCGATGCCGTGTTGCCACAGAGTGAGGAGACACCTAATAACTAGATAATTTATGTATGTACGACTCCATTTAGCAGTGACGAGGCCGACTTCCTTCCTCCCTCTCCTCTCGGAACTGGTGGGGCCTGGCAGGCAGTCGCAGAGGCACCGGGAGACAAATCAATAGGCTGAGATGTGCAGGAAAATATCCATTCTTAAACCCTCAGCTGCCCATCTCCAACATGCAACCTCTGAGTTACACACTACAGAGCCGCAGTGGATCCTAACGAGCACCAAGTCCTCCCTTTTATCCTGAGAAAACGCAGACGCAGAGCTGAAAAAGAGGTGATGTGCTCACAGTGAGAAGGTGCCGTTTTGGCGCTCCACTCACTCTCAGGGAACACTGAGACCTCCCCTTCATGCGCTTTCCTGGGAAGATGTCCAAAGCCCCCAGGCGCGGGCTGATGGGACAGGAAAGGCAGACTTACACGTGCCGCAGAGCCATTATCTACCGGGACAGGCATGGCTGAGACGAGAGCCCATTTTCTTCTTTACCCTGAAGCCGTGTACAAAGGGCTATTCTGAAAGGACAACAACATTGAAAGAAACAAACAGAAAGTCTGCCCACAGGCACCGAGGAAGCAGGAGACTCAGGACAGGGCTTGTGAGTAGCTAGTTTCACAGACACACAGCTTCCCACTCAAGGATCGGGGCCGAGAGCGGGCAGCGGAGAGGTCACGACACCAGCATTCCCGAGAGGTCGTGGCCAACAAAGGCCATGGGGCCATCCCACTGAGAGTGGCCACTGGCCAGTGCCCAAGATTGTCACTGTCATCGGGGAAGGACCTGAGGCCTTGAAAGCCTAGGGACCATGGGGTCACAGGGAGCCTGTGGTCACGTGACTCTGCGTGGGCCTCCAGGGCACCAGGAGAAGACAGATCCTCACGGGTAAACTGGGAAAGGACAGCTCGGAGCACCAATGGGGAACCCAGACAGAAAACACTGCCTGGCCCGCTCCCTGACGCAGCAGGAGAGAAAATGACTTCAGCAAAGGCGACGGGGGACGATGTATAGGAAAAGCCATGACCGCCCCTCTCCATGCAAAGGACTGTCTACCATGTGAGCCTTCTTATGCAGTAACTGAGCTTACAAATTCAAAGAGAGAGGGACTGATGAAAGGCGGAAGAGCAGCAGCAGCAGGAGTCAGGGAGGAACGGATGAGCAAGTTTCACACCAGCCCAGGGACCTGCCGGAAGATTCAGGTGACTCCTGCAGCGATGCGCCTCGGCCAGACTGTCCTCTTCACTGCCCCAGCCACCCAGCGTGGAGCCAGGGGGAGGGTGGCTCCCCCCACAGGAAGGCCTAGGCCTCCGCCTCTCCATCCTTTAGCTACCAAATAGGGCTTGGTGGTGCTCAGGACTCAGCTGCGTGTATGCCATGCCATTGCTTACAGAGACCTATCGAGGCTTGCTCATGACCGGCTCAATTCCTGTTCCTTTTAGTGATATTTTTGTTTTTCTCAATTGATCATATTATTATTGACGAACAAATTAAAGAAGCCTTCTTAGGCGTCGTTGAAACAGACTCATTTCATTCCATCAGACATCTTTTCTGTACAACGTGATGCCCAGAGAGAGGAAATCAAACATACAATCAGTCCCTGGCCCTGGGACCCATGTGTTCTCCACGCTTTCCTTTCTTCCTTTCCAAAGTCTCCCAGGAATTCCACCTACTATTTTTTTATTCCTTTTGTGGACTGGTACCGTCTCTACGTTTCCAATTTCCTTGCTCTTGGCCCAGCCACGGGGTAGGACACCCAACCCAGCTTCTGTCTTTGCCGTCTCTGAGCGCACACAAATGTGTCTCATTTGTCCAGTGCTCTGCGATTATACTCACACCCACGTACCCCAAAGCCAGCACTGGGTATTACAGAAACGCCTGGGTAAAGGGCAACCACAAAGATTCACTCCTCTCCCTCAACCTCTCGGAGCCCGTTTTCTCAGTTATAGAACAGAGACAATATTGCTGACTTCTGTGGATGAAACAGGTGCCACAAACTATACCTGACAAGCTCAGGGGAAGCCTCCATGGCGGCCTCACCAACTCAGAGAACTAAAGTAACCACAGAGGAAGGTCTGAAATGAAAACTTCTGAACCAGAAGGCAGTCATGTCCCAGGCCTGTATCTTCTTTGATGAAGGCCAATCTTTACCTGGGCTGAGCCTGTCTACTGTTTTTTTGTTTTTTGTTTTTGCATCTAAAAAAGATAAGATATGCTTGGAATGTCAGAATAATCCCCTTTCCCAGACCCCTCAGGGCACAGCCTTTACCAGTGCAAAAACAAGTATTTGTCTCTTCATGTCATTCTTTCCCCAGTCTCAGAGATTTCCCCACTTTGCTTCCTCCTTCCTCCTGATCATAACGCCTTTCACCCTAACAGGTAAAGTGAACTGCAAAGCTGCCATTCTCTGGAGCAAAACCTCAGTCCATTGCTTCCCGGCAATTGTCGCCAGTTTGGCTCAAATAAACTCATGAAAATTCTCTACAGGTTTGGACATTTCCTACGGTAACGCTTTCAAAAGGGCTTTTGGTGTTTTTTTTTTAGGAACAAGTGAGGTCATGTCAGATGTGTTAAAACATATTGTAAATTGTAGGGTGTATTAAAGCATCCATGTTAAAACATGCATTTACTGCTACTTCTATAATTAATACTATTCATATTGCTATTAGACTGATCTCACTGCTGTTCTGTATGCCAGCCTGGGCCAAGCAGGAATTTCAGCACCAGCGGCTATAACTAAACCTAGCCCGGCCGGCTCGGCTCAGGGGGGAGTGTGTCCTTGAGCAGCCACCTATGAACAGGGGAGCGTGCAGGAGGCAGCTGATCAATGATTCTCTCTCATCATTGATGTTTCTCTCTCTCCTTCTCCCTCTCCCTTCCTCTCTGAAATCAACAAAAATATATATTTTTTAAAAAAACATCTAGCCCTAACCGGTTTGGCTCAGTGGATAGAGCATCGGCCTGCGGACTCAAGGGTCCCAGGTTCAATTCCGGTCAAGGGCGTGTACCTTGGTTGTGGGCACATCCCCAGTGGGGAGTGTGCAGGAGGCAGCTGATCGATGTTTCTAACTCTCTATCCCTCTCCCTTCCTCTCTGTAAAATATCAATAAAATATATTAAAAAAAATAATAAAAAAAATCTATAACCTCTTTTTGTTGTGTTCTGAATCTCAGACTAATTTGAGGCATACATTTCCTTTCTTGTGCTATATTTCTGTTTCCCAAGTCAATTCTGGTTCCTTTACTCATCCTGCAGAGAATACGCCAGTGGTCACCAGGTATATGAACACATTTCCCCTGATCATTCCAAACATATATGACTGAAAAAGAAGAAACAACAGGCAAAACACACACATGTGCACGCACACTCACACAGAAACACTGACCCCTTCCCTGGGTATGAATCCTGTTGCTGGTCTGAATCATGGGCAGGAACGGGTTAAGGGAGATCAGTTGACAGCAGATGTGCAGATAATTTTGTACATTTCCACGAGTTTGAAAGACCTCCATGCTTCACTGACTATCGTTAAAAACAGACTGAATTGGTTATGACAACCTGTGGGTTAGTTTACACCACAGTCTAGAAATTGGGAAATTCAGTTTAGAAATCTGATCAATATTCATGCCATCTCCCATCATAATTCAATTGGCAAAAATGAAGTAGAAACCTCTGCCGGTGGTCCAGGGGAGCAACCTCCATCCCGGAGGTTTAACATGTGTAAACCTCCCGCCCTGCCATCTCTGATGGGGGTTGATGGATGCCTTGAACTCGAACCAGGGCTTCCAGGTGATTTGATGGAGGGTTAACTGGGATGGAGCAGAAACAAGCACATGACAATGAATATGCCAAAGCAAAAACTCAAGATCCTTTCTTAAAAAAAAACTCCCCACAAGAATGCTCCCCCAAAAGCATAAAGAACTGTCAAAACAGGATCTTGCTGGAAATGCAAAAGGTATTTTCAAAGCGAGGATGACATTTGCATACAATATGTGCTGAGCGCTGACGCTTGTGGAAAAATGTGACTCGGAGATTGAATCTATAGGACATCAAATGCCAGCAGGGAAAATAAAAAGCATTTCCTATTTTAGATTTTAAACAATATTTCTTGATGTAAGTCTCTAATTAATTTAGCAAACACCTGCATTTTGATCTTATAGATGACATCATCGAAGCCTCTGAAAATGAACCCAGTCTATACTGGAAGGTGGCTGAGCGCCTATTAGTTCATTCTGGAAGGTTACAGTTGAAAGACAGTGACTAATGCAGCTTCGTGTTAGGCTGGCGGCTCATCATGATTGAGCTCTGGTATTTCTAGCTACAGTGCTCTCCCTCCCTCGTGGCTCAGCACCAGACTAGGGGCTGTGGCCACCTTCTAGCTCTTCATCTGGGGCAGCAACGCCACGCCAAGGCCACTCTTCCAAGGTTCAGCTTCAATCAAGTTTCTGGTCTTTAGGAAATAAATGTCATGTCAAATTCCTACAAAGCTCACATGTCCCAGTATTCTTCACCTGACTCTCTGAGCTGGATGTGCCTATGTTTTAGCAGGGGGCTCTACAAGAGAAAACGGCTTGTTTACCACATGTAACAAAGACACAGTGTTCCCCCAGTCCCTTTATTTTGATAAAAATCGGTGCAAATGAAATCAAGACCTGTTTTAAAATGTTAACATTCGTGGGCAGCAGTGTAAGTGGCTTGAGCTAAGGTCCTTAGCCCAGACAGAACAATCGCACCTTTCATCAGGAATTCTCAGCGACCCGATGCACATGAGTCTTCATTACGTTTGATTAAGTGAAGGTAAAACAAAACCCTGCTGACCGGTGTGCCCTGCGCAGCTGCGTTCGGACAGTCCGGGTGGGTAAAACCCACGGCACGCTCCTAATCCACAAAGAGAGGGCCTTTGGAGTCTCTTAGGCTAGAGCTCAAACCTTATGTAATCATCATTTCCCAAGAATAACAAGAAGAAAATATGTTTTACGTTTCATTTCTTTAAATATACTTTTATTGATTCCAGAGAGGAAGGGAGAAGGAGAGAAAAACAGAAACATGCACGCCCCACATTGGGGAACAAACTCACAACCCAGGCATGTGCCCTGATCGGGAATCGAACTGTGATCTCCTGCTTCATAGGTCGATATTCAACCACTGAACCACGCCGGCCGGGCAAGAAAATATGTTTTATGTGCTGGCCTTCATAGAGCTGTACATACTGTTTTATACCAGACACTGTTCACTACCAGTTACTAATGGAAAACTCAGACAGGGAACAACTCTGATCTCAGGACACACATAGGATATACACTGTATTACCTGCCAGCTATCAGGTGATTATAAATATATCACATATTACAGTCGTTAAAGCTGCTCTCTTTAGCTCACCTATGGCTTGCCAGTTACATGTTTCTACCTGCGAGGTGACCTCTGGCTAGCTGGCAGTGAGAAACCTCGGTGCAGTTTGCTATGAATCAGCGCTGACAGGAGCCCTGCTAGAAAAGGCAGCAGCTGCCCGGTCCCAGGAGAGCCTGGAGGAAGAAGAGCAGGGAGGGGCCGAGGGGCCACCACTGGAGAGCTGAGGCCGGTCACGGCTCCTCTTTACCAAGCAGACGTTTCACAAGCCAGCAGAGTAGAAGACTCTTCTCTTCCGTTAATATGGCCAAATGGAAAGGTGAACTGGGCAAAGTGTTTCTGCACGTACAGGGCACATTAAATACTTCATGTAAAGTACAAAAATTCTTGACAAATAATGTAAAAAAGATTATCCAAATTGGAGTTCCTTCCTTCCTTCCTTCCTTCCTTCCTTCCTTCCTTCTTTCCTTTCTTCCTTCTTTCCTCCCTCCCTCCTTTCCTCCCTCCTTCCTTCCATCCTTCCTCCCTCCCTCCCTTTTTTTTTAGCAGAGCGAGCAGACTTTACAATTAGACTGTCAGCAAAACTTGAAAAATGTCAATTTGCAATGTAAACGGAAACCACTATTTTACACTATCACTTGGATAGTTTGAAATTGGATTTTAAAGAAACATGACCACATGTGTTTTCTTAGGTTGAATTTTAACCGCCATTATTGAATGCTTTCATATTTTAACTCCTAGCGTGTGGTTTTGAACAAATGTATTTGTTGACAATATTCAAATTAATAGAAAGGAATTAGTTTTCTTCATTTTCAATGGCTTAGTTCCTATACAAAACATATTAGAGTTTGAAAAACTACAAGGCCAGATATTACATACGTGTGAGCAAATGGGATTTTAACACTCTCTTTGGTCACCTACTTATTAATATCAATTCACTTTCATGCTAATCAAGGCACTGGTTCTGTCAAATTTTCATGCTTTTTTTCTTCTTATGCAAATATATTAGGTACTCCCTCAACGTATTTAACATTAACAATAGGGAAGGGTTAAATCATCTCACCCATTAATTAGGTAACACGAAATTGCCAATATTCGACTGTTTTATTCACCTACCAAAATGGCAAACTCATATGGTTTAACCTAACATACTGTATGAAGCGATAAAGCTCATGGGCTCTGCAGTCACTTACTGTATAAATTTCAGCTATTTTTTTTTAATTCTCTCTAGGCCTCCATTCCCTCCTTCATAAAATAGGGATAGTGATTCCTACCCCTCAGGGTCATCCAGCAGTTTATATGAGATGATGTATGAATTTGCACAATGACGAACATTCAGTAAGCTACCCTAAATTATCACAAAAACTGGACGCCTATAGAACACATTCCCATCATAGTTACAGTTAAAATAGTTTTAAAAGATCATGGGGTTCACAAGACAGCAAGCACATCCTCTCCTCCAAACGCCCAAGACTGTAGCTGGGAGGGGAACCGGGGAGACCCTCAGCTGTCTTCCTTCCCCCTGGCGTGGGGGAGTGCAGGTGGGGCAGAAAGCGCGGACTGTGGAGTCAGGTATATTTGCACTGCGGACCCTGCTCCGCTGCTTAGAACCTATGGGACTTTGGGCAACCGACTGCATCACCTATAAAATAGGACTTACTACACATAGGGCACGTAGACCACCGCCTGTAGAGAGAAGGCACCGAATACATGTTACCTGCTACTCAGTGTTCACTATCTTTTTCCAGGGGCCCGTCTTCCCTAAGTCCTTTATCTGTGGCTGAATTCGAAGGAAACAATTTTATCTCCACTGACATGCTTTCCATATTTAATGAAAATCTTTATTTTTTTCCCCTTAGGCATAATACCGTTCTATTTATGGAGCTTCAATAATACCTGTAACATTATTATTCACTTTTTTTTCTGCCTCAAAGATAGAAAGAAAATTTGAAAAGGGGAGTCCCATATCGTACCACAAAGTAGCAGCAGCCATCCTGTGCACAGGCGGAAAAGCACACAAATGCGGCCGGCCGCCTGGCCCCAAGTCTCAGCTCTGCGCTGTATTGGCGCTGTAGCCTCAGGAAAATGACGCAATGTCTCTGGGCCTCGGGGTCCTCCTCGATGAAATGGGTACAACAGTTACTCATCTCACCGGAGTGTGCGGAGGTTTAAGAGTTAATACATGCGAAGTGCTTAGAACGAGTCCCGACACTGAGCGCTCAACGCACGTCAGTTATTCTCATCGGAACTAGCCAGGCAAGTCTCCCTGACAGAGTCTGCCTTAAAATCCCCAGACGGGCACACAGAGCCACAGTCTCCGCTGTGGACACGCTCCTCATGAGTCACTCCGCGGAAAAGTTACGGACAGAAATTACGGGAAAATTCCAAATGTACTTACACATGGAAGAGGGCGTTTTACACAAGGAATGTCTGGACCACACCCACTCTCCTTCTGTGGACACTCTGGCTACAGAGATGGCTCTGTAATGGGCTGCAAGCCCGGCACTGTTCCAGAAGGACCTGCGCCATCTCCAGGGCTGTGGGTACGTCAGCACTGTCTGAGCACCATGGCTGAATGGACTTAGCAGGAAGCGGCCCTCAGTTCCGCATCCCCTGCACACCACCTCCACGCCTGGGAGCTAGGAGGTCAACCGTGATTGAGAAAGACGTGGTTCTACTCTCAGCAAGCTTCTAGGAAATATGGTCTACAATGCCACATTCCCGTCCGCGTATATCCCTTGTACCAAAGGGTGTGAGACCTGCATCTCCTTCATCTTCGGGAGGATGGGTGATGGAGGTGTGGCAGCCACGCTGACAGGGAAAGGATACACAGCGGACGCAAATGATGCTGCGAAGACTTATGCTTCTCAGGAATGGCCCCACGTAACAAAGGGCAGCTCCTCAGACCATGAGTCAGTTGACCTAATGCAGCGGAAGTGCACGACCGCGTGGGAACTGAGCTGGAATGGAGGAGGCCACACCACCTGGAAGGCACCTGGTACTCCCCTTGGGCCCTCGCGGCACCTTGGTCTTAGACCCGGCCATTGGATCCAAAAAGGAACCCGCCAGGAAGCTGGGTGTCAGGAATGTTTCCGCTTCCTTAGTGGGCAGAGTCTGACCCCGCGGAAACCCGCACATTCTGAGGCCCGTGCGCGGGCATCGCCTCTGGTTGGTAAGGAAAGGCCAGACACACAGCAGAATGCCTATTGTTCTGTAATATTACATGCAGATTGTTCACGGGCCTTTGGAGAAATCAGTTAGGAAAAAAAAATGAAGGAAGAGGGGCTTTCGGCCGGGAATAGGAAATTCTGCATGGACCCTGAGATCGCCGGTGGGGGTGGGGAGGGAGAGGCCCCCTGCCTCCTTCTCCAGCTTCCCTCCCTCATCCCCAGTCAGGTGCTCCTTCCTAATTAATGCTTTCTTCCTTCCCAAAGGGAGTGCTGATAGGGGATTCCTGGAGCCTGTGGAGCCCTAATCTTAAAAGGTATCTAGAGATCGATGGAAGTGGAGCCCTGATTGCAAGCCACCGGAGAAAGTAGATGAAACCGTGTCCTTTGCGGGCCGAGGTTACGTTGTTGACACGCGTGAGGCACGAATGGAAAGGCCTGTTTGTGAGCAGCAACCTCCCCCGGCGTTCGAGATCTATAGCTTTCCGTGACCTACGGTCACATATAACTTGAGTCCAATGTTTTACTCCCCGACCATTATTGTTATAAAGAAACACGGGAATGTCTTTTCAGCGCATTTTGATTGGCTCTAGAAAGCTGGGCAACTCGTCCTGGTTTGTTGTTGCTGTTGATTTTTTTATCAGGACATTGAAAGACGGCCTCCTTTTTAAAGTAAAACCACAACCTCTGTTGGGCTCGACAGAATGCCCATCTGACCCCAACCGCGTCTTTTTCAAAAACTAGGTGAGTGAAGTGGTGCTTTAGCCAGTGAAGAGGAGCTCCCCGGTACCGGCCTCATTTTGCAGGCTTCGTGTTTTCCTCTTTCGTCAATAAAGGTCCAGTCGCTTGCACAACACGGTGCCGCTGACTGCTTGTCCCTGTCCGCTACTAAAGCTCTCAAAACACCACTTACAGGCCTGCGCCCCGCGGCAGGGCGGCTCTTGGCATTTCATTTGCACTCCAGCCCAGAGCCGTTTCTTCAGAAGTTTCTGATGTGTTCTTTCACTGCAGGTCCACACCTGGAATCAAGATAAATGAGGTCGGTCTTGCAAGCACCTTCCTTATCTCTAGCTGGAATTTCATTTGTGTGCCATGATGTAGTTAAAGGGTGATAAAATAGAAAATTAATGTATTTGTTTCTATCGCAAGAATGTGCATAAATCTAGAAAATCGACAGTGCATTTTTATGTACTGATAACGTTGCTAACGCTGGTCTCTGATAACTCTCCAGATGAATTTAAAGGCAAGAAGACTGCCCTGTCGTCATTAACATTCTTATGTTCACAATATGATCGCTGTCAAAATTCAAGGACTTCGTTTACATCATTTTGCTAAACCTTATAAAACTCTAGAGAATTACCTAGAGTTAATGAGGTAGTTTTATTTTTTTTTAATAAAAAATAAATGGAATATAAGTTCCTGAAATACAGGTTAATGTTGGACATTCGTAAACAGTGCTAAGTATGCCTTTTTGATCAAGAAGGAAAGGCAATTGAGTTTTCATATCTTAAACCACAATGTGCATTCAAACTTCCAGATTTTCGGAGGACACAGCTGAACTACAGATCAGATGTCAGGTCAACAAAAGCTACCGACTAGGTTACAGGCCAATTTATTTCACTTTCTTGAAGATCACAAAGTAAGTGCATTTTTAAGAAACATCAGGGGTCAAGAGATTAGAATTATATCTCTTATTTCCAAGCAGTGATGTATTAAGCTTCCCTAATACATTTACATTTTCATGCAGATTCAAGCCCTAGTTACCTTAACTGCCTGCATTTCTTCCTTTCATTTAAGAAGGGCTGAATTTCTTCTCTCTAGACAATAGCCAAAAAATATGGACTAATTTTCACATTCTATTATCGTAGCGGGTTTGTTGGTTGCTCAGAGTTCCGGGCTTGCAGATAGAGCTTAAGCAGTGGTGTTTCTATTACCGAGACGACGTTAAATGTGCCTCCTTGTGGATTGCACTGTATCGCTCAGTAACTCTTCGTAATGAGACGTTCCCAGGCAGCTCTCAAAAGGCAATAAATCATCATGGTCTTGAATGGAATCGAGATAATAATTAAGCACATTCAAAGCAACCATGTTT
>NW_006297021.1:4334554-4347311 GCF_000327345.1 Myotis davidii | reverse complement strand
CATGTTTGTTATGAATTATGGAAAGCCAGTCTTCATTTCCCTTCACCTTTTGGGTCATAACAGCTTTATTCTGAGGGTAAAAATAGTGCTAACCAAACCTTTAACAGCATAATTGGGAAAAAGGATGACTAAACCACGATGGAATGTGTGAGTGGGTGGCGTGGCAATTCACATCATCCCCCCCTCCCCGTATTCTTTTTACCCCCTGTTTTATTGCTCACACATAGCATCTGAACTGACGCACAGGTTATACGATATGCTGAAATAGGTGCAGCTATAAGACCGAAAGCACTCCACTTTATTCAATTACTTAATACGTTCTTAGAAGTTCTTTAGAAGCTTAAACAGAATATCCACTTAGAACAGGCCTGCCAATTACAGGGGAGATCTGTTCTGCTTGGTGCAGGAAACAGTCGTCCAACTGAACTTAGAGGCAAATGCTTTTAACTGCTAATCAATGCGCAAATCCTCCGGCGGGAGGCTGCGCGTTTAAATCCGTCACACCAAGGCACATGGAGCGAAAATACAGGGAGCGGCAGGATGGGCAGGGCGTGGTGCTCACCATGTGGCCTGCACCTCAGATTCCATTCCTCTTATTCTTCCCGGAAAGGGAAAAAATCACCTCCGATTGTCTGCCCTGCGTCCGGCCTCTTCCGCATTGTCAGGCCCGAGACAAGGATCACGAACATGCTGGTGACGGGTGATCTTCTGCGCCGCCGATTCTACCTTTGGGAAGTCAAAATTGATTTTCTTCCACTTGTCACACTGAAATCTCCACTCCGTCCTTCCCGCCACGCTCTCCGAGACTCCGGGGTCCGGGATCAAAGGATTAGGCGCCACAGCTGTAGGGAGGCCAGTGGCGGGGAAGACGTGGTGGGCCATGCAGAGGGCTTTAAGTAAGCCATCTATTTCAGCCGCTGAGGGGACCCGGCTGAGTGGGTGGACAACATGTAAAGTGCTCACTTGACATAAGTTTTTTTTAAAAAAATAGTTGAGCTGAAGGGAGCCTCCGATGGCTGGATGGCTGGCCTCTTCTTCTTAGTCTGAGCCTGGAGTGTCCGCAGAGGTGCCAGCAGGCGCCTGCGGGCCTCCAGGGCATCCTCCGCTGCTGGTGCAATGTTGGCTGCGTGCTCCTCCAAGCTGCTGGGCCCAGGCCCTGCCTGATGCTCCGGGATCCGGTTCCTATGGCCGTGCAGTGGGGGAGCCACATGCTGGCCCAGTCTGGACCTGAACGTAGAGGAGCACACCCCCCCCTCTATGAGCTCCCAGGGAGCCAGGCACAACTCAGTAGCGGTCTTGGTTTCACTTGAAAAATGGACAGACCTTTGATACATGTTACGGAAGAGATAAGGGAATCCCTGTGCATCCATGTCCCCCTCACCATGTCTTTAACACAGTCTAATAATGAGGACCAAAAAAATATGTTCACAGCAGTTGGGAGAAGTGCATGGGGCTTGGTTCATTGTACATTTTCATTTAGTAAATATGTAAGTATTTAGTAAATACTGCTATTTGCTGTATTTCATTGGCTAGGCTCTATGTTTCAGCTTTATATATAATAACCCAATTAATCCTAGCAACAAAGCTTTCAGTAATTATTCTATCTCCAATTTACCACTGAGTAAACTGAGGCCTGGCAAGAATTAAGAAAGTTGTGCAAAGTGACATGGTAAGTAAAGGATCAATTTTCAAATAATTAAAAATCACCACAACAAATAAATATATTTAAAATAAAATAATTTGGGGGAAGGGGTTAAATCAGAAGTACATATTGCTTCTGCCTCATCAGATGCAGATGAAATCAATGTTTTCAGCATTGCAAAAAATAATAATTTTAGTATACTTTCTTCATGTGAGGATTAGGGATCTTTTAAAAAATTAATAAGCAGAATTATTTGATAATGATTTTTATAGGTGGCAGTAGATATAATCTACCAAGTCTTAAGGGTTAATATTGGGGTCTTATTTTCATGGACACATCAAATTTTTTTCCAGGTTTGTCTCAGGACATAGCCTATATTTTAGACAGAGTTCTATATATAATTAAGAATTTTCAAATAGAAAAGGGAGCCACTGCATAAATATGGCATACTAAAGTGGTTAATATTTAATTATGGCATAATTAATCATGGAAGCTCACATGAATCTAATTTATTAGTGTTCTCCCTAAAAACGCCATCTTTGATTTCCACCAGTAAAATAAAGACAAAAGCATAAAAAACAGGGCATGCACAATATTTACACTTCTTGGAAACAAGAGCCCTGTCTTTTGCTCACGAGTTCAAAGATTTTTCTGAAATGTTCTCTTTACCCTTAAAAAGAGTTCTGGGTTTTGTCCTCATTCCAGGGAAAAGAGACTACCTTGGAGAGACGCAATGCTATGGTGCCTTGTGCCCTGTCGAGGACATCTCCTCTGAGGGTGGGATTATAAATACAGGAGAGATATTGAGAGATGGTGACTGTGGCCGGGCCTGTGTTGACGCTGCGTTTTCCTGACTGGTTTGCCCTGTATCACCTCCCTTATTGGACACCACCACAGAGGAAGAAGTGAACTCAGTGAGTAATGACGGTCCAGTGGTCACATAGAGTGAGACAACTGGGTGATGACAGTCCCGTGAGACACCCTCGGCAACATCTCAGGCCTTCTCCACCGGAAGGTCCCCCTTTTTGCTAGGAGCCACGCTCTTCGGAGGGAAGGTGTCTGGATTGAGGAAAGAACATGGATGGAATCAGAAGCAGGAAGAGGAAGGGTGTGAGTATGGAGTCGGGAGGGCAGGAAGAGTGAGAAGACCTGGCCTGGGAGCATGAAGAATGCAGAGCGGGGATCGGTGGGAAGTGGGATTAGAAACACAGGCCCTGGTACCATCAGGGGACTGGGAAGCCTTAGAAGGAGACAGAGCTTGACGGACAAAGAGCTTTGAGAAGGTTAATATGACAATGATACATACAATAAACGTGGGAGGGAGAAAATGACAGTAAGACTGAACTAACTGTGTACAAACCCATGATATCATAGGAATGAGAGGAACCCCAGTACATATAATTATTAACTGAACAGAATCATAAGAAGTACCATAAAAATATCAAATTAAAATAATCAAATAAAAGAGTTAAAAGACTGGGATACCAGACATGAAGTGAGAGGAAAGAACAATTGTCGGGTTTCTGGGCTTTGAGATGAGAATACCAGGAAAACAATGGAATAAAATGGGTTAGGTGTGATGAGAAACGTAATTTCAAGAGACTTTCTTTTCCTTCCATGTTGATAAACGGAATTAGCAATAACTGCTTGGAAGCCACGTGCAGTTAATTTTTTAGCTTCTCCCCCATTAAAAATGAGAGTATTGAGGGCAAGAGGTCAGAGCTGGACTTGTAGATGTAGTAGCCAACCTAGAAGCTGGTGAACGAAGGCAAGAGAGCAGGTGGGTGTGCACAGGTGGAGAAAGCTAGGAGAGAGAAGGTGGGGAGGGCAGGTGCGTGGTGTTGGTAATCCCCATGGCTTGGGGTTGGGGAGGGGAGAGGACTGAAGGAAACAGAGGGTTTGTGACAGAAGATGGAGGAGTACAGGTCTGGTGTTGGGGGGACCAGAGCTCCTGAACCTCCTCACATTCTATGTGTCTCCGAGCCACTGGAGCTCGGAGTCACAGATGGAGACATGAACTAGTTAATTCTGACCTTCTTACTCCCCAGATGGCTTCAATCACGCAGGTCTCATCACCTGCTTTTACACACTTACTGCACATTAGAGTTCACCCTGGGTCTGATATGTTCATATGTTCAAATCCTTCATATCTACCACTCAGAGCCCTAGACTCACGCCCCGTGCAAGGACCTCTTTATCTCCTGTACCGGAGCCCAGTCAATATGCCTTCGAATGACTAAGAGAGTCCGAGGAAATCATCTCCAGCACCAGGTAATACTTAGTTCAAGGACCTTACCCAGGGACACTGTGAAAAGTATCCACAAAAGAAAGCTATTTGGGGGTAGTTTCCACCAGTGGCAAGTGACAGGCAGAGATTTAGGATAACAAACACCAGTGGAACTGGAAGAGTGGTCTTGGCAATTTGGGGGTGTAGTTTTGCTAGAATGGTGAGGACAAGACCTCGATCGTGGATGGATGTGAAGAGCTCATGGTGGGAGAGGCGATGAGCATTTGCAGTGTCCAGCTTTGAATGGAGCAAGGGGAAGGTAGCTGGAGCACAGGGGGTCAAAACCATGTTTATTTTTACATGGGAGGAGCTGAGCCTATCTGAAGGTTAACGGGGAAACGTCCAAGCTGGATTTCCTAAAGACGGGGAACGTACTTTGCCCACTAAACCGAGGCTGCAGGAGCAGCAGGGAAAGGCCACGTAATCTGAGCTTGGGAATCTGCAGTGAGGACCGAGGGCCTGCATGTCTAATAAACCAGCTCAGCTGCGCATCATCGGATAGTCCCAAGGCCGCACTCTGAGAAAAGCCACCTTCTAGCCGGGGTCAGCACGCTGCTGTCCTGTGGCCAAGTCCGGCCTGCTGCCTGCTTCTGTGTGGCCTTGAGCTCAAATGGTTTTTGGAGCCAAGCGTTGCAATACTGGTTTGGATGCTAGGGAACGCTGCCTTAGAACCCCAATTAAGCAAAATGTTAACTTTCCCCAAAAGCATCCATTCTTTTCATTAGGAGACCTGTACTGCAAAGAGGATACTCTATTACTATTACTATATTTGGAATTTGGTCAAACAAGTCTTCGTAGAAATGTGTTTTCTCTCTTGGTGGGTACCGACAGACTCCCTGATGTGGACTCCTGCTCACAAACCCTGAACTATTTATTAGTTGACCCTTTACACAAACTGTGCTAACCCCTGCCTGCCTTCGAGTCTTGGTAAGAAGCTACCTGTACCTCCTGAGACCAGAGAACCAGAGGCAGATTCACGGAAAGTGAGCTGCGCGCAGATTCACAGACAGAGCTATGCTAGACACATACAGAGGTGGCATCCGACTGCTTGTGGACGTGAATCCTGCAAGATTAGCCACTGCTTTGTATTTTGAAAAGGCAAGTTCCCTTACTTCTCGCAAATATTTAACATCATGAAGCATTTATAAAGTACAAATCTGCTGCGAGGAAAAGGCATGTTAGACATTATTCTGTGCTTAAGCAGCTGCATTATTGAAAATGCCACCAGGAGACAGGAAAGGCCACCTTCTCTTGCATCATTTATATATTTGGAGCTCATGACACCCACTGGAATGTTTTGGGCAAACACACTAAGATCCCACAAGGGGATTCTCTTCCCAGTCATGGCAGCGGCAGCCCTTTACCCAGGGCAACATTCAGAAGCAGCTCAGAGCAGCCGCTGACACCATCGGGAGGGTCCTAAGCACACCTGTGACGCCTCTCCCAGAGGAAGGAGATGCCTATGGCCAAGCTGTGGGTAGAAGACAACACAATGCCAGAGATGACATTTTAAAATGACGACAAGAATACATTCTGTTCTGTAGAAAACCAGCATTAGGGAATCTTAAACTACTTCTGATCCTATTTTCACAATCTTTAGCATATTGAGAAATTTTTCAGATACTCCAAATATATATCCTTCCTTTCTTTCTTTCTTTCTTTCTTTCTTTCTTTCTCTCTCTCTCTCTCTCTCTCTCTCTCTCTCTCTCTCTCTCTCTCTCTCTCTCTCTCTCTCTCTCTCTCTCTCTCTCTCTCTCTCTCTCTCTCTCTCTCTCTCTCTCTCTCTCTCTCTCTCTCTCTCTCTCTCTCTCTCTCTCTCTCTCTCTCTCTCTCTCTCTCTCTCTCTCTCTCTCTCTCTCTCTCTCTCTCTCTCTCTCTCTCTCTCTCTCTCTCTCTCTCTCTCTCTCTCTCTTTTTATATTTTTATTGATTTCAGAGAGGAAGGGAGAGAGAGAGAGAGAGAGACAGAAGCATCAATGATGAGAGAGAATCATTGATCGGCTGCCTCCAGCACACCCCACACTGGGGATGGAGCCCACAACCCAAGCTATCCAACTGTAACCAGGAATCCAACTGTGACCTCCTGGTTCATAAGTTGATGGTCAACCACTGAGCCACACCAGCTGGGCCAAATATGCTTTCTTAATGGCTCACAGAAAGGCTAAAGGAAATTTAGAGGAAGCTATAAATCATAGCTCGTGTTCCTGGTATTGTTTTGAATGCACATATACAAATTGAAGCTGCCATAGTAGTAATTTACACATGGTGGAGGGCGTGTCATTTTTCAATCTCATAGAGCAGCGGTTCTCAACCTGTGGGTCGCGACCATCGGAAAACACATATAGCATATCAAATATTTACATTACGATTCATAACAGTAGCAAAATTTCAGTTATGAAGTAGTAATGAAAATAATTTTATGGATGGGGGTCACCACAACATGAGGAACTGTATTAAAGGGTCGCGGCATTAGGAAGGTTGAGAACCACTGTCGTAGAGGGTCAGCTACCTACACGATGTGTAGGTTACTTCTGTGGCAGCTTCAGTTTGTCACACGCACATCCAAGAAAATACCTGGAACAGCAGCTCTAGCTTTGGTGACAGTCCTACCTACCACTCCCAGATCTCTCTGGATGGATGTGGGGGGGAGGGGAGAGAGGGAGGCTCACCTTGAGCTGAGAGCATAAAGGTCTGAGTCGCCATTATAAAAAGCACTTAAATTTAAAAGGGAGTAAATAACTTGATTTGTAAGGATAAGAAGCTTCCAGCTTAGTTACAACAGATGACTCGCCCAGTAAACCTCGTGCTGCCGCCATAAGCGTGTCCCCTTTTCCAGCAGCTGAGCGGCCCACAGCAACACGAGGACATTCTCCCTGGAAGGTAATCGCTCTGTGGTCGCCAGGTCACACGTCCAGATTCCACGGGGCCACCTCTGAGTAGAGAACAGCCTGTCCTTTCGGGTCAGGAGGTCCGGCGTGCAGCCTCCTCGGAAGCGCAGCATAACAGCCCCCGAATAACGAGCAAACACGGCGCTTTCTTAATTTGCCCGGCTGGGTTCCCGTAATAAGTGCTTAACGACAGTAGGCTCCGCGCAGCGCAGCGGACACCAACAAGACCATTTGCCAGATGATTTAGCAAACAAATTTCCGAGTCTCACACTTAGGTTGAGCACAACATGAGACAGCGTGAGGGGACGTTAGAAAATAGTAGAGTTTTACAAATTCAAAAAAGAGAGAGACTGAGAATGTTTGAGTCTGGAGAACTTAGGAAGACATGCCAAGTCCTCCCTCTACAGAGAAACTCCCAAATGAACATTCCAGTAACTCCTAATTTTTTTTTTTTTATTTACTCCTTGAGCAAATAACCTGAAATGGACTTCTAGAGAAGGGAGACAGGATCAGAGAATCTGGAATTGACTTGGGGGGAAGGAAATGCCTAGATTGTTGGAGCACTAGCAGCTGCCATTCAGCAAGCACGGACCATGAAAGGGTCTCCACAAATCCTCGTGGGATGAATGAGTCCCAGTCTATGACACAGGCGGGAAACAGACTCATCATAGAACGGCTGGCAGAATTCACAGGAATAACAGGGGTGAGGAACAGGGGGAGGCATTCATACAGGAAGCACTGCCTCACGTCAGGAATTCAAGGCTTGACCATAGGAAGAGGGAGGCATTTTCTTGAATCACAATAAGTTAAGTTTTCCCTAACAGGATGGGGCCATAGTGGAGACTGGGATGCTTCTGAGTGGGGAGAATCAGGGCAGGGTGGCACTATTATATAAGGAGTGAGAACAACCCCTAGACTCTGCAGGGAGAGGGATCAACAGCAAAAGAGGAAAACAAAACAAAACTTACAGGGAGCAGGGCTGGCCCTCCCCACCCTGTACAGACACAGGCACTAGGAGCCTAGGAAGCAAGTCTGCTCTGAGGAGGGAGGACAGGTATCCACCACACGAGGTTATAGGCAAACTGTACTTTGTTCTTAGGTCATGTTTGTTTGTTTGTTTTCCTTAATGCATTTTTATTGATCTCAGAGAGGACGGGAGAGGGAGAGATACAAACATCAATGATGCGAGAGAATCATTGATCAGCGGCTTCCTGCACGCCCCCCAATGGGGATCGAGCCCACAACCCAGGCATGTGCCCTGACCAGGAATCAAACCACGATCTCCTGGTTCATAGGTTGACACTCAACCACTGAGCCACACAGGCTGGGCTTAGGTCATGTTTTAAAACATGGATGTGGACATTGTAAATGTGACAAAGGCAAGCAACCACTTCTATTAGATCCCAATTTTTTCCCCATTTTAGGCATTCCTCCGTTCTGAGCACTGACTAACTCAATGAGTTGCTTTTCTGTCTCCTGGCCAACCTCGGAGAGGAATAAATGCCCAGTGGTTGATGAGACGCCGGCCACACTGCAAATGGGAAGTCTGACTTCTCGGGATCAGTTGTCAGTTGGCTTAACTATTTCCTATTCTGCCTGATACACGCTAACTCTGCACCAGCAGACACAGGCACCCCCGAGCCTGGTGAGTGGGGAGCGTGCGAGGAGACTCCCCTGAGCTTCCGGGATAAAACTCACACGGGGGACCACTGCAGTCAAATGTAAGAAGAGAAATTTACAGATAAATAAACATGCAGGTAAATACAACTGCTCATGACACAACTGGTAAATACAACTGGTCTACATGATAATGATGTGCCAGGGGCACACTGAACAAAAGGGAAGCTTTACAATGAGTTCGGTTGCCAGATGCTGCATGGTGATTTGGGGACCCCCCGGGGAGCACCCAGGAGGAGAAAGGCGGGTGTGAATCAGTCACAGAAACGCTCACTGCACCTGGGAGGCCCTGAGGAAAACTGGACCAGCCACAGGGAGACAGATGAGAGGTGCACACGGGAGAGGTGGGCCAGAAGGACACCGGCCATCCTGGGCTCCGAGTTGTGTAGGTGATGATGCAAACAGCTGAGGTCAGCGGATGCCACTGCTGGGCGTGACAGTAAAGAACCACTCAGATCTGTGGACTGCTGTGGTCAGGAGGGCAGCATTCTCAAAGGAGGGCACAGTGTGAAATATCTAAGGTGGGGCAGAGCGTGTGAGCAGGCAGGGGTAGGAGAGTTTACATTTAATTTTTTAAAAATATATTTTTTTATTGATTTCAGAGAGGCAGGGAGAGGGAGAGAGAGCTAGAAACAGTAATGATGAAAGAGAATTGTTGGTCGGCTGCCTCCTGCACACCCCACACAGGGGATGGAGCCCGCAACCCGGGCATGTGCCCTGACCAGGAATCGAACCATGACCTCCTGGTTCATAGGTGATGCTCAACCACTAAGCCATGCTGGGTGGGCTACATCTGATTTTTTACGCCAGAGCCAATATGTGCTTTTGGGGCTCAAGTGTCAATCGCATGCTCCGATAAGCATAAGAGAATTACTTGAAAACTGTATTTTATTGTAGACGGGGTTGTTTCAAATTCAGAGAAGCTACAGAGAGTGAATGAGAGTGTGGATCTGATGGGACCCAGGATCAGCTGACCCACAGCTGCTGAAACAGAAAAGTCGCAAAGCCTGCTGGGACATGGGGAATAGCACACACGGTTTTCATGAATATCTTCTGTGAACTTGTGTTTAGAGAAAGTTCTTACCAGATCACTTCATGCAAACATGTATATTTGCATAAAGAAAAAATAAAGCTGTAATTTTATTTGAACAGACAGAATTGCTTCTTTTCATTTTTGCTTTAAATCCTTTCAACTTGCATTTAGTTATATTGTTTTCCAAGAAAGTGAATTCACTGTAAGCATTGCAGAAAAGGGTGTTGAGGGGTCTGCAAGAGTCCTTTACTGTGCCTCTCATTAACACAATGACCAGAGAATAAATGCGTGCCTGGGAGATGATAACGTGTTGACTGTTGAGTCACCGAGCAGAACAGACTGTGTGACACAGAGACAACCACGTTGGAGAGAACTGGTGGACGGCGACACAGATGGGTGCGTCGCGCCCAAGACAGTTCTGCAAGGAAGTGCCAATGCGGTCACATTTACTTTAAGAGTGTTTTCAAGATAAACTCACTTTGAATTATTTACTCTTTCAACACACACACGCACACACACACACACACACACACAAACACAAAACCCAATTATGAGTCAGTTTGGAGTGAATGTTTTCACCTTGCTGTCCCATACACACCTACACTAATTCTCTTAAACCTTCTGAAACTATTTTAATTCTTGTATCAGACTGAGGCACTGTCACTCCTACTGTATCCAGCTGTCTCCGTGGTCCTCGTGTTTTTGTGACTGTAATGAGCTCAAAGTCCATCAGACGCCTTGATTTTGGTTATTTACCGAGGCGGATGATCTTGCCCCATCCACTACCAACAGCACAAAGATGCTTCATTAGCGTTTAACCTTGATAGCAACAGCTTCTGAACCATTTTGCATCTTGCATGAAATTAATTTTCTTGAAACCTGCATTTTTTTCTGTCATCCCCACACTCTAACACTCTGACTGAGCCTAGAAGGCTCTGGGCTCCCCCCATGTTCAAGAGGGAGGCCCACGACCCTATGCTTGGACAGATGTCCTTGCAGAGGGACTGTGAGGCAGTGCCCTTGATGAGAGGCCACCGGCCAAAGACATTCCCCTGGAGCCAGAGCTGCAGCAAATTCCTCAGCGCAGCCACTGAAGCCCTCGCTCTCAGGCCAGGGAGGAAGGGATTCAGAAGCCAGGAGGGGAAAGGCCCAGCAGAGCTGCAGGATGTGGGCTCTGAAGAGCAGCATCTGCTCAGAGCCCAGTGTGTTGGCTTAAACTCCTGGCCCCAGACAGGAGAGCAAGTCTCCCAAATGCCTGTGCCACTTACTGAAGACCTCCAGGCAGCTCTCGGGCTCCAGAAACCACCAGGCAGTCTTTGTTCTCAGTTCTCCGGGAACTTTCCTTCCCTCCACTACCTTCCCCTCTACCACTTTGCAAGGCTGGGTTGATGGTAATGGAGAATGCCAACACTCAATTTTTTTTCCAACACTCTTTTTTCTTCTTCTTTTTTTAACAGATGTTTATTGATTTTAGATAGGAAGGGAAAGGGAGAGAGAGACAGAAACATCAATGATGAGAGAGAATCATTGATCAGCTGCCTCCTGCACGTCCCGCCCTGGGGGTTGAGTCCACAACCCGGGCATGTGCCCTGACCTGGAATCGAATCCTGATCTCCTAGTTCATAGGTTGACGCTCAACCACTGAGCGACACTGGCCTGGCTCTCCCACACTCTTAGCATTGGCCATGCTTTCACGAAGCTACCTGCCCCCTTGAGTAGGGGTGTGAGTTATAATGGTGAAGTGAGGGGGGAAAGGGGAAAAAGGACAAAACATTATATGTGAACCTATTTTAATAATGACGCCACTGTCTCCCAAGGCTTAGAGCAGTCATGCAGCCCCCCCCCCCTTCTTCTTCTAGCTTCTTGAGTTTTCACCTCATTGCCTGGGCCTTACGTGCCAGTCTCTGTAGACCTGCCCCCTGCACTTCCTGTCCACCAGCCTGGCTGTGGGCTGGCTCAGTCTGTCAGCATGCTCTCAGTCCCCCTCAGCCCCTGCGCCCCACTCCACGCAGAGGCAGGGCCACCTGTGAGCAGGCAGAACTGTACACTTAGATTAAAAGAAGCACAGTTCACACACCTTAGTTGTGCATTCAAGTTCACCAGGAACTTCCAACCACTTTTTAACACTTTTAGTTCTCAAGTTTAGTTCTGAAGTGCACAAGTTTCTGTCAAATCGAGCTAACATGTCTTCTGTTTTCCAATCCAGCTGGACCCTGGAGCTGCAACAGACTGCGGGCCCAGTTTCACAGTAACTCCCCACGTTTAGCACAGGGACAAGCACAGACAATGGCTCCAGCTGATGAATGAATGAATGGGCTTCCCACACACCAAGGGTTTTCATGTGCCCACTGTGAGCAGTGGCACCACTTGTTTTCCATGATTGTAAAGAGCTCTGGAGAGCACGGGGATACAGCATTCCGGGCTGTCATTTTTACCAAAATGTCTTTAAATGCATAGTTACCATCCTATGTCCTAAAAGATCTTGGAGAGCTTCCCCAGAGATTCAGCACTGACATCAGTAAGACAGCATGCCCCGGGCTGACACACCTAATTCTGTGAGGTTGTTCAGAGGCAGTGGGCTCTGCCATGAACGCGCCACCAACAGCCCGGTGATGAGTCAGGTGGGATCTCTGTTTCTAACACAGGAGATGCTTCCACCAGATCTGCGCTCCTCTCCCGACCTCCACCCCCTCCCGTGGGAAAGTGGACCGACTTAGGCCGCCTTCGGCTGCTTCCGGATATGGGCCACTGCCCTTACTCCTGGGTCTTTTGGGGTTCTCCATGTGGCCGCCACTCAGCCCGCTTCCAGCCTCGACCCACGTGCTCCAGGCCCTGCCCTTCGTCCTCCTTTGGCTGAGCTCCCCGGTTGCCCTCAGCCCCTCCTGGCACACAGTCCCGGGACACTGACCCTGCCTGCCCAGGCGCTGAGCTGAGCTGTCCAACAGCATCAGTCATGCCCGGGTCTCGGGAATGTCAATCTGAATTGGAAATGTGTCCGTTTTACTGACATAAACACGGAGATAGCTTAATTCAGCTCCATTGTTATCAGCCGGTTGTTTCTCCTTAGAAATCGGAGATGCTTTTAATTCCAAAAAAGGTTGTCATGAGTAGATTTAAGGTGGTCCTTGAGTGAAAGCCATCTCCCAAAAAGAAAGCCTGTGAGACCTTTTCTAATGTACTGTTTGGTTATTTTAAATGGACTTGGACTCTTCTTTTTTTTTAAAAAAAAAT
>NW_006297021.1:4333880-4334423 GCF_000327345.1 Myotis davidii | reverse complement strand
CTGGGTTCGATTCTGGTCAAGGGCATGTACCCACCTGGGTTGAGGGCACATCCCCAGTAGGGTCTGTGCAGGAGGCAGCTGATCGATGTTTCTCTCTCATTGATGTTTCTAACTCTCTATTTCTCTCCCTTCCTCTCTATAAAAAAAAATCAATAAAAATATTTTTTTTAAAAAAGAAACATCAATGATTAGAGAAAATCATGGATCGGCTGCCTCCTGCATGCCCCCCCTCCCAACTGAGGATCGAGTTTGCAACCCCGGCGTGTGCCCTGACCTGGAATCCAAGTATAACCTCCTGGTTCCCAGGTTGACTGTGAGCCATGGCAGCTGGCCCTGTCTCTTCTTAAACTAAAAGCAACTCTGTTAGAAAATGAACAAATGGGACTACATCAAAATAAAAAGCTTCTGCACAGCAAAAGAAACCATCAACAAAACAACGAGAAAACCCACTGTGTGGGAAAACATATTTGCCAACGTCATATCTGATAAGGGCTTAATCTCCAAAATTTATAGGGAACTCACACAACTTAACAAAAGGAAGAT
>NW_006297021.1:4325025-4333801 GCF_000327345.1 Myotis davidii | reverse complement strand
TACACAATGGAATCCTATGCTGCTGTGAAAAGGAAGGAACTTCTACCATTCGCAACAGTGTGGATGGAACTGGAGAGCATTATGCTAAGTGAAATAAGCCAGTCAATGAAGGAAAAATACCACATGATCTCACTTACTCATGGATAATTGAGACCATTATAAACTTTTAAACAATAATAGATACAGAGGCAGAGCGGCCTCAAACAGAGTGTCAAACTGCAGCGGGAAGGCCGGGGAGGGTTCGGGGGTGGGAGGTAGGGGGGTAAGAGATCAACCAAAGGACTTGTATACATGCATATAAGCATAACCAATGGACATAAGACACTGGGGAATAGGGGAGGCTAGGGGACTGTCTAGGGCGGGGAAAAAAATGGACACATATGTAATACCCTTTGTAATAAAAAATAAAATTTGAAAAAAAAAATAAAAGCAACTCTGTTTTCCAAGGTTCTACTCCTTTGCTGATCCTGTTGGTGTGGACGCCCATGACATCACGATGAGGGGAATCCGGACGCTGGAAGGAAGTGTGTGGTTTTATAATGGTCTCTCCCAGACTGCCTGCATCCGAATCTGCCCGGCCAGGAGCACATGTTCTATAATCTGTGTTTCTCATGGACTTGAGCACAAAGTACAGAAAAAGAGCATCCGTCTGTGGAGAAAAACTTAGCCAAGGACACTGTGCTCCATCTTTATGATGAAATGCATATCTCCCATTAAAAAGCAAATCTGTCATTTTAAAAGGTCGAATTGGATGTGCTTTAAAAATAATTCCAGCTGGTTAAAATGAGAGCATTGAAATAGAGCTCAATAAGAATGTCCTCTTGGTCTGTAGTATTTTCATTTTCCTGAAGTGAGAATTGGATATATTTTCTTTCACTTAAAACGCTTTATTCTCCGTGTTTGATTTTGAGTTAGTGGGTTAAGTTTTAAAGACAAATTTGGCTCAATAACACTACTTCTAATACTTCAGGTTTCTATTTCTGAACCATTATTTCTAGAAAAAATACTGGCCCAATTGAATTGATGAAATCAATGTGTGTGTGTGTGTGTGTGTGTGTGTGTGTACACAAATGTACATACACACTAGTACCACATTGCCAGTGATTTGAGATTTATTCCTGCATTTTTACACCTATAGTAAACTTGGATGCTGAGCTATTATTTTTTCTAATAAAACAAACACATGCCCTAGCCGATTTGGCTCAGTGGATAGAGCATCGGCCTACGGACTGAAGGGTCCTGGGTTCGATTCCAGTTAAGGGCACATGCCTGGGTTTTGGGCTCCATCCCCAGTAGAAGGTGTGCAAGAGGCAGCCGATCAATGATTCTCTCTCATCATTGATGTTTCTATCTCTCTCTCCCTCTCCCTTCCTCTCTGAAATCAATAAAAATATTAAAAAGAATAAAATAAAACAAACACACATCATACTTTCCACCAATTTTCAACCTATTTAAAATGTTGTCTATGAAAGTTTAATGTTCCTCACTAACCAGCCATGATTTTTTTCATCAAAGACACTGAATAGTGAAATGTGCAGCACTTCTTCATGTATCACTCTGGTCCGCCCCATCAGCCACGAGGGTGCTTCCCAGGTTTGTGGCAATGTCTCTGCTGGCTAGCTCTCGCCATTGCGTCCGAACACTACCTACCCCACACTTGATTTTTTGTTCAGACCTTACCAATGTAGACACTTTCCTACAGTTTGCAAAATGAGATAGAAGCAGAAGTTGGCAAGGCCCATCATCTTCCTTTATATGTCAAGAACTTTTCCTGGTTATGATTGGACCTTGGCTTCCTGTGGGGTTCAAACTCCACTGTTCCCTTCCATGTAGCTCCTGCCCCATTTCCATTTGTGTCTTCACAACACACCGGACCGGATGCAAACCTCTGTCTGTGATATTTGCCTCTACTCCTTCTCTTCCCCTGGCTGTCCATCACTGGGCCATCAGTCATTCTCTGTGCAGTCTGGGTATGACCAGCAGCTGAGACATCCCACTCCTGACACTGCTGACACCTGCTGCCTGTGTGGCTTCACCGGTTCTCACTGCCATTGACTTTGCTCACCTGCTCCATGGCAAGTGTCCCTCATCCAGGGCCATGAGCCATGACAAGCTATTTGTCCTTTCTCCCTCACCAAAGTGGCAGGTGTCAGCAACATCCCTTCACAATTCACACCAACACCCGAAAGGGTTAGCTGGGTCTTCAAGCCGACCCAGTGCCTACATGTTGGACTCTGGCTTGGACAAGCCACTCGGCTCACTGCATTGAGTTCACAAATGGTCTCACTTTACCCTCCATTGATATGCTTCTTCCCACAGGAAAAGTCATCTGATTAGCTGATTAATAAAGTGATACATACTAAGGTATACCCAACTAAGCCACCTCTACAGAAACTCCTTGTGGGGTGTTTATTCATGCAAAGGAATCTCTAATCTATAGAATGTATTGATTGTAGTTAGGGTAAGTATGGGGGCCCAGCAGTCTATTCTAGGCCTTCCCATTGATACTTTTATATTGATTTCAGAGAGAGGAAGAGGGAGGGAGAGGAAAGGAGAGGAGAGGAGAGGAGAGGAAGGAGAGGAGAGAAAAAAATATATATTTTTATTGATTTCAGAGAGGAAGGGAAAGGGAGAGAGAGAGAGAAACATCAATGATGAGAGAGAATCATTAATTGGCTGCCTTCTGCATGCCCCCTACTAGGGATCGGGCCCATAACTTGGGCATGTGCCCTGACTGGAAATCAAGCTATGACCTCCTGGTTCATAAGTCGATGCTCCATCACTGAACCACACTGTCTGGATGCCCACTGATTCTTTATCTCTTTGCCAAATAGGAGAACTGGCTTAACAGCTGAACACCCCTTTCTGAGAAGTTGGGAGCCCCCTCTGTAAGGCTACTCCAGATGATTTAGTCGGTAGCTGCTCAAAATCTATTAGATGAAATAACTAAACCTAAGTCACTAATAGTTATTGTCACCCTTGCAACCATTTACCCATATAGTGCCCTTCACACTTTGTTTTTGTATTCCTGAACTACAACGTGTTATTTCCCAAAGCCATACCATGGTGGGAAAATTATTTATTCTGCAGTAAGTAATTAAAGCCATGGATTGGAACCTTGCCTTGGTCCTCTGAATAATGCCCTCTGTGATGAAATGAACCCTTATGGTGTTAAAAACAGAGCTGCTCTTATTGGATTGGGAGTGCAGCCCCCAGAACCCAGACTCCCTGTGGCTGGGGAGGGTTGGGGTGCCATCGTCTTCAACCCACTGCTATGGACGATGCTAAGTGATAAGATGTTAACCACTGGCCTTGACTTCAGAAGTAAACAATTCACTTGGCTTAGCAAGCCAACAAATGTGAAACACTGACCGCCCGCTTCTTCCATGGAACTCTTAACATCTTGTAGGAAACAAAAACAATAAAAATGGGTTTGCCACATGTATAGGAACTAGATTAAGGAACAAAGCAATCATAGATAGAATGACAAAACTGCAGAAATCGGGAGTTTAAGCTGGAAAAGGGGAGAGGAGGCCACAAAGGACTTCTTGGGGCGCCAGGTGTTGAGTTCCCTGTAAAGATGACAGAACAGCCAGGCCAGAAAGGTCACAGTTCCATTCCGGGTCAGGGCACCTGCCCTTGTTGTGGGCTCGGCCCCCAGTAAGGGGCGTGCAGGAGGCAGCCAAGCAATGATTCTCTCTCATCATTGATATATCTGTCTCTCTCCCTTTCTAAAATCAATAAAAACATTAAAAAAAAGATGACCAGAACTGGTAGGTGGCATCTCATGGGGACAGAAATGAAAACACAAAGTCCCAAGGCAAGTATGAACTCAGGTTGGAAAGGGGTAATGTCCTACAGGTTTTTGTAGACCAGTGGTTCTCCACCTTCCTAATGCCGTGACCTTTAATACAGTTCCTCATGTTGTGGTGACTCCCAACCATAAAATTATTTTCGTTGCTACTTCATAACTGTAATGTTGCTACTGTTATGAGTCGTCATGTAAATATCTGATATGCAGGATGTATTTTCATTGTTACTAATTGAACATCAATCAATAAAGCATAGTGATTAATCACAAAAACAATATGTAATTATATATGTGTTATCCGATGGTCTTAGGCGACCCCTGGGAAAGGGTTGTTTGACCCCCAAAGGGGTCGCGACCCACAGGTTGGCGACCCACAGATTGAGAACTGCTGATGTAGACGAACAAGGTATCACCATCTTAAAAACTTTCTGGCTTGTTCCTTTGACATGTAGGAAATGATACAGAAAAGAGGAAAAATGCCTTCAATGATCGGAACTGTTCTTAGGAAGCAATGGCACAGATGGGAGGTGTCACGTCAGCGGAACCCCCTGATTTTCGCAGCACTCGGCCTCGCCACCCATCAGCGAGATCACTTAGCAATTCTGCTCAGAAACATCGAGAACAGAGAGCAGCTGGGATCAAGGAGACCGGCTGATTTGCCTGCACTAATAAGGACTATAAATTATTCACGGGACTTCAAAGTCTTGAAACTGGTGAAGTACGCCAGGGCAAAAGTAGATTTGTTTGTTTATTATCAATTATTTACGCAGTATGTTTTACAACATCAGATGTGTAGCGAAGGCATAATCCTGAGCAATGGCGCACAATGAAAAGTATGTTATGTTAATTCCATGAAAGCTTAACATGGGCCGTTCAGGGGTGGAAGCCGCCGGATGCAGTGTTCATATAGAGTTCATAGCAAACCCTCAAAAGCTTTCTGTGATACGTATCTATCTGTAATATCTAGGTGCGGGGCACACACGACTCCTTGTCTAACTGTAATCAGGAGATTTCAAATTTAGAATAAAACGGTGAGTTCGAAATCCAACAGGATTCTTGCTCAACTAACGAAATGTTTACGACACCTGGTTGTACACCACAGGTGAATGCAATCCACGTCTACCCAAATAGGTCAGCCACAAAATAAACATGTCAGTCTTTCTAATCAGACCCGCACTTCAAATCTAATGGAGTAATTATAGATGAAATGTCACTCGGATTAAGAGCTCCGCCCGGGACCGAAGGCGTGTCTGCTGGGTGGTGATGGTTTTTTCACGTGCCTCCGGTCGAACGTGGTAAACTTCCCGCTTTTAACCAGTGCTGTTTGTCACGGACTGAATGAAACGGGACCACAAAAGAATCAATATGTGTAAAGGCTGGAAAGAATGGGAAAGGCCCGCGGACTTGGACCTATTGTCTGGGGGAATTAGATGTCGGTCTGAGCATTACAACTCCCACAAAGGTTTCTGGGCTTTAATTTACTCCAGCGTATAATGGGCACAGAAGAGGCTGGGAAACACGGTCAGACTGAATACATTATTTGACAAACACGTTAATGAACGTTACGCACTTGCGTCTACTCCTGACATAGTCTCCCCTTCACTCTCCGGAGCCTTGCTTCGCCTAGTTTCTTAAATTCCAAACCCATGATGGTATGCCTAATGCCGCAGGATACACTCCTGGGAACAAAAAATGCTTACCTTCCTGTCATGATGAAAGAGGTACTGGAAACCCTATTGCTAACGTTCAGCCAGCAAACAAAACACGATAATGATAGGAGGATTAGGGGCATAATTCCTGGCTCAGTACACATGCCAAAGTAGGACAAGATTTCACAGGAATTCTCCTCTGGCCTTTCTTTTTCTAACAACAGGGAAAGTTGAGGAGATCGCGGTGGCGGGCAGACAGAAGAAAGATCCAGTGCCTTTTTATTTATTTACTATTTTTTTTTAGCCTAAATCCGTGGACTTAACTGTGCTTAGCTCCAACGCAGCTGTTCAGCCCTTATACACACACCAGATGCAATTTAGATAGGTGCCACCCCCTCGCTTATCTGGGGAAAGGAGAAAACATTCCATTAATCAGAAACTAATGCATAAACACCCTTGGGACTAAATGGAAACCACACTGTAAAGTGAGAATTAGTGTTTTCTGTAAAACATGAGAGAATGACATGTCAGAAAACTAGCCAAAGTCCCGAAATAGTCATCGGCGTGGCGCAGGCCAGAAACGCCTGGCATCCCCACTGGCTGTCTCTGCCAGGGAGGATGGAAGGCCCAGCCTGACCGCAGCGACAGCCCTGCCTGTGCTCCAGGCTGCTCTGACAAGATCCCAGCAAACATCAACCAGCCAGTCAACAAACAGACATTTAAAGAGGAGCCGAAGAGCCATGCATTTGAAGGGGTGCCGAAGACACAAAGATGGCCCTTGTCTTCCAAGAGTTTACCATCTAATAAAATATCACCCAGGTGCCCAAACATAGTCAGAAAAGCTTTTTATGTCAAGAGCCACAGAGGAACCAGGCTCCGTGGGCCAGACTGGCTCCGTCACAATTCCTGACATTGCCATCGCGACACAAAGGCATCCAAGACACAGGTGACCATATTCCATATAGACACTAACATTCCAATTTCATGCAATGTCCTCATGTCATGAAATATTATGCTTCTCATCATTTCTTCTCATCTATGTAAGAATGTAAAACACGTGTTTAGCGCACAGGCCATGTGAAAAGGATGGAGGACCACCCTTGGCTGAACCTTCTAAGCACAATCACAAAATTCAAACTATAATCAGTCAGGGAGGAACACATAGATCAGACGTAGTGTCTAATCGAAAACTCACGTACCATCCATTGGAAGACAACACGATGATTCTAACGATGACATTGACATGAAACCCCAAGACAAAAAGAGCTTTGACCCTTTGGTGGCAGAGTCCCTGGCCAGTGGTCAGAGCATTCAGGCCACAATTCGGACAGGAGACTGGAGATCCATCCTGATTTCTACTGAAACTGCAAAGCACATGGGGTCAATATGGTGTGAATGACAACGAGCAGGCCCTGTGCCTCGTACGTAGGTGCCAGGCATCCTGGAAGGATAAACACATACCTGTTTCAAGAATTCCAGATAAAAACAACTGCACGACGTTTAGCAGCTGACACACCTGTGCTGAGGAAGGAGGACGTCCAATGAGATGACCTGTCATGACATATTAAGGGGGCAACCTCTGAGATTGTCCCGTCATCACGGCATGGACTTGAGTGGAAATGGCAGAAGGGACGGCGTACAGAGGAAATAGCTTGAGAAAAGACAGAGGGGTGGGAAGTACAAAGAGAAGTGAGCACTTTGAGGGAGAAGTGGGTACTAGACAGAAAAAAAGGATGGATTCCTAGTACAGAGGGCTTTGGATGCTGCCATGAAAAATATGGACTTGGTTTTTATGCAAATGATACCAAGAATTTCAAGCTCTTCTTAAACAAATGAAATTTCAGTAGAGCTGAAATATTCTTTATAACCCAAGTTCAAGAGTACTCTGATCACAAAATGAAAACTTTTGCACAAGACATATTTTTTTTCTCAAGTCATTCTACCACTGCTCTGAGTAAAATTCAACATGATTTTACAAGGCAGGGTTTAGGGTTTACGTGGTCGAGCAGGACACCTGTGCATTGTAGGAGGGGGCCCAGCACAGAGCAGGTGCTCAGAAATAGGTCAAGGATTTTATATTAGCTTTTGTGCCCATGCCAATGGCAGGCACATGAAACAAAGTGTAATTTTCCTTCAATATAATATGAAAATTTGGGAGCCTCCCACCCAGTTTTCAACGTATCACTTGTATGGGCCAATTGTGAATTATACCAGGGTTATTTCACTGGGGATAGATCGCCCTTAATTTTTTTCAATGAAAAATGTCATTAAGTAAGACATGGCACATGAAAAAAAAAAGTTCAAGCTTAGCAACAATCCTGACATTTAAGCTTGACACCTCCCTGTGAATTCAGTTCTCAAATTTCCACGGGTCTGTAATTGTCATCAGAGAACAGTTATTATAAATGGATTCTTGGCTCCGGTTACCTGTGAACCTGTTCCATTAGGAGTCATATGCAGTGAGGTGCTTAGAGGACCTCCAATTATAACCCCCAGAGTGAGGGGCCAGGCGCTCGCCCACGGCCAGGTGTCAGGGCGAGCCTCCAGGCTCAGGTGCACAGTAAGAGCCGCGAATATTTGTTCAAATATTTGTGCGTTGATTTTTGACAGTGTTATCTGAGTTACTGACATATACTCAGAGCCATACTAAAAATACTGGAGAATGTTGGTACTGCCCGAGAAAACTAATTTAGGAAGCATTTGGTGAGCTAGGATGGATGTTTGGAGGGAAAAATCTAAGGACCAAAATGAGGAAATAAGTTTCTTTTTCTTTAAACTGGCAACTAAACTCAATTTTTTGTTAAGCATATATGCATACAATGATATATCTATAGAAATAAAAAGCTGTGACACAGACCTCACAATAGCATAGTTATTCATCTTCCCCTATCATTAGTCACTTTTAGTGATTATTTCTAAGGAAACCACCAAACAGGTTCTAAGGCTAATTAACATCCTTAAAAAACAAACAAAACAATGAAAACATCGTTAGGGTAAAACTCACAAAATTGTACTTGCAAAGATGCAGATGCCTGTGTACCCACTCATAAATGCGGTTCCATGCAGGCGAGATACGCCTGGACAGAGAGGCCTTGGTACCGCCCAGGTCTCGGTCAGACTGCCCAGTGGCCAGGTGCTGGGCAGGCCACGTGAGTACACTCGTGCAGGCTGGCGTGGGGTGGGGGCACGGACACACGTGCTTTCTCATTAGCAGGCACGACCAATTATGCTTCTTTAAAAACCGCAGTGCACACCCTTCAGACCACCAAAGATGCCCACTTTTGAGATGTGTGTGTGTGTGTGTGTGTGTGTGTGT
>NW_006297021.1:4281111-4325011 GCF_000327345.1 Myotis davidii | reverse complement strand
GTGGGGGGTGGGTGGTGGTGAACTGAAACGGGGCCAATGCCCAGGGATCCTCAGCAGGGGACCTGGGAGGAGCCTGAGCATTTGCACCCCACACAAGGTCAGTCTTTCATCTCAAGGTCACGTGCCGCACAGTCGCCAGGTCTGGTTTCCTAATGGTTCTTTGCCTTCAACTGTTGGTGTTCTGATAGGCATTCATAAGAAAGCACACCTCCCAGCGTGTCCGGCTGGGCGCACAGTGATAGGGTGGTATTTAGAGTCAACACCTCCCACTCATTACTGAGTCTACACAGCAAAAAGGGTGTTTTGTAGGAGACAAACGGGTAAAGCACTGGTGTGCTGGGGACATTTGAGCAATCAGGGCCACTTAATCCAGAAAAATCTCACGAGCTAGAGTTACAGTGTCTTCCAGCACCAGGAGAGGGAGGCCACCAAGCGCCACACATCAAAGTCACCTGTTACTCTCTATTACAGGGAAACAAGAGGTCAACACTGAGGTGTCCCAGTAAACTTAGGGGGCGTAAACACAGGTAACAGAACTGTGATAATGGATTGAGGCCTGACATTTAACATTTCTCCATCTACTTTAACTCAGAGTCTTCCACCTTTTACCTAAATATGTGTCCCCCTGTAATATTTAACAAAATCCTCTCTTAATTATACAGTCTTTAAAAAGAAGAACTCGTGGGCATGGACCACAGTGTGGTGATTGTGGGGGGTGGGAGGGGCGGTGAGGAAAGGGGAGAGGTTGAAAGATGGCACAGAGGGGATAAATGGTGATGGAAAATAAAATCAAATAAAAATTACAGCCCAGCCGGTGTGGCTCAATGGTTGAGCATCCTATGAAGCAGGAGGTCATGGTTTGATGCCTGGTCATGACATATATCCGGGCTGCAGGCTTAATCCCCAGTGTGGGGCATGCAGGAGGCAGCCGATCAATGATTCTCACTCATCATTGATGCTTCTATCTCTGACTCCCTCTCCCTTCTTCTCTGAAATAAATAAAAAAAAATTTTAAACATTAAAAAATGATGCTTATAATCAATGAAGTTAGGGTTTCACATTGACACACTGACATGACATGTAGACATATGACGAGCATGGTGGACATGAGTCCATCCGCAAACATTCATCACAGCTCTGGGGCCTCAGCAGGGACTATGCTGTGGGGCAGATCACCAGCCTCGCCCCAAGGGGCTCTCGTACCTGCAGACTCAGGCTGCACGGACCAGGCCTCCCTCTTTGCAGTTAGAGTTCTGACACCTGACCACTTGATACTGTCAAGTCATTATCCTTCATGTCTTGTCCCTTTCACTTTTACTCACTCGTTTAATTATAGGCAAGAGCTCAGCAGCTCTCAAAGTCATCTCAACCCAAATCAAAATACCTGCCTCCAGCCATTCTCTACAACATGTAAGTGAGGCCCCCTGCGGTAGGTTACACACCTGCCGGGACCCGAACAAGATTTCACTAGGGCATGGCGTGTGCTGAGAGATACTGAGCCCCTTCTGGGTGTTCAACTTAACGTCAGAAGACGACCTGAATACTAACAAGCATCTTTAGGCATCCTCAGACTCCAAAAGAGGCATCTGAATATGGAAACTGAGGCCCAGGGAGCTGAGTGAACTTAGCTAAAATAGCACATGTAGTGACATAAATTCTGAGTTAGAATGAAATTTTCCTGACTCTCCAAAAGTACTCCTTGTATTTATCTAACTTTCAAAATGCCTATAACAAATAATGTGAGGCAGAAATATAAAATACAAATGCACATATGTTATGCATAATATGCAACACGATACATAACATCATGTTTGGTTGTATCTCACTTTATCTCCCCTGCTTTTTGGGACTCTAACAATTGTATTTTGAAACAAACTTTCAGAGGTACACATTTAAGTACTGTATTACAGTACAAAAGAGTCTTGGAAACACGAGCTTAATTTTTGGTGCTGTTTCACATAGATTGTTGTTAACATGCCACACGCTGTAGACACTTAAAAATACTGTTTAATTTTCTTTAATCCATTTCGTTTTATGGACCTAAAATGGCCATCAGACAATAATACAGCAGTTTCCATAAGGAATAAATTGTCACTGCTTGACAAAAAACTCTTTTTATGTGAGAAGAGGGAAATATAAAAATGTCTGTTTCATATAATTATATTAAAAAATGTGTTAGTATGTGCTCTGATATTACAGCTGTTAGAACGTGGTGGTGTTTTTGTTTTTTTAAGCCACTGACTTAAGAGCTTGCCTTACCTTTCTCATTTTTTCCTACTTAATTTCTGTTCAACCAAGGAATTCTTTCCCGTTATGGCTCCTGCCACCGTAGTCGTGCCCGCATAAAACGAGCAAGCCCATTTCTGAGCTCTCACTCCTCCAAAGGGGGGCGGGAAACACAAAGAGATTTCTAAAGAGGGCTCTTTCCCATTGAGGTGTTATTCTTCACTTGAAGACAGCGGGCCAATCATGATTCTCCTCAACAAAAACTGACATCTGCTACCCAGAGAGGGATGGGGTTCCGGGGTTCCTAAACAGAGCGGTGGGACCTTTTGCAGATATTACCAAACTCGGTTCCATACGGAAGCTTCTGCTATCAAAACTTTTCCGCAGGAGTTCGAATAATGGTCTGCTTTATGCCTATTTATTTATTTATTTTTAATTCCTCACCTGAGGAGTGAGGCATTTTTTCCATTGATTTGTAGAGAAAATGGAAGGGTGGGGAGAGGGAGAGAGAGAGGAACATCAATGTGAGAGAGACATGATGGGTTGCCTCCTGCTCGTGCCCTGACTGGGCCTGGGATTGAACCTGCAATGGAGGTACATGCCCATGACCCGGAATGGAACCTGAGACCCCTCGTTTCGAGGGCTGGGACTCCGACCACTGAGCCACACCTGCCAGGGCCTTACTTCATGATTATAATTATCTGTTGAAGTGTTTAAAAAAGAACTAGAATAAATTTAGAATCTTGCCTTTTCTTCAAAAGATTTCTGTTCTTGTAGTTTCTCATATGTATTTTAGATTTTGTTTATACTTTAAAAATGCAGGTTTTTAATGAGTTTTCCTTATGTACTTTGTAAAGTTTAAGGGCCATTATTTTTAATCTCTCTCTTTTTTTTCATTTTATATGCTGAATAACTGTTTTTCCTTTTCAAGAATAAGGGAGGCAAATCTGTTTTATTCAATAATACAGTCAAACAACTGCTCTTTTTACACTGCAATCGCTTCACTATTTAAAAAATAAAAAGGCAAAGCACAAATCTCAACTAATTACATTTATTAAGATCGAAGGAAGTGGCGCTATCTCTGCCAATACCTCCCACCTCCACCCTCACGCCAACTGCCTGGATATTAGGAAATCTGGAGTCATTATTCAACAGGGTAGGATCCTGTATAAATATATCCAGTGTTTGTGAGATGCATTTGTGTTTCCTACCCAAACTATCTGAGCTCATATATACAGAATTTTTTTAAAACAACCATCTCACTGACATGAATTGGCACTCAGTTAAGAAAAATATAATGACCAATATTGATCAAGAAGCCAAAAAATTGGTTGTTTGGGGACCTATTCATTTTGTACATGTAGATGTGGTTTAGCTTCACTTCCCAGTAAATAATATGCAATAAATATAACAAGTTCCAGTGAAGTAAGTAATTGTTACCAAAAACAAGTAAGTAATCTATTACTAAAAACATAAGCCCATGCATGCCCTGGCTGGTGTTGCTCAGTGGCTAGAGCATCAGCTCATGCACAGAAGGGTTGTGGGTTCGATTCCCAGTCAAGGGCATGTACTTGGCTTGCATGTTCGATTCCCGGCCCAGTCAGGGCATGTGCTCGAGGCAACCAATCGATATGTCTCTTTCACATCAATGTCTCTCTCTCTCTCTCTCTTCCCCCTCCCTCCCTTCCATTCTTTCTAATATTAATGGGAAAAAATCCTTGGGTGAGGATTAACAGAAAAGAAACAAAAACATAAACACATTTTTTTCTTCAAGGTAAAGCTAATGGTACTGATCAGTAAATATTAGAAGTTATTGTTTGAAAGAGGTAAATTTTATCAAAGAAATATTTCAAACAACTACACATTTCAAAAGTGATTACATATCAGTTTCATCCAAATATTATCTCTTGAACTCATAAACCAAAGAACTTTCTCTACCTTTCAACAGTTACTGACAAAAAGTTAGCATGAGTGTTTAATCTCCTATGTACTGCCTACACACACACACACACACACACACACACACACACGCGCGCACGCAAAAGTGTGCACACCTGCAGAAAATTGATCATCATCATTCTTGAAGTCAAAAACACCATTTAACAAAGAGTTTTTTTTTCCCCTTTAATTAATTGCGCCATTTCCCCATTTTGGCTCCCCCCTATAAAGGAAGCCTAAGTATGTGCTTACAATTATAGCAGTCCAGGCTAGAATCCATTACTTTAATGAACTTACAATGAGCAGAAAAGCCTAATGTATGGCAAATGTAGCTCTCTTAATAGAAAAGCAGATTTCTGAAGGCATTTTCATTTTCAAACGAAGCTGGACATATTGGAGTCAGGTTTTTGCATTTTCTATGTACAACTGGCATTTCATTTTGAAGCACTTGAGCACATTGCAAAGTGGATGCACTCTCCCAAGAGGTCAAGTTTCACTCAGTGAATCGATTCAATATGAGAAGCAGGAATTTCCATGAAGGGGAGGGAACTGCCTTCGAGTCAGCTGGCACCCTGTGCTTCAGCGACTTGCTCCCAGTGCTGGGACCAAATGCACGGGGCTGAGGGCTGTTCCCAGGCCTGGGACCAGGGATGGCACCCTCACTGCGGCTCTGGCTGCGGACGCTGCTCAGAAAAGGCTACTAAGCCAGCACTGGCTGGAAGCCTCTGCTGTCTGGGTGAGAATGAACGTCCTTTATTTTTTTTCTTGGTGAGCTCTTCACTCACATGTTATGTCCTCAAAATCAGCAAAGCCAGACTCGGTGGGACTCCCAAGGCCTTTGATCAGCTTCCCAGGCAGTCCAAAGAACAGGTCATTGGGAAGAATATGCAAACCAGTTTCTGCTCCAATAGTGCTAAGTGCTAAGTGTTTGAAAAGATCTCTGTTCATGCCAAGGGGCCATCAACTTAGGACTTTGTTCAGTTGCTGATCAGAAGCACAAGTTGACACTGAAGTTAATGGGACTGAGACAATAGCTTAGATTGCTTGGATGACTAGATAGATTTTTTAAAAAGAGTAAACTCAATGATTTGGAAAGGGATGGAAGATACCCCCAGCCACATTCGTGTTCCTTCCTTTAACGGCTTCTGTCCTGCTTCCAAATATCTGAGTAAAACAGGCGATTTCTCACGACTATAACAAAGTCATTTTAGGTCACACAAAAAATAAGATACACTAATGGTGTCATTCATCAGGACCATATAATTTCTGTGAGGGTAAGTTAGGTAGTTCAAACCATACTTCCCCCAAATAAGACGAAGAATACTGGGTTGTATAGGGCAAGTAATAGAAACAGGCTGACTCTTAATTTGGAAAAGGTATGTTTAAATTTCAAAACACACTTGAATTTTTCAGACACTAAAAATTTGCATGAAAGCCATAAGAACTCCTCTCCTTTTCTAAAACAACAACAAAAACCCCCACAAAAATCAACTCAACCATGTATCCCTTTGTAGTTGCAATATTTTCAGCATCATCAAATCTATTTTATTAAGTGTTTACATCTGGGACACAGTGGTCATTTCTAGAGAATTGGGGGACTTCCATGCGATTTCGTCTTGCTTCTACATCAAACTGTAAACTGTTTAAGGAGAGCAGCATCCCCACGAACCCTCCAGAGGCCCAGTGGAGTGATTTGCATACTCAATAAAAGGACCTGATTAACTTCTATCCCAGAAATTTCAGTCTTAGAAACAGAGAGATCTACTGGGAATGAACTTGTAATAACCTTCTAGTACAGCCTGTTTAAAAGTCTTTGTTGCACAAAAATATTCTGCTTGTCTAACCTAAAGCACTCTCGCTGTCATCTCCAACCACTTCTTATAATATTGAACTTTCTCAAGTTGAGGACGCAAACGGCTGGTCAGCATTTTTCACAATTTAGAAAACATTTATTTTGGAATAATGAAATAGAGCTACCTCTTCTATATCAAAATGAAAACTTGTAACTATTGGTTTTTCACATCAATGTGGGCAAACTACATTTTTAGTTTTAATATAGAACATATTTTCAACTTGAGTAAACTCAGATATTGGAGGATACGTACAGATTTGTACGTATGGAATTTCCACGTAATTCTCCACTAAAACTCAAGTAAACTAGATGAATGAAAAATATGTAAGATAAATGCAGTTGTATTAACATAATACCATCTAGACCAGGTGTGTTGCGTTTTCAGAAGCAATCCCCACAATCTTGCCCTGCTTCTGCTTGGGGCAGTTCTGTAAATGTGCACATGGTTCAGGACATGATAAGAATGAAGGTGCTGATGAAAAATGGACATGTGTTATCTGGTCTCTTGGTACACTGAACTTCCGTTGAAATAACCAGAAAAGAAGGAAAGGAAATTAACCTTCCCCAATCCATTCCTGAGTTCCTGGGAGAAGAAATTATTTCTACCAAAGTAGTCCTTGATTCTGCAGCTGCATATTAATGAATTATAACCAAGGACCGTTCCTCAAGCAAGAAATATGGACGAGAACCTCTGTCTCCATTCTTCTTGAGCCGGAGGGCAATGGATCCTTTAAATAATGGGTTAAAAACAACGCAGCATCACCCAGGTTGGCTTTGTGGTGATTAAGGTCGTGTTCATTATTCCCCAGGAAATTCTGGTGTCCCCTAACATGCCGTTCTAATCTTAGGAAACCCAATTTAATTCTTAATTTTATCCATACTTTTCAGTTGTTAATACTATAAATTCAGTGTTCAACTCTCATCTAATATTCTCATCTAATTGATGGTTATTCCTCCTAATTGGAATAAAGATTTGGGCCTATAAACTTGTGTTATTCACTTTACCTTATTTTTCTATATATTATAAAAATCAACCAACTCATTTAATTCAAATTCCACAGTTTCTTAGCATTTCCTTAGTGACTAATATTGTTTCTTTTTTACACTCTTGAAGTGAAAATGTTTTGGAGAAAACAATAAGTCACACGTCAGGAGATTCATTGCTTTGAGTTGGGTTTACGCTAAATATGCAAACATGTTGGTTGAGTCTAGCAACCTGATTGCACCACTGATTTCCTTTTTTACTTGAGTCATTTAACACCTCAAAATGTTAATACAGATGAAAAGTCTAGGAAAATATTGTATAGATTATAATTAATAAAATTGCAGAATATAGTGACTGTCTTTGCAATAAGTCCTGGTTTGCACAGGAGTAAGAGTTGCTATAAAGTCCAATGAAGTGAACTAAATGCGCTAACCTCTGGCTGGAATGGTGAAACCCACTGCTAGGTTGTCATGAGGGTCTAATGAAACCCAATATATTAGCACACTGACTCACGATATATGTAGTTTTAAGTTATTCCATTCTGGATCACACTTATTTGAATACCTTTTGAGTTCAATCATTTTTTTAAAAATTAGAATAATTTAATTAAACAGGAAGATGTCTGTGAAGTGAAAAGAGTTTGTCCTGGGTCTTCCTTAGCTAATCATAATAAACTAGCGCAGTGGTTCTCAACCTTGGCTGCACATTAGAATCACCTGGGAATCTTTTAAAAATCCTGATTTCTGGGCCTCATCCTCCGGAAATTCTGTTTCTTTGTTATGGGGTGGGGCCACAACATTAGTAACAAAGAAACAGAATTTCCGGAGGATGAGGCCCAGAAATCAGGACTTTTAAAAGATTCCCAGGTGATTCTAATGTGCAGCCAAGGTTGAGAACCACTGGACTAGCGGTGTGTTGGGTTTAAATTATATTGCATGTCTGCAGTACTTGAATGACTTTAAAAATCAGTGATAAGCCCTAGTTGGTATGGCTAAGTGGACAGAGCATCATCGGCCCTCAAACTGAAGGGTCCTGGGTTCGATTCTGGTCAAGGGCTCTTATCTTCGGCCCGGTCAGGATGTGCCTCCGCACATCCTGTGTAGAAATGCACTGTGCCTGTACCTGAGCCATTCCTAGGACTTCCCACCACAACGACCCTCGTCGGGTAATCTTATTTTCCCATCTATGACCCTTATCCAACCAACCTCCTAGAATGTCTACACTGACACCAAGAAATCCAGGCCTACCCGTTGTCTTCACTTGATCACCCCGAATTTACTCTCTCCTTCAGAAAGGACAGAATTTGATACTTAAAAGTTCAAGCTTAGGAGTAAGTGACCAGATGATATTAGACATAAATGACCAGAGATATTAACATTTTAATAGGGAGTAGTTCACAATCACTCCAAATAGGAATGAAATTCCACTGGGATAAGTTAGGCATCACAGAATAATAGAAGTGGCTCTTGAAGGAAAGGGTTGCCCTTCAAATGATCTCATATCCCCCAAACCTGCCCCTTGTTAGAACTAAGTCTGAAAGATCCCAACCCTCTCTCCTTGCTGACTAGGAAGGCACAACCATCCAATTGCTAGTGTCATATTTTCCATCAGCAAGAATTCCTCAAAGGGAGAAACTGAATTTCATAAATGTAGGTCAGGCTTTCCTAGATCCATCAGATAATCATTTATACCTGAAGATACAGATACATGACCACTGATTGATGTTTTAAACCCAAAGGACATGCTATCTATTACCTCCATAAAAAATTTTAGAACCAAATTAAAACAAACAAGCAAAACATCAGCCCAAATTGTAACGGGACATGTACCACAGCTGATTTTTTTTTAAATGAAATAGTAGTGGTGCTTATGCATCATACAATATTTTTATACTTGTAATGTGATACAAAAATAAAGCAACACTGAACATAAATCATAGGACAAGTAATATAACAGATATGACATAACCTGACACAATGGGACACAACTGCTCTAAATGCACAAAGCGGATCTACACACGAATGAAGTTACCCGTTTTAACTCAACTGTCTTGTTGGCTCTGTTGAAAATCAGCTAAAAGTTTATTTTAAGTAAACACCTACCGCAGGGTCAAGCTGTTGGAATATTATATTATATTATGGAATTTGCTTCCAGAATATTCCATCCTGCTACTTTACAATTTTCTTAACAGATTTCATTAACTTTATGAAAAGGTGGTCAAATCCTGACCACATTAGAGGTTCAGTTTTGATCCCCGCACTAAGACGGGTTTTGTTAAAAAGCTGAGCTCCAGAACCCCCGCAGAGAAAAAAGAGGAAAAACAATGAAAGACTCCCCCAGGAGGCCCCATCTTTGGGCAGAAGATTTGGGGAACAGTCTCATTCATATCCAGTCACAGTCACACGCCTTTTAAAGGTGTTAGTTTAGTGAGCCATGGCAGGGCTCCGCTTTTCTGTTCTTTCTTATTGTTCGGTTCAAGGTTCAAGGGAAACAGTCAAGAAAGAAATGAAACAGTCCTGATAGTTTAGGGCCACAGAAAGCTTGCTTGCAATTCCTGAGAAAGTTGTTTCATTCTCCAAAGATCTTCATTGTCTGATGCGTTAGTTGGTTTCTGGGTTTAGATCTGTTTTAATGTCACAAAACCGGCTCATTCATACATCCATGTAGACAAGGAAAACAAGCTATAGCTACTAAAATGCATCAAGAAATCTTCTAAGGTGAAATGGTAGCCAGGGAGGGAAAAAAAATAAAGTAAAATAAAAATGAACACACTGATGTGATTTGTAAAGGGGGAAAAACAATAAGATTTTCCTAAAATGCAAGAAATCTAAACTGTGTTACTTAATGAATTTAATTTCTACTAAAAATTCTGGGGGGGGGGGAGGGGAGGGAAATGGCTGTTATTTAGAAGTCCAATAAAAAATAATCTGTATGTTACAGGCATACTGAATAATATTGAAATAAAAAGAAGTCCTGCCCATTTATTCACACAGAATGACTTTCTGAAACTTATCCAACTTAAAGTAGTGTAAACAGTGCTCTTTACTCTCGTGTCTGGGATGTAATCACCCCCTAAATGTCTGCTAAAGTAAGATGTCCAAGTAGGATTTCAAAACCACTAAAGTGTAGCGGCGGATAAACATCACGTCTCCCCTCTTGGGGAGAACACAAAGATGAGCAAGGCAGACACATGGCCGAGATTATCGGCCTCCATTAGTATGTAACTAAATATCAACATTTTCAAATGCAAGCCATTTAGTAAAAGCCAAAAAAGGAAAAAAAGGAGTCCCCCAAAGCATTAAAGTGTTAGGAATGAAAATAAACTTTTCAAAGCAGCGTTTTCCTAATTCAAAGTTCACATTCTTTCAAGAAGAAAACCCTTCAACATATATATATATTTTTTACCCTGAAAGCAGGTTTTATTTAAATTTCTAGTGTGCGCGTAACTGAAACTATTAAGGACTCCAATGTTTACTGAAACATTTAAGTAAATACTTAGAAAACACACTGTAATTTAGTGACGTGGGTTCCTGCTTATAAGACGCCGCCGGTGGCTCTCGAACCTTCTGGGGGAAGAACACAGACATGGGTCTGAATGTGAGGCTGGAAAAATGATCCAAGGGGGAGGGTTTCTTGACTGAGCCACAAACATATTCAAAACTCATGTAAAAGTCTAAAATTAAGGGAGCCTCTTCTCCCATGGCATTACATGTGGGGAGGTTTGTATAGTATGATTTTTATTTTTATTTATTTTGTTTTTTATTAAATGTATTGGGGTGACTTTGGTTAATAGGATCGTATAGGTGTCAAGTACACATTCAATACTTAGAAGACAGCGTTCACATTTAAAAAAAAAACAAAAAACAACAACTCCCTATTTCACTCAAAGGTGCTTTTTGAACCTGAAAGTTGAATCAAAGGATTAGGTGCGCATATCCTGTGAGAAGGGATGGTTTCTGAGCAGAGGTTACTTTGAGATTTGTGGGACCTTTTGTTGTCCGATTACGTAAATTGTCATGAAATATTATAGTGCTGCGATGTTTAATAATGACACTGCTTTAAAAAAGTCCAGCTGTATTCTATATGGCTACAAAGCATGCAGCAAGCATTTTGAGGCTGGGATACAGCATTTGAATTAAGAAGTGCCTCTGCAGTCTTTTTTTTTTTTTTTTTTTTTTTTTTTTTTTTTCCATTCCAGCGGTGGGAGTGAGGAGTTTTTTAAAGTTAATTCAATGGAAAAACAAGAGCAGGCCCTGCCGACTGCTCTGGTTGGGGTTCCTCTTGGCCATCCATGCCCATGGAGAGGCCTGAATGAAGGGGCCTTATGTAAATGGCTCTGAATGAAAGGCAGCCTCCTGGTTAATCCCAGGCCCGGGGGCTTTTGGAGGGGGCTGGAGGCAATCCCGGACACCTGGCTTTTGAAAGACCACCAAGAGAATAAGGAAAAGGGGACCTGAAAGCTCTGTGAAGTGAAATCTAACTGAAATACTAGATGTACATGGGGTTTTGCTCGGCCATTTTTACAGTGTATTTTACTTAATACAAAATTCTCACCTTGAAGATACTCAGCTGTTCCTTAGTCAGGGAATACTTAACATAAAATCACATAAAGAACTCCAGTGAAAACGAATGGTATCACTCACTGCTTCAGATACATGCTCCGGTCCATGTCTGTCCGTCCGGCAATGACCTTGCTTTTAAATATTTGGAATCCAAAATATACAGGTACATATAGATGAAGTATTACAACCACTTCACTGTGTAAGAAGCTGATCTGCAGAAATTAACTAGAAAAAAAATTTTCAAATGCCTAATTGGTCCCAAGATAAAACACAGAACAATAATTGGGGAAAGTTGGAAGCCTCACAGATACTACAGGAAAATGATTATGAGTTATTTTCCTAAGAAACTAGTAATGCGTTCAACTGTTAATTTTTAAAAACCATTTAACTGAAATACTATCCCATCGCTCTCAAAATTACTGTCATTAAATTTAGAAGGGGAGCAAATATGAGAAATGATCAGGCCTATAAAAAAGAGATCAACCAAAGAACCTACAGGCATCTATGCATAAGCCAAGGCCACAGACAATAGGGTGGTGAAGGCCTGGGGCAGGGGCAGGCTAGAAGGGGCCAATGGGATGCGGGGGAGAGACATCTGTAATACTCTCAACAATAAAGATAAATTTAAAAAAAAAAAAAAGAGAATTCCTGAACAAGCAAGACACAGGTTTTATGCCAGGTTGATGTATGTATTTGTGGGCCCATATTTCTTTAATCCCATGAAACTCCTCCTTGGGGTTGGCGCTGTCACAGGGCTTGAATCACTGCCAGAGCCCCAGGGAAGAGCCACCGTGCGGGGAAGGCAACGATCTTTCTCGGGCCTCCCAGGAGCTGGCGGTCAAATTTATAAGGCAAGTTCCATCCCTGGCCCGCATAATTTTTTAGTGAGGCAGTAGAAATTGATGCCATCTATCTCAAAGAATAAACGTGGGCAATTCTGTTATCTGAATGTTCTCAGCCGCCACAAATCTTGAAGGCATTTGGGGTTATGAAAAGGCTTGGAAGTTTGAGTTCGGGATGTCTGATTCGATCATCTGTTTGTTGACTAGTTGATAGAAACTGGGGCTCTGGTTGGGAGGAAGGATCCTCATGAGAAAATTCCACTCCTGCCCGTGGGCGGCTGACAGTCTGTTAGAAAGACACACCTCCACCTACACGAAGCACTCCGAGTGTGCTTTAACCGGCACTGACTCTGATCAGAGCAGAAATGTATACCAAAATGTGTGCACTATTGTACGGAAATCTGTCTTTGGCCCATAGATTAAATCCTATGACTTACTTGTTGGCTCACCTGAACCTCAAAGCTTGTCACAAGCAACATCAATGTGCGTAGTGTTGAGAAAATAAAAGAACACACCTGTGCCAAATATTTTTTAATTTTAAATAAAAGAAAATTCCTTTTTCATTTCCATCATGATTCCAAGATCATGTTATAATCACCCAATTTGAGAATTTTCAGGGTGGTTTCGTAGCAGAAATGTCTGCCGAATACAGGGACACCTTGGCGGGTGATGGGGTCGGGGGTGAGGCTGGGACTGGAGGCCTGGCTCCCTGTGTGGCTCCGTGGGTCATGCTGAGCTGGTACTCCAGACGCAGTGGGCAGAATTTGTAAGATAAGTTGTAGATTGAGAGAATGGAAGGGTTTGGGGCGCCTTCATCTGGCTCAATCATCTACATGTACATTCAAAAGAATTAAACGTCAGTGGGTCTCAGTATCTTAATCTGATGATGGGATGGTAGCACCTCCTACAAGCTAAGGGGGAACAATGAGAATTTATTAAACACCTGACCACCAAAACCAGCCACACAGGAGAGAGAGCCCTTGGCGCCCAGCTGTACCCCAATGGGGTTCCCACAGGCCTCATCTCACTCGTGATTGACTCTCGTAGGCCACCTCTTCCTGGGACACCTTGACGCTAATCATCTTAACCATCTCTACATCCCAGCGTCTCTCCTGCCCATCTCGTAAGGCTTAAATTAAGTAACATATCCAACTGCAAACATACACATGTAAAGAGTTCTGCCAACTGTAAAACACTACTTAAATGTTTTAACAATCGCTTTTTTAAAAAAGCGATTATTTTAACAAATGATTATTACAGTTTACTTTAGAACTTGTGATTCTAAAAGAATATTCACTTTTAAACCAAAGAATAGTCTATGTATTCACTTATACAACATTCATCATAAATCACACTTACTGAGTGCTAATTGTGTACCAGGCGTGATTCTGATGTCTTTATAAGTAGAAGCATTTAAGCCTCACTACAAACCTACGAGGTAAGTACTGTTATTATCTCCACATAGAAGATGACACTGAACCACAGAGACTATGTGAGTTGCCCATGGTCATGCAGGCAGCGAGTGCTGAAGCTGTAAGTCAAACACAGGAACTTCATTCTGGAGTCCACAATCTTCTTTTAAAAATAATTTTTATTGATTTCAGAGAGAAAGGGAAAGGGAGAGAGAGAAACATCAATGATCAAAGAGAATCATTGATCAGTTACCTCCTGCACACCCCCACACTGGGGATCAAGCCTGCAACCCTGTCACGTGCCCTGACCGGAATTGAACCATGACCTCCTGGTTCATAGGACAATGATCAGCCACTGAGCCATGCCAGCCAGACAGGAGTCAACAATCTTTTTTTAAAAAAATATATTTTATTGGTCTTTTACAGAGAGGAAGGGAAAGGGATAGAGAGTCAGAAACATCGATCAGCTGCCTCCTGCACACCTCCTACTGGGGATATGCCCGCAACCAAGGGACATGCTCTTGACCGAATCGAACTTGGGACCCTTCAGTCCGCAGGCCAACGCTCTATCCACTGAGCCAAACCGGCTAGGGCAGGAGTCAACAATCTTAATCACTATGCTACATGGCCCCTTAAAAGTTTCATTTGTATAATCGCTCATTGCGGTAACATCACCTATGACATGCCTATTGGAGATCAAGCCCTAAGCTACCCCTTGGGCCTTGTGTGTATGAGGATGCTGGTCTCACAGTAAGTGGCCTTAGAGCATGACATTCATGCTGGACATTTCACAAGCCCTAACTCGTCAACAACATGGACTGTAGTTAATTTTGATGGAATAAGTCATTCACCGAGCAGCACAAAATAGTTGAAGCTATCGTATTCATTAGCTGTTGGACAGGGAGTCATCATGTCAACTATGTAGGCAAACTCTACTCCCAGAGCCGCGAGGCACTGACCTGGGGCTCCGTGAGCACCCACGAGCACCCACGTGCACCCACGTGCATAAGACATGTAGAGGCACCCCGGGCTTCCTTGGAAGATGAACCGACTTTTCAAATATAGGGGCTCTGCAGACCCACGGCCGGGCACTTCCTCCATGGCACTCATGAAGCCTGGGGCTCAGCCTGCACTGTTGGCAATGGACACCTCACCTGGCCCCTCGGTCCCTGGTCCAGCAGAAACACCGACAAGATAATAGCTAGACGCTCTCCCCTGCTGTCACCAGCTCTTTGGCAGAGGAAAGAGTAGGAGGGTCTTCTCTCGAGTTATTTTCAGATGTTTTAAGTAGGCCACGCTCCTGTGGGCCTCGGTACTCTGTGGCACATCTGTGCCTGCGCTCTGAGGGGCTGGTCTTGATTTTAGATTATGCAGTGGAGTAAGGAAAGAACGGCATGCAAGAAACCACGGCACAGAATATTTCTGCGTGCACACTAGCATGTTGTGGTTGGTGAATACATGTACGGGGAGGGCAAAAGTAGGTTTACAGTTGTGAGTATGCAAAACAGTTCATTCTTATATTGTTTAGTAATTATTGTATTATTTTCCATAGGAACAACTCTAAACCTACTTTTGCCCACCGAATATATAATTAATGCTAATTAATTATATGCATTTATATATAACAACATATACTTATGCATTATCTATTTATATATTTAAATTAGGCAAAGCACATATTTCTTTTTTCACTAGGTATATAATTATAAATCTTCATAGTCATTCATTCAGTAATGTATATTTAAATTAGGCAGACCAGAGGCCTGAGGTAATAAAGGTAAAAATGAAACATGCTAAGGCATGACCACTGGTAACTCAACAGAACATCAGGGCTTGGCCCGTTGCCAATGACATCCTATATAATAAAAGTGTAACGTGCAAATACAGGGAACAGTGGAGTGACTGGTCGCTATGACGTGCACTGGCCACCAGGGAGCAGGCGCTCAATGCAGGAGCTGCCCCCTGGTGGTCAGTGCCTCCCACAGGGGGAGCGCCACTCAGCCAGAAGCCGGGCTGACAACCTGTGGCTGTCCAGTGCAGCAGTGGTGGCGGGAGCCTCTCCAGCCTCTACAGCAGCGCTAAGGATGTCTGACTGCTGGCTTAGGCCCGCTCCCTGCTGTCAGTCGGACATCCCCCAAGGGCTCCCGGACTGTGAAAGGGAGCAGGCCAGGCTGAGGGACCCCCCACCTCCCCTCATCCCCCCCAAGTACACGAATGTCATGCATCGGGCCTCTAGTTCTTAAAGAAAAATGCCACAGGAGGTTGTGAGGAATCACTAGTAAAATTAATTTCTAACATGGTGAAAAAATAATATGTTCATGATCATGCTCTCCGCCTTCAAGTCCATTTTGTGGACGTTGCCCTGGGCCAGGTTTCTGCTGGACAAAGGTAATCCTCGCACCTTTTAGACACCGAGAATGGACTGCACGTTCAAGCTGCCTGCTTTCTTTAAAGAGTTTCTTCCCTCCTTACAGACGGTGTCTAACACATTAGCTATCCAGCCGAAATAATGAAAATGTCAATACTTGTCATAAAACTTTTCAAAAAAAAAAGGAAAATGAGTGGAATAAAAATGTGGGGTTTTTTTTCTTTTCTTTTTCTCCCTTTAGACATTCTTTCAATTAGAAAGGATACCAACCTTAAATTATAGCTACCAATTAATTTTTCTGCTCTGGAAAGTAAAATAAGCATCTTTCATTAAATTGGATATTAAAGCTCATTGGCTATACAGGGAACCTCCAAATTAATGGACTAGAGTTCTCCAGTTTCAATTATTTTCTCTATTTTCCTAATATCAGTTCCACTCACCCCCTCTCCCCGACGGGGCTCAATCTGTCTCCTAACGCCCCTAAGTACTGAACTAACCCTTCCCACAATTGTGGGTCACTCAGGCCATCTGAGCTGGAGGGCCACACAGTCCTGTTAAAGTGTGTGTGTGTGTGTGTGTGGGTGTGTGTGCGTGTGAGAGAGAGAGAGAGAGAGAGAGAGAGAGAGAGAGAGAGAGAGAGAATTAGTAGGTAAAGAGGTTTTCTTTAGATACAATCAGAAGAAGGACAAATGAACACAAAAAGAATGCGGCTGTGAAAGCGGGCGGAACCCTGAGCTTTGCTCTGTAGCCGTAAACACTCACATCAGCGTATGTTTCAAGGAACCCAAGAGAATAAGGAGGAAAAATAAGAAATCAGTTCTGATGTTATACTGTATATCAATTCAATTTCTGATAGATGGCCTGTACTTTTATTTTCATGGAGCTGTGAACTTAGGAAACACATCTGATTCTCACAGATAGTACCCCTAGGATCAAATTTATTTAGTTAATGGATAAGGAGAAATTTCTGAGACAAGAGAATTTTCTCATCAAGATAAGCTACATACAGAGACCATAGCCTTTAAGTAAATCAATCTTAATTTCTGGGAAAAACAGTTTTTTAGTTATCAATTTACATAAATCCTACTTTTCTCATGATGCCTTATAATTTACCAAAAAAGTAATTGTAACATATTCTTAATAAAAAATTACAATTTTTACCTATTTTGTACCAACAAAGAAGCAATCCAAAGTCAACATTATAACATTAAAAAAACAACAACCTACCAAAAAGAGGAATTGGTCCAAATATTTATCCATAAGTTATTTTTAAACCCGAAGCTCTTCTACTAGTTTTCACCTCTTTTCCCTGTTGGTCTGTGTATGTTGTATTTGATTGTCCCATGTCCCCCATATTCCATACCCCATCCCTCCCCACTGTGTCCTGGAGTCCACGGGCCCATGATGCCCATTTCCTCCTCCTCACATATCCAGGCTCTCACCCAACCGCATTCCTCAGAGCCTGTCACTACTCCCTGTCCACTTCCTATTTTGAAACTTCTGGTTCCATCCGCCCATGTCTGTGCACGTGGCCTTGTCTCTTTCCCAAGCTCCATCCACTTGACTTCCCTTCCCGTGCTGGCTTTTCTTCTCCTTATCGCTCCCGCAGGCAAGGCTGCGCTCAAATATTAGCCCTGCGGCCATCACTCCTTTATCTCTTCCCAGGGATCCATTCACTCCCCGGGTTTACTAGGGTCTACTTCTAAATACGTGTCCCCAAAACTTCTGATGTGTTTTCCCCAAACTCTTGCCGTGAATCCTCAAATCCTGCCTGAGTTTTCCTCTGATGTCCCGCTGTCACCTGCAACGCATGAGGGCAGGACCAGGCCTGTGTTGACAGAGACTATGCGTGTCCACAGCTGTATCCCAGGGGCTGAGTCCTTAGGGGCGTGGCACCTCAGAAACACTGCTGACTACATGAATTGGTAACACTGCTTGCCGTTCTCCACTCTCACTGCACAGAACCATGAGAATCGGGTAAGAAATAAAAATAGCTTTTTATTTTTTTAAATACATTCTCATTGATTTTCGGAGCGGAAAGAAGAGGGATAGAGAGATAGAAACATTAATGATGAGAGAGAATCATTGACTGGCTGCCTCCTGCACTCCCTGACCGGGAATGGAACCTCAACCTCCTGGTTCATAGGTCAGGGCTCACCCACTGAGCCATGCTGACTGGGCAGAAATCATTGTGTGTGTGTGTTTTTAAAAAACAAAAACATTTACTCTCATGACCAGGACAAAAATATCAGAGTCTTCTTTGGCTTCTTCCTTTTTGTTCAGACTCACGTGGTCAACTCTTCACGATTATCCGCGCTGGTGTGCAGGACAGAATTTTAAAATCAATTCCACATCAGGCATATCCACGTCATCATAACGCAGTAAGGCTTCTCCAGGTTCTCGTTTGGTTTAGGTGAAACAGTCACCAAAATGCTATGGCTATTACTTTGAGTCTGAACTCTGCTTCTACATTTTAACACGAGATCTTGGCCACCCTATGTTTCTGGAGGGATGGCAGTACCCACCAAGATGATCTTTCTATCCTTGTTCCTAACCCGGGTCTTTGCACGTCGTAGGACTCAATCAGTAACTCACTGAATTTATAAATAAATAATCTTAAATTTACCCAGTCACTTTATGATTATAGTTCCTCAGCTGTTTGGGTGCCTTCATTTCCAGTACCCAAAGTAATCAATAAAAATATTTTTTAACATGGGGTGATTCCCCAAAATAAAGTAGCAAATGGATCACTGATTTGTGAAACAGTATCTTGGGGACTTGGTTCCACAGACAGGGACCCAAGGAAATCAAATTCCTATAAGGTTGATTACTAAACATAGGAACGGATGGTAACTCTACTCATCCGTCCAACCTCATCTTTTACTACATCTCTCATTTGCGCCTAACGGTATAGCATGTTGTGTGGCTAGCTTTAAGGGGTATGTCACATGCTGGCCGTTCACTGATTTTTAGCAGTCTTTCCACGCCCCTCAGTTCTGCACGTGTCCTGTGAGGACTGCAGGAAACACTTCTTCAGTGAACACTCAGCATTAACGCCCAACCAACGCATGTTAATATAAATGCATCATAAATAAGTACACACTCAAATTTATACAAACCAAAATGATATCCTAGGTGCAACATGTACATCACACCAGGCATTCACAAAGACCTAAATAAATATTTATAATGGTATACTATAAAAGCCAATTTAGATGTCTCAGATAATACTTTTAATTATGTCAGCTCATGAATATTTTATTTCAAATCACTTTTTTCTCCTGGCCAAGTGCACATGATCATGAGACCTCGTTTGAAGTCAAAATAGACCTTTCACTAATAAGGTAAAATGAAGAAGAAAAACATTTTCTGTTTTAGAAGAAATAGACATTTTAAATACCTTCTCTACATTTGCAATAAACCTGATTTCCGCTTATAAAAGTCAGTAAGCTATGGAAATTCATTTTAAACTATTTAACAACCTTGCGATGCCAACTCACCCACTTTTACTAAGACTGCACTATGTACCATGCACGCTATTTCCTGAACTTCTCATTTTTTAATCTAAGTATTTTAAAGAAAGACGATGAGAAACCTGATCTTTGATGTGGAAAACACACTTGTTCTGGGACTGTTTTGTGGAATACGACAGCTCTACTTGGGTCATACTCTTTAAGCTAAAAATAACAATTCATTTGCTGAAAATAAAAAAAAGCTACTAAAGATAAGTTTAACAATAGAAAGGAGACAGCATTTGGAACGTACAAGAAAAAAAAATTAAAAATGCTTCTAATTAGAGAAAGGGATTGAAAGATGCAGGAAAACGCAGAAGTAAATATCATGGCCTCAATTTAGTCCTTGACTCTGACAGACCAATTAGTTACAAAGTAGCCTGTAACTCAGAGACACATTACATTTTAAAATTTATTAAATTTACTAATTTAAAACGAATGTTTAGATTTCTTTACATGGTATATTTTTATATTATGTTGGAAGTAGGCAATATTTATATGCAGAATTTTTAAACGCTTGTCAGAATTCAACGGATTAAAGGTGATTTTCAAATTTATTAATAAAATTGCCTTAATTTGTGTGTTCACCCAGATGATCATCCTACTATAGCTTTTTATGAATAACATTAAATTCCATGATGCAAAGTTACAGATAATACATTTTAATGTGTAAGAAACCTTAAAAGTCCCATTAGATTATTGCAAAGTCAATAAGAAAAAAAACCCCACTCTAAAATATTTTATGTACTAGCTCAACGTGACACACGCACATCACCACTGAAATTCTGCTTTGCCACTTAACATTTTCCATCATTTCTGTAATGAAATTAGCTAATGTGATTTTACGATGGCTATTTCTGTTGTAAATCTTACAGAGGTTTCATTTTTTTAAACTTGGAAAAAGATCAAAATGCTTGCAGATTGCTATTAGATGTAATAATTATACACTAAACTAATTACCACGAAACCAAAACCTGACTTACAACTAATTAAATTTTATTACATCAACACAGAGCATAGACTTCCAATTTAACAGAGGGGCAGCTATAAACACAAGAGTCCATCTGACTGTGTCTTTATTTCAAGTAAAACGTCTAGGTCAGATTTATAAAGTTTGAACTTGGCAGGGTTCGCAGACTAATTTGTCAGTTTCACAAATCTACTAATTTGCCAACTTCTAAGGGAAGGGAAGGGAAGGGAGCTACTTGCACAGAGAACACACTGCAGCCCGCCCAGGAATTCCCAATAGCCGAGTGCCTATCACCTAACGATGACGGCGCTCTAAAAAGCTATGACACGCCAAGAAGAAATCATTCGTTTTCCGCTCAGACATGCGTTTTAGCTGTGTCTTCACTGCTTCTGAGATGACAGAGGCACACACTCTGCTGAGTCGTGGCTTCTTTTGTGTAAAATGAAAATGAAAACACGCTTGTTATCTTAGAGGGATGCTGGAAACGTAAAACGCCGAATCTTCAGCAGAGGCGAAAGCACCCACTTGTTCCGTTTGCAGGAGCCAATGCAGGTTAAACTGCGACATCCATGGGGACCCCGTATTCATCTCAAAAGGGGGGACACAGGATCGCCACTCAGTGTCCGTGAAACTGCATTTCAGGTGGCCATTGGCAACAACTGGAAAGTCTAAGAGATTCACTTTACAAACTTTAATTGTATAAAAAATGTTTGCTCTCCACCAGATGGTGAGATTAAATGGCATAAACACTGCCAGCAAGTGGAACCCTCCGATGCCTGCGTTCCCCCCACCGCGGCTCCCGAGCCTGCCTGTGACTGCCTTGCTGACGCCCGGAGCCGCTGGAGCTGCCATGCTCCGCGCCATAGGCCATAGGCACCAGCGTTAAAGCCTTACACACTCCGCGCCCCCAGCAGGGAGGTCTCCTGCCCGTGTCACACGCTGGTGCCCATGACACCGGAAGTCATCCTTCCAGTGGAGGGGGTCTCAGTCCGTGCTTGGTAAACAAAACGGTCAAGAATCAGAGGGTTTTCATGATCCCTGGAAATTCTAGTTGGGGCAAAGGAAAGATTTTCAATGCACAGAATTTTTTTTTTTAACAAACATAAGTTAATTCTCCTCAAAAAAGCCCCTCACATATATCTTCATTCATATTGTAGATGTTCAGAAGAATTCAATTTGCCTCATAAGTCTTTTTGTTTGTTTTTCCCTAGGTGGCAGATTTCTGCTGGAATGTTGGGGACAACCCTGAAGTCTCTTCCACTGGAGCTCCAAACTACCCCCCGACACATGCTCAGAATGGCTGCTGGGATCGGCAGGGTCCCCGGACACACTATGTCGGGAGTTCTGTGCTCAGTTGTCTAAGGAACAGGATGAGGCAGCCGAACAAGCTAGACGGCAGCTTCAGAACCATTTGATTTATGGATTAATCTAATCTAATTAATTTTAAAGAAGCATTGGTTAATGGCAGTCAAATGTCCATGCACACACTTTTGCCCCTCATATAACTCTCATTTTTAAACGCTAATTGCTATGGGCTATGTGAATACTTTTTAAATCTGTGAATGTACATATCAACAAATGTTCTGAAAAACTGGGCACATTTAAGAAATTATTACACACAGTGTGTTCTGTTTGAGACCCTATAACAAATGGAAAATGGCCCCAAATACAATGAAAAGATGAAATGGGCTGACTAGTGGCATTAAAAGGGGTACCAACCTTGAAAAGAAAATTCAACGCAAAGCACCAAAATTTGAGCAAGCTCTTATACATAAAAGCCATGTGGCACTGAAAGTTAGATTCCGAACATTTACACAGAGCATCGTGACTTCATGAAGGTGACCCCCACTTTTTTTCTTTTTTGGTAGTCGCAACTCACAAAGGAGACATTTACAGACACCGAGAGAGAACTGTGAGATGTGGTTCATTTCCTGGGGGCTTCTGAATCTAGTCTCTTTAATTTATAATTATATGTCACTCACCTAGCTCTACCTGAGAGGTGAACAGACTGAATGGAAATTCAGGTTCGTCCTTTATATCAAATACTATTAAAATAATACCCCAATGTAAAGCAGTTACTAATACCCTATATTGTGAAACAAGTGTGGCTCTACAATGGTGCTAAAAAGTCATTTCTTGGAAAGATAGAGGTAAGCACAGGAATTCTCTTTCCTCCACGTGTCACGCCCATTCTCCCACTGGGTGGGATATACCCCCTGAACCTAATTATGACACCGGGATGGTGAATTCGCATAATCCATGTACGGAGGCAAGGCATTTAACAGAGAAATGAAGTGAAGCCATTATTCAATACAAGGGAAAAGGTTTGCTTCAACCTGCTGCCGTGCACTCACCTTTCTACAAATTATGTGAAATTGATATTTTTAAGCATAATTGGCTAAAACAGGCTTTTTTGTACTTTTCTTTTTTAAAAGGCGTCCTTTCAGATAAATGTCTACATTTTGTACTACCAGATGTCTTTCTGATCCTCTCGCGCTTTCTGATTTTATTTTTGTAAGTGCGAGAACAGGGAAAATGCCAGCCATTGTAGTCAGTGGGCTCGAGCCCAGCAGAGATGACATCCTGAGATGTGTCTTGGTGGTCTTTACATAAATTCGGAACTTGAGGTACACTTAGCTTCTTGGGATCCAGTGAACCAGAGTCCCCCAAACCCACCTTCAATTTGTTCCTTCTTATAGGCATCTCACTTTAATATTCTCCTTTTCAATCCAACCAGCCTGCCGTCCGCCAAACACACTTAGCTACAGTTCCAAACAGGGCTTGCTTTTGCTCTTTATCTGCATGATGCTCTAAGTCTTAATGAAACTCAAATTTAACCATTATAGTAAACTAGAGGCCTGGTGCACGGATTTGGGTCCCTCGGCCTGGCCTGCAGGGATCGGGCTGAAACTTGCTCTCTGACATCCCCTGAGGGGTCCCGGATTGCAAGAGGGTGGTTCTTGGGTGACACACCCCGGAATCGGGCTCTCTCCTCTCTGGTTCTGGGTACGTCACCCGAGACCCGCAGCTGCCAAGTCACTGTAGCTCAGCAGCTCCTGTGTTGAGCATCTGCCTCCTACTGGTCAGTGCACGTCATAGCTACCGGTCAGATGGTTGAATGGTCAGACGGTCGCTTAGGCTTTTATAAATATAGATAATCACACATGAGCAAACATCTGGATTTTCTAAAAGGTCGCAAGAGTTTGGTTAGAACTAAATTTCAAATGAAGTTCATCGTAAAACTACTAGAAACAAGACTTCTGTACTCCCGGCATTTTTGCTGAATGCTCTGTGGTGTGGGGTGAACTGCCGCAAAGACTCCCCTGGCAGCTACAACACGATGGGGAAAACTGCTCCAATCAATGATGCCATTGACAGGATATTTCAGAATCCTTTTGTGTGGAATGGCTGTGACCCTAAGGTGCCATCTCCCTCTGATCTCATGGCAGAAGCCAGGGGGCAAGGCGGTCCCCTTCTCTCTCCCCTCATTCATCTTATCTGCGCTGAGCCCACGCGAGTGGCTCAGAAGGTCCTGTGAAGTGAGCTGCCTTTACAGTTTCCCGTGGAAAGTTGCAGCCACGCCTGAAGAGACCGTGGCTTAAAACCTATTTTACTATGCCCGTGAGAAAATACCCGCTTCAAAACGACTGCCCTGAAATGGGTGATCTTCACTAATGAGACAGGGGGGCGGCCGGGTCGGTCAACATACACACACGGAGGAAATCGCTGTTACACCTGCTGCTGCCCCAAAGAAAGAATGAGAGAGGTGCCCACCGCCCAGTGTGCGGTGTAGGCTTCTGTCCGATCTGCTGCACACACGGAACAACAACTCAGGGGCTGCGTCGCTGCTGTAGAAATACCTTCTGAAAGTCTGAGATCCTGATTGGTTTTCCAAGCAGCCAGAGACAATACCTGTGCAGTCTGCCCGCCCTCCTAGCTGAAGCCTGACCCTGAGCCCCAGGACCTCAGGTGACCGCGTGACTCAGGACAGTTCACTAGAGGCTCTCACTGAAGGATCAGGAATAAGATGGGGAGATGAGAAACATTGGGTGGTATTGCCAACCCTAGAGGCAGCCACAAATCGGAAGTCAGGTTATAAAGACAGATCTCGCTTATGAGCCCTAAGTCTTTGTCAAGTGGCAAGCGGACACTGGTTAAAAGAAAGGAAATCACAAAGCAACTTTACAGGTGACAGCAACTTCCTAGATACAACGCACAATCTCAGCCCTAATGGATCTAATGACGTAGGATCAGAAATCCTTAAATACTACAATAAGTCTTGCCCATACGACTGCTCTACTAAGCCCTAGAAAAAATGGGTATGAGCCCAGGCTTATGTGGAGTGGTTGGAGTGTCAGCCCATATACCTGAATCTCGGATTCAATTCCTGGTCAGGGCACATGCCCGGGTTGCAGGCTTGATCCCCAGTGTGGGGCATGCAGGAGGCAGCCGATCAATGATTCTCTCTCACCACTGATGTTTCTATCTCTCTCTCCCTCTCCCTTCCTCTCTGAAAATCAATACAAATGTACTTTGAAAGTAAGAAAAGAAAGGAACGAGGCATTGAAGGAACTGGATACAGGTTTTCAGGAAAAGAGCCGAAGTTCAGATCACATGTTAGTGTTAGGAGACATCCAAGGGCATATGCCAAGTGGCTCTGCATGCCTGTGATGGCCACGGGCATCTGTGCCCAGGACAGCCCGGTTTCTGCTGGTTATGCTGGCCTTCTGCCCTTTAGCCACTCGCATCTCCAGGGACCCCTGTTTGCATGACAGACTGTGTGGCCCCTAGATAGACCTTCAGCTAAGAGGGGACGTTGTGGGTGGAATCTGAGAACTGTCCACCTTTGGCAAACGTGGAGGCCATGGGGATGGATGAGGCTGTGGGGCTGGGAGAGTGGATGCAGGGCGGAGGGAGAAGGTCTGAGCTGGCTTCTGAGGAATCCAAGATGTGGAGGACCAGGTGCCAATGTGGGGGACATGGAGCTGCGAGATGTAGGGGACAGTCTGACGGCGTCCCAGGGCGAGGGGAGCAGCACTTCGTGGGGACGCTGGGAGATAAACAGCTACAGGTTTAGCCTAGTTTTATCCCATTTTAAAATAAGGTGCTTCATCTGCAGCGTCTTCAGAGTCCTTTCTACTCCTGCAAATCAGATCTAATAAACGAAGAGGCAGTGCAGAAGGAGGAAAATGATAAGTCTACAGATGCTATAGTATGGGGGGAGAGTGATAGATGATAGATAGATAGATAGATAGATAGATAGATAGATAGATAGATAATAGATAGATAGATACATGATAGATGATAGATACATGATAGATAGATGATAGATAGATAGATAGATAGATAGATAGATAGAAGATAGACAACAGACAAGGAATCCTACTGAGAGAATGAAGAGGCATTTCCCAAAGGCTGTGACCTGGCACAGAGGGAGACCTGCCCTGTGTTTAGGGAAATAGCACGGAAGTCACCTGTGGAGCAGGCTGTGCACGAGGGTCCTAGGGAGGTGGGTCAGCAGGGGCTTGGCCAGGCTGCGAAGAATACCCCAACTACCATGAAGAATACACCCCAACTACTACGAAGAATACACCCCAACTACCACGGAGAATACACCCCAACTACCATGAAGAATACACCCCAACTGCCACGGAGAATACACCCCAACTACCAGGAAGAATACACCCCAACTGCCACGGAGAATACACCCCAACTGCCACGGAGAATACACCCCAACTGCCATGAAGAATACACCCCAACTACAACAGAGAATACACCCCAACTACCAGGAAGAATACACCCCAACTACCACGCAGGAGTGTGGGCATCACCCTGCAGAGGAGAAGCCACTGGGAGTGCCCAAGGACAGAGGCCTGCTCTGATCACAGCAGAGGAAGAAAACCTGGGGGAGGGGGAGGCATCTGGGAGAAGTGACTCCTCTCCTGGCACCTCCTCTCCTGGCACCCAAGGGGAGGAGGTGTCAATCAGAAGGGCAGCTTGGCTCCTCAGCCGAGAGAGTCCAGGGAGAGAGTGGCTGTGGACATGACGGGTGGGGGTGGAATGGAATTAATCCATCCTCACATCCCTCCCTCTTCCTGGCTTTCCCTGCGTATAGCGTGTGTTACACATTCCGATTTAAATCCAGCGCCATGTTGTTGGTGCCTCTAATTACTATGTGCTTCTTGGGAGCTTCTGAAATGTACATCTACTTTATTTCTGCACCTCTCTCTCACAGCGCCAGAACCAACGCTGGACTCCAAACAGATGCTTAATAAATGATAACTTAATGAAGGCATTAGCGCTGAATAAGAACACAGGGGGCTGTCTCACGTTGGAGCCAACTAACATTTCACAGACGAATGTTTAAAACCTGCTTTTCAGCAAAACTTTAAGAAACCCAGTGGGCTAACTAATATGCTAGTGGGCATGTTTTGTAGCATACATTTTTTTTTTTAAAGAAACAAATGAGATATATCGAAATGCTAAGTAATTTTATTAGGGAAACAACTCTTCTTTACTATATTCATGTGTTTTGTAATTATTTCTATTTAATTTATCAAAATGTCTTAAATATAAAGTTGACCCTTAAACTTCAAGGGTTTGAACTGTGCAAGTGTATGTACAGGTGGGGCCAAAGGTTTACAATGGTTCCTGTGGAAAATGATACACTCTACATATATAAAAGGCTAATATGCACAGTGTCCCCTCAGGAGTTCGACCAGGAGACCTGGAGTTCAATCGCTCGCTATGACGTGCGCTGACCACCAGGGGGTGGCGCGGACCGAAGGAAGGCCCTGGCCGGCAGCAGCAGCTGGGGAAGGGAGGCCCTGGCCAGCAGCCGGAAGGCCCCAATTGGCCCTGATCGCCGGCCAGGCCTAGGGGCCCCACCATTGCACGAATTCCATGCACTGGGCCTCTAGTTCATAAATAATAATATAAGAATAGACTCCATTTTGGGTACTCACAACTGTAAACCTACTTTTGCCCCATGCTGTATCCACAGATTTTTTTCAGTAAGTATGCAGTTGGTCCTCCATCCAGATTCAACCAACCACGGACTGAAACAGTCCTTCCTCCCGTGGTGGTTGAGAGCCCACAGACACGGAGGACCGACTGTATACGCTGATTTACACAATTTTAAACGGCAAACTTGGGCGTCTGCAGGGTTTTGTGTCTGGGGGCTCCGGGCAGCGATCCCCCATGGAGCCTGAGGAACGAGTGTGGTCAAGTTTCCAGAGTCAAAAGTTATGTGCAGATTCTCAACTGTGCAGGGGTCATTAACCGTATATTGTAAAGTTTGGACACAAAATTTCCATGGAACATTTCCTGGTACTTCAAATACTGTGGTTTGAACAGCACGTGGCAATAGTAATGTGTGGAGAAACGTGATGTTTATTTGCATTTCTTAAAAATCTGAACCAGAATATACCTAAAATTCTGACCCTGTGCAGACACTGCCCCCGCCCCGCCCCCCAAATATCCCAGTGATCTGACATTAGGGAGTGCGTCCTAAAGGACACTTTAAAGTAGACCTCATGCCTCTTAAAATACCAGACATCTTTCCCTCCTGTCCACATAAGCATTTGTGAAACGTGTCGCACGCATGGCCTTCCTTCCTCTCTAAGTGACTGGGGACCGCCCAGGAGCCTTCCCTGATCAGCGGGGCTGGTGTGCTCCCTGGAGGGGACCCGTGTTGCTGCTCTAGCCGTGCAGGGGCCAAAGGTGAGCGGCGCCCCTCCATCTGCCTCCCCTCAAACTCAGAACTTCTGATGCCTGGCTCAGGTCAGAGAGTCACGCGGCTAAGAACTACTCCTTAATTGTCAGTAAAATCCCAGGTGGCAGCCCCGGACAGCCACCCCCTGTGACTGCTTCTTAGTTCTCCGCCTGATTGGGAGAGTCTGGGTGCAGGGGCCTGACTGCTGGGGAGGGTGCTGCCCCCAACATGCACACGGATGCACTTACACACGGGACTTCTGCGCTCACGGCAGCCCCGGGCCCAGGAAGTCCTCCCCAGGCCTTAGCATGCTTCATCCCCACCATCAGCCCACACGTGGGCATGTTAGCGCCTCAGTTCCGTGAAAGGTAACCCAGTGGCACGCGGGAACTAGAATTCTGGTCAACAGACCCGACTCCAGCCTCTGCAGAAGGCACCCCAGTGCGCCCGAGGTGCCACCGACAACCTCACAGCTGAGGCCCTCACCACCGTGGCGTCTGAGGGAGCTGGGTGCGGGCTGGGCTCCTGACCCCCGCAATGTCCCCACAGTGTCCCCAGACGGGGCAGTGAAGCTCAGAGACAGAGTGGCTCTGCCAAGGCCACAGAGAGCAAGTGACAGAGATGGGACTTGGGACTTAGGCGGACCTACCTCCTCCCGGAGCCCAGTGCACCGCCACAGAACCATGGGAATAAATGCAGGTGCCAGGCGTCCTTACGCGACGAATGTGGCGGATGTGACCTAATGCAACACGCTAGCCAGTGGTCGGCAAACTCATTAGTCAACAGAGCCAAATATCAACAGTATGATTGAAGTTTCTTTTGAGAGCCAAATTTTTTAAACTTAAACTATATAGGTAGGTACATTGTTATTAACTTAATTAGGGTACTCCTAAGGCTTAGGAAGAACCACACTCATGGGGCCAAAGAGCCGCATGTGGCTCTCGAGCCGCAGTTTGCCGACCACGGCTAGGCTAACTTTGCACCTTCCTTTCTTACAGAATTTAGTACCTGGACTCAGGGAATATTCCAATGCTGGCAAAAATCTCTATTAGCCACAGCTTGCTGATGGAGTCCCTGCCACTCCCCCAAATTATAGATAGAGTAAGGGTTCCCAGAGCCTGGGGGAGGGGGCGGTGGGGGAGAAGGAGATCAGGAGAGAGGAGCAAGGGCAAGAGCAGGCCCACACCTCTCGCTCCTGTCACTCAGCCCCTCCCTGCTTGGGTGGGGCCCAGGCTCCCAGAGAGCTGCCAGGCAGCCTGGGGCTCTGTTTTAAAGCAGGAAAAAGTGTCCCGCAAACTGAAAACATTTTCTCCTCCAAAACGGGTAGAAGAGGGTGACATTTAAGAGAATCCGCAATCTGGACCAGAGCTCTCTCTCCAAACTCAGCGCAGGTTTCAACAGGGGGATCTCTGCTCGCTCTCACGGCCTCCCCCCTCCCCCACCTGGCCCCCCAACTCATGATGCACACCTCTGCCTCCACACCACAGGCTGCAGGCTGCTGACCCCACTGCCAGCCCCACCGCAGGGGTGGTGTTGTATCTCTGTGTGTGTGTGTGTGTGTGTGTTGCTTTTAATGAGCCAACATTTAAAAATCTAGAGATTTCACACAGTTCATCTCCTGGCCTTTCTTGCAAAATCTAGCAAGCTGTCATCTGGCAACACTGCTTCCCTCCACGTGAGAAGATGGTGTGGAGGTGCAGGTGGTGTCTCCCTTCCCGAGGACGTGTGTGCCCTACCGTTCACAGTCCCCATCACCCGAGTCTGACTCTGAGGCTGCCTCAACACCACTTATTGTCAACCTTGCTTATTGTCAACCGAGTGAGGACACATTTCTCTGCAGCCGTCTCTTCGAAAAGTAGGAAAATGAAAGACAGAGAACGACATCTCTTAAGAAGGCTGAGAACAGCCCGACAGTGGGCCTCAGTGGTTGAGGGTTGACCCATTAACCAAGAGGTCACGGTTCAATTCCCTGTCAGGGTATATGCCTGGGTTTGGCAGACGATCAATGATTCTCTCTCATCATGGATGTTTCTATCTCGCTCTCCCTCTCCATTCCTCTCTGAAATCAGTAAAAATATATTTTAAAAAAGAAATCTGAGAACATAAATCTGTGTAGAAGTGGAATATTTACATGCAAATAACCTGGTCCATTTCCTAGGGCTGCGTGCCCTGCCAACATGGCTGTGACCTGCTCGTCACTTTGCTGGTGCTGATCCTTCCTCTGTTCCCTCTCCTGGAACCTCCTTACCCCTCCAGGCAATGCCTGTCCTTCTCCGAGATCTACAGTCTACAGCCGTACCTTTTGTTCTCATCCAAGTGCTGGCAGGGCGTTGCTGGTGCCGTGTGTTTAACAAGATCACAGGCAATCTTCATACAACAGAACCATACTTGTGAAATTTGAGTCGCCCTAAACCAGCGGTTCTCAACCTGTGGGTCACAACCCCTTTGGCAGTCGAACGACCCTTTCACAGGGGTCGCCTAAGACCATCCTGCATATCAGATATTTACATGACGATTCATAAGAGTAGCAACATTACAGTTATGAAGTAGCAACGAAAATAATGTTATGGTTGGGTCACAACATGAGGAACTGTATTTAAAGGGCCAGAAGATTGAGAACCACTGCCTTGATCAGTGATGGCAAATCTATGACACGCATGTCAGAGGTGACACATGAACTCATTTTTTGGTTGATTCTTTGTTAAGTGGCATTTAAATATATCAAATAAATATCAGAAATAAAAATCTTTGGTTTACTATGGTTGCAAATATCAAAAAATTTCTATATGTGACACGACACCAGAGTTAAGTTAGGGTTTTACAAAATACTGACATGCTGAGCTCAAAAGGTTCACCATCACTGCCCTAGATGATGACCTAAGCCTGAAGGTCACACACCCTCTGTGGAAAGGAGCTATTCTCTTGTGAGGGCACTTGACGCTGATGCAGAGTGAGCGAGGGTTTCATTCCCGCATCAATGGCTCACTGATGGCTGCTCGGGGCCAGGCACTGTGCTAGAGCTGAGGGTCTCCTGAGGGCAGCGGGAAGGGCCCGCCTTCACAGGGTTTTGTGGGCAAGTGTGCAACGAACATTTGGCCAAGCTATTCCACAGGGAAGGAGGCAACTGACCAACCTCTGTTTTTCCCAGGTCACCGGCTCCCAATACCCCATCCCCCTGGTCTTCTATGGCCGTGCATGTGTGGAGTGGAGAAGGTGAGGGATAGGTTCTGATGTGCTCAGCTATCTATGCTTTTACACATGTGTGAACTCCAGGGGACTTTGTTACTTAGTAGTTACTGTCTCGGGCCTTTCGGATGTCCCATAGAGTTTCAAGGCGCTGCTAAGGTCCGCAGGCTGTAGGAAGGCTCCGTTTTTGTACTCCCTTCGGTTCTCTGGCATTTCTTAGATCTATGGACTATCAGAGTACAACTGGACCAAAGCAGTAATTCTCCCATGACCTCTCTGGCTTCCTTAATCACCTTCACTCCTCTCAGCTAGCTTTTCTCTCATCCTCACCTGGAAGTGGAAAATTCTTAAGGGCCTAAGATCGTGTCGTATTTCACTCTTCCCCAGGACACAGAACACTGACAGAACGCGTGGGGTTTGACTGAAAGGGATTGGGAGAGGGAAAATGTTGGTGTAAGTAAGGCACGCATTAAATATAAATATGGACATTCAAATCAGGACAAAGCTTCGCTACATGTATACAACCTCTTCATTTGGATAGGTTCGGGGGCAGTGGTTCATTATTAATTTCTAATATCTCTAATAATAAAAGCATAATATGCTAATTAGATCTGACAGCCAAATAACCTTCCCGATGTCCTTCCGGACAAAGCTGGGGCTGTGAGGGCTGAGCCCCTTGCACGAATTTTGTGCATCGGGCCTCTAGTATTAAACATAAAAGAGGAAAATTTCAAGTTTGAACTGAAGGTAATTAGAACATTTCCCCCCTGAAATATTCTCCAAAGTTTCCCTGAAACTAAAGCATTTTCCGTATTTTGGCCTCACCCTTGATTACCTTTTCCCACACTCAATATGCTCACTAGAAAAGACCTAGAAATATGACGTACTATGTATGTCTCCAAAAAAAGCTTAATTTCTCCATCCCTCCCCTGCCTTTCTTGTGTTCTAAAGAATTTTCATAAGGCAACAGATTCTCTCTAGAATCTCAAACAGAAGAAAACAAAAATGATTTTGTTCATATACAACATCTTTGTAGGTGCTGGACACAATGATCTCCACATTTCTAATCTCAGAGAGTACCTTTACTCGTTCCCATAAACACCTAGTCCCCCTGTACATAGACCTGGGAAACATTCAGGCATTACAAAAGAGGAAGACTACAAATGAAGAAGACAGGCTGTCCTTAAAAGTGGACAAATTTAACATTTCTTAAGGTTTATATAAAGCTAGGGCTTCCAATTGTGTTGTATTAACAATATTAATGGGAGTAACTCTGTTGAGTTTTCTCCAAAGAGGACTCTAAGTTTCTACAGGGTGAAGTCACTGTACAGCTGCTGGCTGCCCACAGGACATATAGCCTTCTCCAACTTGGTACATGAAGAGAAATGCGAGGGATTAATACCTTCCTCCCTACAATGTCATATTCTAATGGGTTTTTAGAAAGTGAACGGAACTATCATCTGGTGTTTAGAGTTTAAAGTGTGGTCATCCCTTTAGAAAACGTCCCAGAGGAATGAGTAACCACTTGACTGAGTGGAGCTTAACTCCATAGAAATGTCCTTGTTGCAGAGAAAGTATTGGCCTTCCAGGGATTTTACTGCCCAGTATCAGGGAAGCCGCGGTTGTTTTAACCTTTGAACTTCTTCCTAAGAACCACTGACACGGCGTTTGAATCGTCCACGGACCTATACCCAGCACATTTGCAAAATAGAAAATAAAAAAAAAATCCTCAAACAGCTGTGGAGAGAGCGAGGATTAGAATCTGCAAGTGGCTTAGAATAATGAAGAAAGGGATTAGGGCTCTCCGCAAGCTGATGAAGACAAGAAACCCGCTCGTCCACAGCCCCAATCTGGTGATTTCACACCCAATATAAAACTCAGAGAGCCGGAGTCAGAAACAGCGAACATGATGACTGATGTGTTCCAACCAGACAATTAGTTTAAAATGTGGTAACCTTGTGTTTCGCTAGTAATAAAGTGAAAATGTGACAATATCTACCTAAAATATGTTAAGGTTTTATTTACATTCTTCTGCTGCTAAAAATCGTAGAAGGTAATTGAAACTTGATTCTATCCAACTAGTGTGTAGGTACTATTATTTATGTTAGCCTCATATTTATACCAATTATAAAAGTCTAGAATCCTTTAGGATGCTTGAGTATTCAATTGTGATATTAAAGTGATTATAAAACAAGTCTTTTGAAATCCTTTCCTTATTATATTTTCAATCTAATTTCTAAGAATAGAAAAACATTTAGATTTGTATATCTTTCACAAGAGATACATATGTAAATATAAAACCTTAAGAGGATAATAATTCAGGACAGGAATATGAACATTATAAAGAGCCATCTTTTGAAGTTTATCGTATGCTTCAATGAATAAGCACAGAAAAACCTGAATTATTTTACTGGTAAGAAATTTACTTCTTTACTTTGCAATTTCTGTAATAAACGTTGCTACTCTTTTTGAGCTTGAATAAGCTAGTAGCCTCAGAAATAAGGACCCATTCCTAAGGCAAATTATTGTCTATAATACATTACATTTTTTATGCGGCATCACTTGTGTTTTACAATAAAAATAACCTTAATTAGTCAATACTTAATATTTTAATAGGATAAATTGTAACTTATTTGATTGACACTGACTAAATGAAAACTGATAGAAATATAAATGCCATTAATTGTCCAGTCTGACCCCTCCATTTTTAACACATTTCCGTTACCAAAAAAAAGGTATCCTTCGAACATGACAACACTTCTGTGAAACTCGAAATGCTTTATAAGAAATTGTTCATTCCACACAGAATAGCCTGCCTTTTCCTCGTTAATTCATGAGCAAAGCATGCTCCCATAGCCTCACTCTTTTACATACATGTTCGGAGAAAATTAACTAACCTTCATAAGTCGCGATGGCTTCATTTCCACATGCTGTTATCTCTTTCTCAAGTTGCTTTCAATATCACTCACACGGGAAAGGCTTACACAGAACTAACGCCGGCCCCTTCAGACTTCGTTGACTAGGCAAAGCCACGTAAAGGGCCGGGACCGCGCATAATGAACCCACTGGTCACGTGGCGGAAATGTGAACGCATCCTCCAAACTCTTCTGGCTGCCCTCCCTTGCATTAGTTATTAACCTTTGCATTTTAGGAGTTGAATCTATTAATTCCTAAAATATCTATTTAGACTAAAATTCTACATAAACATTAGATTCAGCAAAGGAACCAATTAACTTTTTAAAGGGAATGAAATGATGGCCACGCCAGTCTAGTGCTACTTGATAAAACTGTTGTGCAATAGATTCCTGGATCAGAGTTTTAGGGGAAAATATATAATCCTCCATCAAAGAGTGGCAGCTTATCCACAGAGCTTCCTGTTCCCCGGGGGATATTCTTTTAAAAGTAATAACGGGGACTTAAAACTATATAACACTCTTCCTCCAAAATTAACCATTTATACCAATGATTCTTAATCCTGCAAGAACCAGAATCTCACCCAGAAAAACCTCATGATACTTGCCTTTGAGAAAGAAAATGCATAATGTGCACTAATGATTTACGTCTGTTCCTAAATCAAATGGTTATGCTCCAGTTTTAAGATTAAGTGATCAAAATTACCCTCGAAGATATTTTTAAAGGTGAAAACAAAATAACAAAAAATAAACCGGTCCCTAAGAGGTCTACCTTAATAACAATTTCTGAGGCTGAGAATTACTAATACTTTGCTTTCTTCAACATTCAGGATGATCAAGCCTTTGAAAGCACAGGTGGTAATTATACAACCAATTCATATAGCTTATATGACATTTAAATGAAGTACGTGATACATCAAGGATTTAAGTCATTCACATGACTCTCTGCTGATGGGCAAACGTAGCACTCACTAAAGTTGATATGCAAAGATTCCCATCTGAAGTGCAGCGCCGTTTTAAGAGCTGCTTTCAGCAGAGGATGTGAGAGTTCACTAGTGCATCTTATAAAGCCAGCCTCTCTTCAGGTCGCTCCCGTGTCAAAGACATCACACACTTGCACAGCAGAGGTGAGCTGTGTTATTGGAAGGAGCAGATTTTATATGAAACTTGAAGGAAAAGAGACCAGACTTCTGTCAGGGCTATCCTAAGTGTTGACCTAACTGGCTAAGATCAGACTGAAATGAAATGCAAGATTATATGAATTTTACTGAGATTACTTTAAACCGGAACATCAATAAATAATGTATAAAATGTAACATGTTTTACAAGTGCATTAATACTGTGTGACTTAAGGATAAAAATATGAATTCACCACTCATCTTTCATTTTTGTGTTAAATAACTTTTCGGTTAGCTATATGGATATTGATACATAATTTTCCAAGTGTCAAAGTTATGTAAGGTGAAATATTTGTTAAATTTTTTTATGATTTCTAGATTTACCTAACCATCTTCATTCCCTTCGCATTCTTTAAAAACTTAAATTGATGTTAGTGTAAATTTTGCTTACTAATATCTTTAAATTCCTTATTTATGGACTATAGAGCACATTATCCATATAAACAAAAACCTGAAGTTCTCATTAGTGGAAATATATAAAAGACAAAAGTTATATGTACACAATTTAATGGTGAAAGTTTATTCATATGAAAAGATACAGTGAGGGCTTTTCTGTTTGAGACTGTACCTTTAGCTACAATATATTGTGCTTTAGATCCTTCTGTGCAGAATTAAAAAAATATATTTAATTTTAAAATAATATCACTGCAATGATTTTTCATTTAAAGTTATCATATTGCACATATACTATACCACCTAATATAATGATTAAAACAATATATAAAATTATGTCACAATTAAAACACAGCAAACATTAAAAAAGTATTATATCTTTGGTATTTATTAAAAGTCTCTGAAACACATGTGATTTTTAAAATTAGTAATAATTAAAGAAAAAAATCTTACTGGCAAATCAACTTAACATGCCCACATTGTTTCTAAGTTTTATTGTAATGTCAGAGTCTTATCATTCAGAGACAGTGTATTTTAGGACAAGAGCAACACTAAGGGAAAATTTTACTTAATTTTTCAACCACAGGAAACAAAGACTAAGGCAGTCTACTCACACAGGCGAGAAAAAGCTATCCTATGCGGACACACAAGAAGTGAGGATTCAATTCTGGTTTGACAGGTACGATTTACCTCCAAGTAATAATGTTAATTTTTGTTTAAGCTGGAATTTATTTTAAATGCTAAATGTGCCAGCACCTTCATGAGAGAAAGGCAAGTTAAAAATTAACTCAGAAAAAAAAATTAACTCGGAGCAGAAATAGCAACTTATAGATACAGCAGAGCTGGAAACCATATGTCCTATTTTAATTTGGAGAAAAACTACCTGGTGAAGTTTCCTTCAACCTTCACCTCTTTCTGAACCCCAATTCATCAACAGCTTTGGAAGGAAACAAACATATTCTCTTTCTCTTAGAAGGTCTGATTATTTTCAAAAGCTTTCTAATGCTTTTGGAATGTTTCCTACAGTGTTAGCAAACATGAAGGAGATTGATACTTCAGTTATTTCAATTATATCAAGTTATTCCTCAACTATTATTGATGTCATCATCAACTTCAGCAATATCACTCCAAGAAGAATGTCCTATTCTGTGGCAATGAAGAGACAAAATATGCTTATTTATACTATAGCTTCTATTCCCTTATTAGACTGAGTCTCCTGTCTGTATTTATCTAAATAACTAGGTTTGTTATTTGCAGGGTTTTTGTTTTTTGTTTTTTTTTTGCCTAGATGTATTACTCTCATCATTACACAAAATGCAAGTGAACAACGTTTACATTTTCAAATTTTCATTTCCTTTTTCCTTTTATAAACACAGGAGCACGTGCTGGCCCTGTTCGAGATGCTCCTTTTGTCCTTCTGAGGAGCCAGTCACAGGTTTGAACCATAGGACTGACAGCTCTCTTTAGCTGGAGGTTATTGTCAATTCCGAGAGAAATATTTTAAATGACAAGCCCTGTGCCAGCTTTCTTTTTAGAGCGACTGAAAAGAATCGTCCCTTGCCAAATTTTCCCACCTACATGTTGACAAATTCCAAATGCTCCGATCAAAGTATTAGCATAGAAGTTACACTATAAAAAAGGATTTGGTAGAGAAAATAAACAAGAAATATACCTTTCACGGGCTGGCTTTTATAAGTACCAAAATAAACTTACATATGTATGAACATGTTTGCATGTGCTCCATGCAAACCCAGGAAAATACTTCATGTATAAATTACAGCAAAGCCATTTCAAGCCTGTGTGTGTCTCTCTGTATCACATACCGTTTGGTTCAACGAGCAGTCCACGCACAAGCAGCCCTCCTGATGCGCCCTCCACAGAAGCCAAATGCTGGACACAGTGGGGTGCTGGGTGCTCTGGAGCAAGGGAGGGTCTTTCCTAGAGAAACGTCCCTGTTATCAAAAAGATGCTCTACCTCCTCCTCGTGACGGGGCGCCCACGATTCTCAACATAAAATATTAGTTGAGCTTAATTTAACTCAAGACGCAATAACCCATTCTAATAAAGGAATACCTTTTTCTTTTTCTTTTTTTTTTCTGGGGCCAGCAGGGACCACAAACTCCCATAATCCCCTATTCAGAAGTGCTTCTGAATCTGACTGAAGGAATAATAATTTCTTTCTAAATTATGGCAAACCAAAGAGGAGTTATCACAAGAATTCTGGCTACTGCAACTAATAATAGAAGAAATGGCAGGATGACTAAAATCTATGGATTAAGAGCCTTATCTTCAAAGATAAGTAACCTTGCAAGTTACTTCTAATGATCTTTCAAAATAATTGGAGTGTTTTTTAAAGTTTCTTTATAAAATCTAGGATTATAAAATTATAAGTGGTAAGGTGTTCAGTCCCATGTGCAAATAAAGAATATCTATTAAGATAGAGGTATAACTACATTTTCTTTTCCCCAAAAATATGAAGAACCAAGTAAAATATTTGGAATTTCTTTATTTTTTAAAAAAACACTGATGATGCTTATACTTGCATGCAGGGATCTAAAATGCATAAACTTAAAAGTGAAAAAGAATTAGAAGCCAATTTTCTTCTGTACTTACCCAATTAACTTAAATGATCAAATCTGCCCTTCCTAGACTGCTTTTGCTACCAAACACACAGCTACGCAGAGAAAATGCTCAAAGGACCATCACTCTTTGTAAACATAATTCCCACTATTTCTCCTTCCTCTCCTCCACTTTCCATCTCCTTGTAGTGTGGAAGCAGAGACCCAGTAGACCCCGTTATAATACAGCTGATCATTATGAAATAATATGACCCTGCCCCACCCCAGGGCAAACTCAATCGCAGCATCTCCACTCTTCCCCAAATTCTCCTTTGGAAGTGAAAGTATTCCACAACATTTGAAAACACACTTTATCAACAAAAAGCACCCCACCGTAACATTCATAGAACTGAACAGGAAAATACAAGTTTGAATGTATACACACTAGGGGCTCTTCAAAACACTCCATTTGCAAAGGGGACACTAATCTCTTTTTTGCATAGTTCAGAGCAAGCCAGAGACTGTCAATATGGGGAAAACGATTTTTAAAATGATCACATGTCCATAAGTGATTAGACTCCTTAACTCACAGAGGAGAATGTCCCCACAATTTGGTCATATGACACTCACTCCGCAGGGCTCCTGAACTTGTTAGAACCGGCGACCATCTCACTGAGTCCTCTCAGTGAGGACTGGCACCTACACAAACTTGCTTGAACAGTCAGTGCCACCCCAGTCCGAGTTCTTCCAAAGAGTGCAAGAGTGTCAATAGGACAGTGGTTTCATTATTATTATTATTATTATTATTATATGATACATTATATGATATGGTTTCAATCTTTTAGCCATATTACTTATGAGTATCTTCTTCGATCCTGACTTAATTCGCACAGTGATTATTTAAAGCAGAAAGAAACAGATTTGCATAGATCACTGTCTTTTAGGAGAATTCTCTGTAGCCCCTGTGACTACCCAGTCACCTGAGTTATTTAATCAAAATCATTTTCAAAATTATCAAAATTCTTTCAGATGAATGTGTCCTGTTGTCGTTCTGGCGTATGAAACATCTATATGTATCATAGAGCATGTTTGTGGTTTGGTAGTTTATATTCTAAAGGTTGGCTGAAATAACGCTGTGAAAATGGCATTTTAAGTTGCATTATGTTAGCCTTGAAAACTGTTTTAAATGAATGTTTTTAACCAGAGAAACACTAAGTCCATGTAAGTAATCTGTCAATACAGAGAAGACAATTAAAATATAATAAGCATATGTTCTACCAAGTTTTGTTATCCTGCAATCAAAGAACAGCATCGCCGTGGGACTTTATATGCTCTATAAAACAGTCGCATCTTTATTTAAAAATCCCCTGCTCTATAGCTACAGCAGGATGGCATTGCCTATATTACTCTTATATTCTCTACACTCTTAATATTTTGTTTTGTTGAGACTGTAAGCATGTGTCACAGGAAGCAACGCAATCTGGACCAAAGCCAAAGGAAATTCGAACAGGCATGGTCTCTCGGTAGAGGTTACGGAGCTGACAACCCTGAGGCCCACTGGACACAACTAAGAAACACATGCAAACCCCACAGGAGGGACCAGAGCGTTCACCACCTTTGAAGATTTCCGAAGAGGATAAAGAATTGGCTCGAGTGCATTCCTTTTCATTTTTAGGGTTACACCTACCACCTTGTGAAATAAAGCTGTAATGCATACACAAGACATAGAGCTGTAAGTCTAAGAAATCCTTGAAAAACTCAACTAGACCACGGATACAAACACGTAGGTATATGTTTACCAGGTATGACTCAAAGGACCATAAAACCCTTAGGAGAGAGAGAAAACAAACCTTGAGGCACATAGATCTTAGGGAGAAAAAAGGCTATTTCTGTTGAAAATATATTAATGAATTGATTCTTCGTGCTGCAGATGATGCTTAGAGGAAGTTCAAATTGAGTCCCCAACAAGGCTGTTTTAATTACAAGAAGCAATATTTTGAAACTCTCACAAGCCATCACACTTGTTTGGAAACAAATGACTTCTCAGGATGTAGAAGTATTACAATCCATCACCAACAAGTTAATTCTCCATAATAAGGCAGGTTTGGATGCAAACCGATCCATTGTGGAATGCTGTATCTGAAATTGATTACAACAGCACTTAAAATGAATGCAGCCCTCCAAACCACTGCTTTGCTCAGAAACATTAATCTCAGTTAGGAAGAGAGCTTCATAATGGTAATGCTTGGTATAAAAAGTATGAAATAAATCAGTTTTTATAAGACACGATAATTAATCAGTTTTGAAACGAGAGGTTTTATTGTTGTTAGCACCAAATTTCTATCAGGACTTTTCGAGCAACCGGTATCTCCGAAATCAGGTTTTAACTATGCTCTCACAGAAGCTTCTGGGACATAATTTTAAAGACTCGGTTGGTGAAACTTTGAGGTCAGCACTGCATCGTTGTACGAGCTGCCCCGTTTGCTGCTTTATTCTCGATGCACATGAAATTCTCCTCCGGGAAGTCTCATTCCAGTTCACACAGCAAATGTGAACACTGCCTTTAACTGCCAATCCAAAGGGGTGGGTAACTGAATGTGGGTCAGAGTGCAAGTCTGACAGTAAAGGTATGTTCTGAAAGTCAAACTGGGCATTTGACTATCAAATGCAACGCTGGATAGACAAGTAACATGCACCTGAAGGGGCTTCACAGGTTCCCGCAGCACATCTTCAGGGAAGAGGCAGGCAATTCATTAATGCTGCCGAATACATCGATTCACGGAAGTGTAAGTATCCTACCTTGGTGACATTCCCCAGCCACCAGACATGAACTTGTTAAAGGGGAAATAAAGTTGAGTGGAAAGGAGGTAATGCATTTATTAAGATAATCAATATGAATAAACTGATGAAGTTGTCTTTGGGGTGCTTTTATGTGGGACTGTGACCGCCTTCTGGACTTCTTTCCCAGTTCCTTCCGAGGTAGAACACACTTGAGCATTTCCAAACATACTTTCACAGCTATGGCAACAACGTCGCTTTTTGTACGTCAAGCCCAAAGTTGATCAAGTATTTCTGACAGGTCATTCTACTCCCAGTGACAGCCATACCCTTTTGCCTGGTCTCTTACTTGCTTGAGTCTTTACAAAGAGAAGAATGAGTCTTGGCTACCAGAAGCAAAGCCAACCAGGGCTAGCTTGAAGTTGGTAACTGGATTGGTATTATTACTGTCTAGCTACGGTTTCTTTTCCAATCAATTTACAACTTTTCACTCTATTTAGGGGCTTTCTCCTGTTCAAAGATAAGCCTCCTCCTGTTCCTTTGTCTTCACCCTAATAAAGCAGGTTCCCTTTTCCAACCAAAGACTCCTGACACGCCTACTGGATTATAGCAAGAGAAGCCTCTATGATTGACCTAAAACAGTTCTTCCTGGAAAATAAACACAGCCATCCAAAAATGATTCAATATGGAAAAATAGTCACAATTCTACCATAAACTTCCCTGCTTTATTTAAAGTAATCAAGAAACCCTCATTAGGGTCGATATTCTGTCTATGGGTGGTTAACATTAATACTATTGGCACAAGATCCTAATATATTTTCCAAATTTATAAGCACTGGCACAGTCATTAGTATATAGATACTTTTTTCATATAAATTGTGTAGTAATTGTAAAAATATATTTGTTTTACTCAAAGGAACTTCATAAATATATTCTTTTTAAATAAAGTATATTTTCTACTAGGAAAAATAGTACTTTGAGTAAGAGGAATATTAAAATTCATGTTAAAAAAGGCAAGATTGTTAAGAAAAAAATAAGAAGAGACAGGCAATCCTAAAACACACAATAGAATAAGCAAACTCATTATAAACTCCTATCTTTGAAGAATTTAGGAATAATTTGTGAATGCCATGACATTTTAAAGTGGGATTAGCAAGTCTTATTACTGAACTAACCTCTTGCTCTTAGAGCAAGAATTAAATATTTGCTCTGCATTTAAAATCACAAATAGAAAGTTTCAAGGCTCTTACAAGAATTTCATGTATTAAGAAATATAAGCTAAAAGTTTTAGATAATCAAAAATGGATGAAGGCACACACAAAGCAAGATTGTTGGTGTGTCTATAAAATCTTTTTTTTCCACTAAAACATTAAAATCCATCATGAATGGTACAGTCACTAAATTCTAAACTCTGTTCTTAATACGCCAGAGACTACAAAAACTTCTCCAGGTAGGCAATTGGGAAGGAGGGGTGTGAGGGACGGACATGCTTCATTTTTAAACAAATTCACTAAAGAGATAAAATCTCACAAATTCTGTTGCGTGGCAATACCACCTTCAGGGGTGCTCCTGCGAAGATGCCAGTCCTGTTTCTTTCTTTTCCTTATGAAAACAGAAGGCAAGGTAATGTCTGCACATATTTCTATTTCTAGGGAAAAGACCACCCAGTGGACTCTGCCGGAGTCTACACATGTTTGACCAGGATATTATCAGAAGGTAAGAGAGCATTTTGAAGAGACAGCCGCGTTCTGGTGACTCCCAGCTGGCCGGGCCCTGTAAAAAGTGCGCGGCCAGTTCTCACTCTCTAACTCCCAGTGCTCTTACCCAAAAGTACCTGGGAACTTTTCCTTTGCCTGAAATTCTAAGGACTTCCGAAAACAGATGCATTTGCTGTGTCACACACTACAATTCCTGGTTACTCATAATCGGCAATGAGAATTAGCAGCCGGTTACCACCACCTCCACCTTCCAGGCAGGCGAGGCGGTCCGGGTGGGGTCCATCCTGCACAGTCAGGTGCTCAGCAGGGCTCAGCCCTCCCCACTGCCATCTGCAATGTGTGAAGCTCCTTCCAAAGATCGTAAAACGCGATACAGACTTTGATTGAGTTGCAGACTCATAAACCTGGAATTTTTTAAACGCCCGGTTCAGGACATCTGTCGGTGTGTCCCTGGCCCGGGCCCGGGCCGGAGTGTCCAGATCAAGTTGCAGTGGAGATGCACCGGCCCAGGCGCCACCCAGCCCCTGGCTCGCCTTCCCTCGCTCCTTCCCAACTTGGCGCCCTGCTACTTGGAGCAGCCTCGCTGCCCCTTCCCGGAAAGCGGCGGCATCCCAGGGCTACCCGCTCGCTGGGCCCCCGCAGGATCGGGTCAGACTCCTTCTCTGGGAGGAAGACGCGGCACCCCACACAAAACTGGGGATCACCCCGATCGATCGGAGCCAGAGCGGCTGGGCTCCCTGCCCCCACCGAGCGCCCGACCAGCCGGCCTCTGAGCTGCCTTTCCGGGGAACCGATG
>NW_006297021.1:4267350-4280138 GCF_000327345.1 Myotis davidii | reverse complement strand
GGGAGCCGGGCCGAGAGGAGCCTACCATGCGCTTCCCCGTGCGGATCGCGGAGCCCGTCCCCGGCGAGCCGGATCCAGCCGCGACCATTTATAATCCCGGACTCCTCCGCGCGCCACTTGTCACCATGACAGGTACTTCATTTCTTCTTCTTTTTTATTCGAAAAGAGAGATTCCCGTTTACTGCCCTTTTCTGTCAAATGGGATTCGCCGGACTGAACCACGTTCGCTGCCCCTCCTCCCTCCCTCCCCACCTCCCCCCGCCGGGCCAGGCGTCGGTTGGGGAGGCACAGGGCTCCCTCGCTGTGACCAATCAGGGCATCTACTCCTCTCCCTGCGACTCAGGGGTCATCCCTGAAGAATGCTTCCCGCTGATGAATGGCTCTCCCGCTTTCGGCTCTGATGAGGGGTCTGACGCCGCTGATTGCAAACACTAATGAACTTGCAGCGCCGTCTGAAATTCACACGCACCCACCCAGCGGGCGGGCCGTGCGCGGGGGTCTGTCCTTTGCCTCCCCCGGCAGGAGGGGGCGCAGGGGGCGGGGCGGGTAATTGCTGTGGACCTCAGTGCAAACCCTTATCTGTGTCATCCCCACCGCTCACCTTCTTAGGAAACTCCTTCTCTTCATCTTCCACAGGGTGGGCTCTCGGGGCGGCCGAGTTGGCGCTCGGTGGGAGACGGATGCGGAGGCAGGAGGGTAATTAAGGACTTCACCCCAGAGGTCGCCATCCTGCCCGCAGCCCGGAGAGTGGCCCGCTCCTTCCCTTCCAGCGTCCTCTCCCAGACCGGAAAGCTCAAAGGACCTTCGGACCCGGGAGGGGACTCTACACACGCAGAGGTCCTTACAAGCCCCAACTCCCCAAAGTCACAGAACAAGTGTCTGCCCCTGGGTTTAAACAGGAGGACCTCCTACCGGTGCGCACCTGCCAGGGGATGCAACCTCGAGCTATACAGTCCGCTGAAGGCTCCTTCAGCCCTCTTCTCTTCTCTTCTCTTCTCTTCTCTTCTCTTCTCTTCTCTTCTCTTCTCTTCTCTTCTCTTCTCTTCTCTTCTCTTCTCTTCTCTTCTCTCTCTTCTCTTCTCTTCTCTCTCTTCTCTCCTTTCTCTCACACACACTGGCAGCTGAACCTCACCCTTGCTGCCTTGACTTTGCTGGGGGAGGAAATAAAAGTTTGGAACGCAGGCTCCCGCTCCCCATCCTCTATGCCAGGTGCCCAGGCGTGAGCATGCCCACCTGGGTAGTTAGAAGTCCAGGCTCCGAATTTCGGATTGAATTTTGGATTGCCCGCCTGCAACTTTCCCAGAACAGCTGTGTGGCCAGGCTCTTCCTTCCGCCCCTAGTTCCGGGCAGCTTTCTGTCCCAGAACCCTGGTGCTGCGGAGGGGCGGGGTCTCGGGTGCTTTGGGTGGACTGGTTGGGTGGGTCCTGCAGGGGCCCCAGCACACCCCTGAGTGTAGCTGGGACCAGTGTCCCGGGCTCCCAGACCTGCCCTGGAAGCCTGGCAGAGGGTCCAGCGCGCTCTGCGCCTTCTTATCCCACCTCCCACCCGCAGCCTCAGAGCAGGGCATCCCAGCACCAAGGGCCCGGATGTACCTAGGGTTGGAAGGAAATAGACTTGCATTTTTAAAGACATAAAGACTAAGCGCTGGCAAAACAGAACAATGCCTCCTCTCAGAGCCTTTAGGATAGAGTTTCTCCAAAGTTTGGGGTAGAACCCACCAGGAGAATCCTTGAACTTGAATGAGTGTGCTCAGTCCAGTGATCTGAGTTCCTATAGCTGCTGAAGTGACCCCACACTGCCAGGGGATGCCTGCAACAGGACCCGGCTCCCTAGGGCCAGTGCCAACACCACCCCTGGCACCTCTCCCTGGGCGGAAGCCACCCAGGCCCCATGCCCTTGCTGCCCAGTGCATGCCACACTTGAAGAAAAGATGGGGTGGGGGGGCCAGGATATCACCCCTCTCATTCTAGCCATTCTTGTTTTTTAAAGACAGTGTGTCAGTGATGAAGGAACGCTCCATATTACGGGGCAATCACACGGACGACTCAACAATGGCATCCCTGACATGATCATAGGGAGCTTGAAGGAGGTTCCATAGTGTTTAAAACTTTTGTAAGTGCCCAAGTAACACTCTCCCTTGCTCTTTGGTCCCTTACTGTCTAAAAATACATGAAAAGCAAAACAAAGCAAACACAAAACAAACTCCAAAACACCAGACTCGCAGCCTCACCCCAAGGAGGCCACACAGAAGAATGACATGGTAGCGCAGGTGGGAGGTGGGCGGAGCAGGGGGCTGCTCCCTCTTTTTGGCCTTTTCCTAGAACCCTCCTTAGAGCAGACGCCAGGGGAACAATAGAGGACTCAGACCATTCGGAAATGGTCATAAATCTTGCAGCCTGTCTGTAGCCAGCTCCCTGTTACATGATATTCAAAGTGTTTCGGTATGTGACGCTGAACACTCACCCTAATTGGATACAGTGAGGACAAAACACTGGCGAGCTCAAGAATGGGGCCGCGTTGCTGGCGGACAAAGTGCGCAGGTGTCCTCACGGACTTGGACCGTCTGCGTGCGGGAGGCGCAGCCCGCGGTGCAGGCAGTGTGAGTGTTAAATGCGGGGCTCCGCGGGGTTTCCCTCCCTAACAAAGAAGTCCGCCCTTTGGAGCCCTGAGGAAAAGCTGATGGTGCGCAATGCCCAACTCCAGCACCCGGTTTCTCCTCCCAGTGCCACCCTGGGGAGCAGAGAGGGGGCTTCCAATGTGGCCATCGGGTTTTTAGCCTCAGGAGCTGCTGTCGGGGGAGGGCGGGGGATGGGGGGATGGAGGGGAGCTCCCGCAGTGCTCTTGGCTGGAAACAAAACAAAACAAAACAAAACATCCATCCCAGGAGAGGAAATGCAAGAAGTCCTGTCTGTTTTCCAAACCTCCGGCCCTCACTGCAAACTCTGCCTCCCTACAGCAGCGCATCATGGGAAGCATGAACAGGTAGAAGGGGCTACTGGGCCGAGCTGGCATCATCACCCTCCTGGCCCCCCACCCCTCCCTAACTCCTCTCCCCAGTCACACTGATAGGCGTGTCTCCAAAAAGAAAAAGACCTGTTGCCCAGCTCCAGGCAGCCCCACCCACCCTGGCAAGGCCTGCTCTGGCCTTTGCCAGCCCCTAGGAAGTGGCCAGTGGGCTGGGACCCCTGCACTTGGGGGCTAGGAAGGACCTGGGGGAGCCTAGGCCCTCTGGGCTGCAGTGGGTGGTTGAGGGCCTGGCTCTTGTCTGGCTGCTGAGGCGGAGTCACATTAACATCCATTTAACCCCCAGTCAGTGTCCTCCCTCCGAGGGTGTGTTCATTACAGGTGCACCCTAGGGCCTGCCCTGCTGCTGCTCTGGGGGTGTCAGCGCCCCTTCCAGTTCTGAGGACCCAACCCAGAGCTGTCCGCCTCCTCCTGTGGGGAGCAGCCACTTCCTCCCCTAACACAGGGCTTGAGGCCAGCAGAAGGGAGGTCCCAGGTCCCGCAGGGGGGCAGCTCCCGGACACCACAGGGCCTCCTAGGTGTTCTTGGGGCCCGTGACATCCAGCTAGCAAACAGGAGAGTGGGCTGCCTGCAGGGGACCCAAACCAAGAGCTGCAGCCCGGCCGGTGTGGCTCAGGGGTTGAGCCTGGACCTAGGAACCAGGCGTCACCATTCCTTTCCTGATCAGAACACAAGCCCCATCCCCGTGGGGGGCGTGCAGGAGGCAGTCCATCAAGGATCAATGATTCTCTCTCTTCGTTGACATTTCTGTCTCTCTCTCCCTCTCCCTTCCTCTCTGGAATCAATAAAAATATATTTTTTAAAAAACTGTTTAAAATTAATATCCCAAAAAAGCCGTTTCAAGGTGGCAAAACGAAACATGTTTGTAGCATGAAGAAATAAAAGAATGGAATTAGCACCCTGAAAAAAAAAAAAGAAGAAGAAGAAGAGCTGCCTGCTCTTCCACTCCCGGGCTCTGGGCTCTGCCTGGGAAGGGAGAAATGACCTGCCAGTTCGCCCTTTGAAAAGACCAGGAAAGCCAGTCCCCTCTATCCCTCCAACAGGAGGAATGTCTCACCTGAGAACAAGTGATGGGCTGCTCTAAACACAGGCTGGAGCCCCGAGGTCACCGCCAGGGAATCCAGGGGAACCCCAGTGCCAGGCCCCTGCAGTGCGGTGGTGGGACACATCGCTGTGCACTTGGCCCCTAATTAACAACTGGCAGCCTCAGAACCAAGGAGCTCTGCAGTGATATCGGGTATTTGGCGTTTTTCCCCCTTTGCAAAAATAAGCAACTCATGTCCCTTGGCTGCTAGATTGATGGAATCTGTAAAACAAATATCCTAATTTTATCACTGACTAAGTCATAAAATGAAATGACTGCTTGTAGTGGAAACATGCTTTCATGACTTTAATTAAGGAAGGTAGGGGTCTGTCAATGCCCAGGCATTTTGGAGCCACCCAGTGACCCCATGATGAGACAGACCAATGTTTAAATGGGTCCGTGCCCGCGCCCACGCCTTTCTGGGACATTGGTGTGTGTCCCACTGCGTGGACCAGCCCCACGCAGCTCTGACTTTTGGTGAAAATGCAGGCATGGACCACAACCCAGCTGCTGACTTGGTTTTGCTTGAACCTCAGAAAAGACCCACTTCCCTGATGGAGTTTGAACACAGGCATCTTTTCACATGTGGCATTTTCCATTCTGGTGGAACTCTGTGTGTACCCTTCAAACCTGCCACGTGATTCCACACTGAAGGACACAACCTTCATAATAGTACTCAGGGAGTCCCTTTTAAAATCCATATACATTTTAAAATATTTTTTATTGATTTTAGAGAGAGGGGATGGGAGAGGGGGTGGGAGAGGGAGAGGGAAACATCGATGTGAGAGGGAAACGTGGATCGCTTGCCTCCTGTATGCACCCCAACTGGGAATGGAACCCACATAACCTAGGTATGTGCCTGGATGGGAATCGAACCTGTGACCTTTTGGTGCACAGGATGATGCTCAACCAACTGAGCCACACCAGTGAGGGCTAAAATGTCATTTTTTCTTTCTGTAGATTTTTATTTATTGATTTTAGGAGAAAGGGAGAGAGAGAAACATCAATTTATTGTTCAACTTATTGATGCATTCATTGATTGATTCCTACATGTGCCCTGACCAGGGATGGAACCTGAAACCCTGGAGTATCAGGATGATGTTTTAACCAACTGACGTTTTAGCTAACCAGCCAGGGCTCCTATTTTCTATACACAACTTTTTAGTTAGCGATACACACACACACACACACACACACACACACACACACACACTCTAGAGGCCCAATGCACGACATTCATGCAAGGCGCTCCCGCCTCAGGCCCTCGCAGTCCTGGCTTCGTCCAGAAGGTTGTCTGGACAATTGTTCAGCTGGTCAGTCTAATTAGCATATTAGCTCTTTATTATATAGGACTGTCTTTAAGGCACACAGTATATAGTGTATTCAGGGTGTAAGTATATTTAATGTAGGTACTAGGTGAGGCAATATTTATCCTAAATTAAGGACATGAGAGAAGTTTGTTAATAATACAACACCCTTTAGCTATTTCAGGGTCCCGTCTGTAAGTTAACTTGTACATGGGGTTAACAAAGTAGCCACTGAGTGATGTCATTTAGTATCAGACCCCAGAACATGTCCTCCCCCAGAAGGGCCCTGGTCTTTCCTCCCTTTCTCTGGGGTGTCCTCTCAGTCCCCGGACACCACTCATTAAAACACCTCTGAGTGGTTCCCCGCTCCCTTAGAAGTGCTTCCTCCGTATTTCCTTCATGTGATACACCAGGGGCCTGTTGGATGGTTGGTTGGTTTTGTAAGGACCTTTCCCAAGAGCTGTGAGCTCCATGGCTTAGCCTAGTCTGCGTTGGACCCACTGGCTCTAGCACAAAGAGCTATGATGAATTTCAAAAGGTGAATTTGAAGTGGAAAGCCTGTATAAAAGACGCTCAATAAATAGATGCTGAAGGAGAGTGAACCATGAATGCCATGTCTTCATTGAATTCTGCCATTCTCCTATTTAAAAAAAGATATATCACAAATAAGTTGACTGTGAAAATATATTTATAACTATACTTTTTGACGTTTCTGCCCCATTAGAGTGTTAATGGCGTGTAGTTTAAAAATTCTGGCCGTGATATTAAGCCATATCAAGTCACTTCTGGACCTGGTTGACTTTTCTCAGAAACATACGTTGAAGTCAAGATAAATATCACGGGGAAAGGCAAAGACATCCAATTTTGTTTTCCTCTTTTTTTCAGCCAGACGTAGTACTTACGGAAATATGGGAAAAAATTGTAGTAAGCGCCTATTCAATATTTTCTATTCGATATGATGCTATTTATGAAACCCTTATTATTTCCCCGATTCCCCTTGGATTTTAAATGCGAAGACGCATAGAGCCTAAGACGACTGCTTTTCGTTTCTTCAAGACAAGGGTGCGGCCGACAGGGGGACAAGCCCTTTTGTTGCTGTCTGCTGGGGACTGTCCCCGACTGACCTGGATGGCATTTTGCTGGAGATGTGTATGCTGCAACCCCAGCACGGAGCCCGTGTGCTTGGTAGAGTGATAACCGTATGGCCCTTATTTGAAACATTTGAGGATTTTTTGACATGAACCTGAGTTTAAATTGAGCTACAAATTCAACTCAAACGTATCCGTCCTGACAAACACATCATCGCGCTGGACAGACGCAGTCCGTGCTCCCCTCGGATTAGTAAAGGCGATGACCGACGATGGCCACGCAAAGGTTCCTTGTGGAAAAGCACCATCACCTTGCACTTCGCACTGTTTAAATGCAAATTGCCCCGATGACGCCGACATGTTCTGCTGTTATCACTTCCAGGGGGATGGGAATGTTTAAAAGTGGTCTCTGGGTAAAGGGAAGGCTCTACCGTCAAATCTATTCCCTCTCGCACTATTTTCGAGCGCACTCCGCCGTCATCATGAAGATTTAATTAAGCAAGCTCAGCTAAGCTAAAAAGCAAAGCGGCCGAAGCCACCCCTTCTGGAAGCATCCTCCAGACTTCCACAAAAGGATGTATTTACCCTTCTTCACGGAGGGGCCCGAGCGATCACGGGAGGTTAAACGTACAACAGGATTCTCGGGCTCCTTCCCCTCGCTTCTGAATATCGCATTTGGAGTTTACACTTTGTTACAGAGAATAGTACCAAGTGATGGCTGTTGATGGCCCTTCCCTCGCAGCTTTCAATTGCCTTGAAAAAGATACAGTTTCTTTAATTAAAAAAGCTGCACAGAACTAATCCCTCTGGCTGCAAAAAGAAAAGTTTTAAGCAATCTCTTTCTGCTCGGAGAGAGAAAGGCAGACAATACCATAACAGATCAGAAACATAAGCTATGGTGTGCAGCTAGGGGCACAGCAGGGAACTGAATGCTGCTCTGACTGTGTCATTTTTAATCCCCCAGCCCAGTTTCCCCGCCTGACCTCATGCTGAGATGAAGTTATCACAGAAGACAGCTTTACTCTCCCCAATGAAGCCGGCCGGGTCTGCATTATCCTGAGCAGATCAAAACAGCGCTTTCATCAAATAGCATTATCTGCATAAAAGGCATGCAATTGCCCGATAATTTCACCCAAACTATGCTATTCACTTAAAGGACAAGGAGAGAAATGTAATTCATTCCTTTTGGGGGCGGGTTGGAGAGAAGAGAGTGGGGCAGAGGCTGGAGAAGCTAATGTATCCCCTTCACTCATGGGAACTTTTCTGTTTTTAACACAAAATCCCAAGAAGGGGCCCATTTAACATTCCCCGCCCCCCATGCCGGCGCTTTAAGATGGATTGTGGAGGCAACAGGGTGCAGTTTGAGTGACAAAAGTGTGAGTTGTGGAGAAAACTGGCAGTGAGAAATCACAAAGCCTGCTGATGTCATTAGCCATGCTTCCCTGAACCCCAATAAAAACATCATAGCCAGTAAAATTGGAGAAGCAGAAGAATTAGCCGAACAATTGGGTGAAGTTTAACACAACGCTGTGATGGGGGGAGACAGAGACTATTCCACAATTTTGGGTGGATACTTCGAAGAATATTTCGGAATTCTTAGGAGTAAAGGCTAGCTTTTATAAAAATTTTTATTTAGAAAATACTTTAGCCTCCACATTTTTTTTCCATTTTATGTTTAAACAATGTTCTCGTTTGCAGTGTGAGTTGTATAACATGTTGACAATGGGCTTCTCTTTAATGGGCCCTCACTCTTTATTGAATGACATCAGTTGTTTTGCTCAAGGTATATCGTGATAGTTAGAGCTATCGGACAAACCCATGTGTGTGGAGTAACTGGAATTCCCAAGTACTAACACTCCCGTGGAGGTGGGGGTGGGGCTGGGGGTGGGGGTGACCTATTAGGTAGATGTTAATGTCCTTAGAATATGTATTTCTCCCCACAGTTCTAAGGACTGAGCTTAAAAATGTTAACCAACCTCTTAGTCCTTCCAGAATTTACTCTGTAAACTGACCCCGTTCAAAACCCAGCCTAATCCCTCCCCAGACAATGTCTACACACAAAAACCTGTGGGCAGACCATCAGAAGTCCTGGGGAAAAGAACATTAAAATGCTCCAAATTGGAGGCGAGGCATTCTCCTGGGAAGCTGTGAGACGGGTGGAAGGGCGAGAATCTTCCCCCTGAAAGGAAGACGCGGCTTCTACAAGAAATGGATCATGGCGGCACAATTTGTCGTCAATGGCGTGTAATCCTATGTATGCATTTTCCAAAGCATTTGAGTGTAGTACTAATAAACAGGTATTTTTTTCCTCAGGCCAACTTCCTGAACCCACAACTCAAGGCTGAATTGCTCAGAGGCTAGAAGTCTAGATAGATATGCGCCCTGCTCAGTCATCAGGTTCAAACGCACATTTCCAAAACACAGCTCTGTGACACACACGCGATCTTAAGTTTAGTGTGACTGGGCATTAAACAGTGGCACTTCCTTGAGTCTAATGACAGCACTATTCTCATGTCAAACTTGATTGCCAGAGCCAGCTCCAGGGGGAACTTTTGAAAATCCCAAGTCATTCACAGACCATGGAGGGTTCAGTCTCCCCAGAACTTCTTGTCTGTGAAATAGCGACTCAGGATGTGTGAGCAGAGAGGTGAGTTTCACATGCTGCTGCCAAGTGTGTTTGTGTGACTGATTTATTTTATTCTTTAAATCTTTATTGTTCAAAGTATTACATATGTCCCCCCCCCCTTGACCCCTTGTAGCCCATGGCACTGTCCCTCACCCCAGGCCTTCACCACACTTTGTCTGTGTCCATGGGTTATGCATGTATGCGTGCAAGTTCCAAAGAACTCGTGTGACTGGTTTTAGAAGAAGCCACCTTTCTGCCTGAAAATGTCCAGAGAGAAAACTCTTGAGGTCACAGCTCCCTGCCCCTCTCCACATGCACATTTAGGATGCGATTCACGCGTATGCGCTGTTTCCTCAGAAGAGCAAAGCGTGTCCTGGGCCATTGTGCTGATTTGAAATGGAGACAGTGTGACAGACAACTTCCTTAAGACTTTAGAAAATGAAAATCCAACACGGGATTGCAACCTCTACTTCTTCTTTCCTTCCGCGGCAAGCCTGTGCTGGGCTCAGAAGTGATTCTCAGAAGAGACAGAAACTGGACCATTTGTGAATCCAGATGCCACAAGTCAGCGAGCTCACGGTCACAGCAGTTTGTGTCTGGGCATCTAAGCCATCATCTTCGTGGGGTATGGGGCTGTTTTCAACATGGCACTGGAGCCCGGCCAGTGTGGTTCAGCGGTGGAGCATCGACCTAGGAACCAGGAGGTCACGGTTCGATTCCCAGGCTGGGTTGCGGGTTCGGTCCCCAGTGGGGGGCGTGCAGGAGGCAGAAGATCAATGATTCTCTCTCATCATTGATGTTTCTAACTCTCTCTCCCTTTTCCTTCCTCTCTGAAATCAAAGGAAACATTTTAAAAATGGCACTAGACACAGCCCTACTCTCAGAGTCCAAGCCTCCCAGGTGGGCGGGGGCAAGGACTTCCTAGCGACATCTCGGTGTCCTCTGGACTGAAACTGGCACGCTTGGCTAGCGGGGCACAGAGGCAGCAGAGCCTGGTGTGCTGGGCAGCGTGATGAATTCTCGAGGGAGGAGAGTCGTGGGTTAAGGCCATGAAATGGCTAAAGGACTCGGAGTGGAAATAAAGCACGTTCTGACAGGCCGTGCGGTCCTGATTCTTAGCCTCTCTGGGTTTTGTTTGGTTTCGGGGAAAATGTAAGAAGCAAGACATTTCTCAAGCAGACTGTGAGGACGCAGGGTCTGGGCTGGGCAGAGTTAGTGTCCGAATTTCTCTCTCTGTGTACTGAACGCTTCTTTCCCAGCCCAAATCCAGTGCTTTCAATCCACAACTTCTATGAAAACCACGGATGCACCTTCCTCTCTTTTATCCTTGGATAAGATATCTAGGAGGGGAAAAAAAAAGTAGGCCACGAGAAGATTATGAGCTAAGCAACTGTAAAGACAGAGGAAATTGGCAGAGAATCTGAGTCATAGGAAGAGGAGGGAGAACAGGCTGAAAGTGAAGATAAAGGAGGGGGTGCTGGGGGGAAGAGCCCGGGTGAGGGTCCTGGGTCAGTCCTGGGCCTATGCCCCACTTGATGGAGTCAGTATCGACTCGAGCCTCCATTCACACTCACCAGTAAGGACTGGCATCTTGCCTCAAGACTTTACAGTGTTACATATTAGATTCACATTGGGCCACGGTACCAGTAATATTAACTCTCAACCTTATTAGAAATCAACCTTGCCCTGGCCAAGTAGCTCAGTTGGTTAGAGGATCCTCCCATATGCCAAAGATGCTGGTTCAATCTCCAGTCAGGACCCATATAAGAAGCAACCAATGAATGCATAAATAAGTGGAACAACAAGTCTCTCTCTCTTTCTCTCTCTCTCTCTTTCACTTTCTCTTTCTTCCTTTCTCTCTCTAAAATTGATAAATAAAATTTATTAAAAGAAAAAATCAACCTTTATTGTACTCTGAAGACGGTTTTGATAATACAGAGCTTCTAAATTAAAATCTGAAGATTATCTTGATAATAAACAAGCTGACAGAATCTGTGCTAGTCCTGTTTGTCTAATTTAGACCGTTAGACCCCCCTGTATCAGATTCACCTGGGTGTTCTTAATGAGATATACCTTCCTGGGCCTACCCCCGCTCTGTGGAATCAGAATGTCCGAGGATGGAACCCATATATCAGCATTTTTAATAAGCCTTCAGAGCATTCCTGTGCACTGGGGAGTTTAAGAAGTATTGCCCTGGGCTAACTATTTTGCATAAAGTAAATTGATGTTTCAGTGTTTATCATTAGCCTATTAAAAGGAAGTGGTTTCAAATAAGCCCAGCCGAATTATTTTCAAAAAGTGACACATTCCCATTTAAGAAAAATCGAAATTCACAAAATGAAGAGGGTGAGAGTATTTGTCTGGATAAATTCCACTGAAAATTCAGTGACACTTCATAATTAGATTTTGAGTCATTCTCTCTGAGAGTAGTAAAATCCATGTTATAAATCGAATAGCATTTTCTATGATTTTAATAGTTGGATTCCCGGGCACAAACTTTTGCCGATGATATTGTTCAATAGTATCGGTATGATTCTAATATTATAGATATTTAAAATAAATCTTCAAATATGTATTAGTTCCATTTATGATCAGAAATGAAAGAATTCCTTCTGTGAGACGGGACAGGAACTAACTCAACGTGTAATAGGTTTTGACAGAAATCAAAGTTACCTCCACCCAAGACATGAAGGGCGGTCTTCGAAAGTGATGCGTTTACAGGTCAGCATCCCAGGCTGCCTCTAGGATGGTTTCTCAAAGGTATTGCTCATTTTTAACTCAGAGCATATTCTCTATCCTGCCACCATCACCTCCTTGTTTTGCACGTCCTCTGATTCCAGAACCCAAACACTTACAAGGACACATGCTTCCTCTTCATCGGGAACAAGAGGACAGAGCCAGTTCTGACTATAGTAAGTGCGTTTATATTTTATACACACGTATCAAATCATGCACACACAGAAATACAAATCCAACTCAAGGGGAGAGAAATGCCTCTTAAACACACACACACACACACACACACACACACACACATGCATGCACGCGCACACCTCCCTAATGAGAATTACACTAAGAAAACATCTTTTGGTGGCTTGAGTCTGCTTTTGAGGAACGTTAGTTATCTCCCAATGTGAAAACACTGACCATGGCAACAACTCAGGCCCGGCTCCTCAGCAACATTATTCATCTTCCTTTCGCTTTTGTGTTGTAGAGATTTACCATAAAATTGCCCCCAACATAACACAGTCTACAATTTCTTTACCTATCTCTTTAAACAAAATGACTGCGTCAACTGCACGTATTTTAAAAGGATGGTATAAGGCTGAACTTGAAGAAGATTTCAGAATGATGGCTCTCTCTTCAACGACTAATACATTCAGGATCGAGTTAAGTCACCCTTCTAAGGACTGGAGAGTTTTGGGGATGATAAACACTTCTGATTCTGATGAAAAATGACAGGGAAGGCTCTAACTGCTAGAGGCCTCTAGATGGTGGAATTGGTAATCCTCCTTAAAGGACCAGGAGAGTGAAACCGCGAGAATGATAAGCATGCTGCTCCTTGAAATGACAAATCATTGAAAAACTGCCCCGGAGAACACCTTCGGGAGTAAAAGGGGCTAATAACGGTTTACGTGTGGCTGCAAAACAATAATGAC
>NW_006297021.1:4259088-4266279 GCF_000327345.1 Myotis davidii | reverse complement strand
TAAGAATTGTTTCATGTTTAGCTAGAAAAACTGCTTTGTAGTTTAGGATTTTAATTCAGTTAATCCCTTATCTGGAAGTGCTAACATTTATTTAATTTTGATAGCTAAATTGTCTCCAAATATAAATTATAGATTTCAATGAAATTGTACATTATTTTTGTAATTATGACTTCTCAGACACCTCTCTCTCTCTCTCTCCCTCTCCCTCTCTCTCTCTCAAATGTATTTAAGAAACAAGTTTGTGTTGCCTAAATTTAGAAAAATAACTCAATTTAGTTTGGAGTTGTAAGCTATTCTTATGATGGCTTTATTTCTTTGTAATATTATGATTAGCTGAGAAACTTTACAATAGAAAGTTGTAAACAATTAGCTAACAATATAGATTTGCATATGTGGAGATACCCACACATATATATCCATGTGTGTATCTCCTTGTATGTGTGGATAGACAGATGGATAGATAGATAGATAGGCACATGTGTCTATATCTATTCACATCTATCTGTCCTAGCATAGTTTTATAGTTTGCCTTTGTTTTAAAATAAACTAAGGTATCATGGCCTCTTGGATGCTTTAACAATACTACAATTAAGAATCCACATTCTTTTCCTTAATTTACTGTTTTCCTAATACATATTTATACCTATAAAGGAATCAGTGCAACATTAAATCTTTCAATCTGATTTTTAAATATATCTCAGTTGTCAAAAGACTTGTTTAAGAATATGAAGCACAATGCTAACCTTCATGTGGGTTCACTCTTAGATTACCTTTTCCCGTCAGCTCTCCTTTTATACCTAGAGCTCCTAATTCTGGGTTTCTCCTGCCTGGTGATGCGCCATTCTCTTTCTAAAAGGTGGTTCTGCCAATGAGTCTGATAATTTTAATTACATTGATTAGTAACTTTTTGATTATATATAATATCACACTCTTAAAATTTTTGATTCCTTCTTTTTTTAGGAAGCAAGAATTCTGAAGAGTGAATTCTGGTTAATATTTGACAAAAGAGATTTGTGGTACTCTAACAATACTTGTAGCCATATTTTCATTTTCTATGTATTGGGGATGTTAGTAAAGTTCCACATCTGTAACACAACTATTCTACGTCTAACTCAAATTACTTATGCTTAGCCCGGCCGGCATGGCTCAGTGGTTGAGCCTTGACCTACGAACCAAGAGGTCATGGTTCAATTCTGGTCAGGGCACATGCCCAGGCCATGCAGGAGGCAGTCGATCAATGATTCTCTCTCATCTTTGATGTTTCTATCTCTCCCTTCCACTCTGAAATTAATAAAAATATATTTAAAAATTATCTATGCTTAACCCAATTTATCCACTGCTGACTGCCTTTTTTTCTATTTGCCTTGAGAGATTTTATTTTACATTTATTTTTTATGTGAATTCAAAATGACTTGAAAATGATGTATTCTGTGGGGTGCCAGCTGTCTGTCCCCTGGGAATGTAACCCTGACCCTACTTTTTCCTCACATGCCTTGTGCATAGATCTTTCTGGGCAACCTTAAATTAAAGCACTTTCCTCCCTCATGACCTGTAGCAATTTTTTTTGTAATGTGAATAATTCTGATGACAGAATTCATTTGAGTATAAAAATATGGGGGGAGGGAGTCATTACATTTAACTCAAATTAATTGTTAATTTTGCGAAACTGGATATTGAGAGCAAACCAAATTTTACAAAGTCAAATTATAGCTAATTTCTTGAGTTGATTTTTTAAAGTTTTTAAGAGTTTAATATAATGTAAGGGATCAATTGAAAAGTCACAATTATTATTTTTAGATAAACATAAAATACTAAAATATTTAATTCAAGGCATATATAACTTTATTTAAAATATATGTACTTTAAATTAGAATTTCCAAAATTCTAAATAAATTCTTACTGTTATACCACAGGGTGATGTCTTATTTTGGGTATACAGAAAGAAAAATAAGTAAATATTCAGTTTGTTCTCTGTAAAGAAAACTTGAATCTCATTGAAATAAAGGAACACTTAAAAGGATGTTGAAAAACTTTGAAAAAGAAAAATACACCAGGCTCAAGTTTTGTTAATACATTTGCTAAGAGTATAACCACTGACAATATTAAAATTGTCTATCTACACTAATAAAAGAGAAAAATGGTAATTGGCGTACGACGCTACCCTTTTCATTGGCTAATCAGGGCTTTATGCAAATTAACTGCCAACTAAGATTGGCAGTTAACTGCCAACAAGATGGAGGTTAATTTGCATAGGTAGGCACAATGCAGGGAGGCGAAAGGGAAAGCAGGAAGAAGCCCCCTGCCACTGACAGTGATCAGAAACCCAGGGGGGAGCTAAGAGCTGGGGGGCAGGGCAAAGGGCCCTGTCCCCCAGCCATAATCGGAGAATCAGGTGCCTTTTCCGCCCTGGCCAGTGATAGCAGGAAGTAGGGGTGGAGCCAGCGATGGGAGCTGGGCACGGTCGAAGCTGGCAGTCCCAGGAGCTAGGGGTTCCTTGCCTGGGCCTAAAGCGGAGCCCACGATCATGGGGCCGCTGCAGCTGCGGGTCCCCGCTGCCCGGGCCGGACGCCTCAGCCAGAGGTGTCCTGCAGGGGCAGGGGCAGAGCCCGTGCGATCACGGCGCCCCCCGCTGCCACTGCATGTCCCCGCTGCCTGGGCCGGACACCTAGGCCAGAGGCGTTAGGCCTGGGCAGGGGTGGAGCTTGCAACCACGGGGAGCTGGGGGTCCCCTGCCCAGGCCTGACACCTCTGCCGGAGGCCTCAGGCCTGGTCAAGGGGCCGATCCAGTGATTGGTGATCGGAGGGTGATGAGGGTCAACTCCTCTGGCCGAGGCATCAGGCCTGGGTGGGGGGTGGAGCCGGGGATTGGGGGGATATGATGGTCCCCTTGCCCAAGCCTGAAACCTGGGTCAGAGGCGTCAGGCTTGGGTGGGGGGTGGAGCAAGCGATCAGAGGGAGATGGGAGTCCCCTGCCCAGGCATGATTCCTGGGCCAGAGGCCTCAGGCCTGGGTGGGGGCCAGAGCCAGTGATCGGGGGGAGATGGGGATCCCCTGTCCAAGCCTGACACCTCTGGCGGAGGCGTCAGGCCTGGGCAAGGGGCCGATCCTGCGATTGGAGGGTGATGGGGGTCAACGCCTGAGGGCTCTCAGTATGTGAGAGGGGGCAGGCTGGGCTGAGGGACACTCCCCCCCCCCACCCACCCCCCCAGTGCACGAATTTCATGCACTGGGCCCCCAGTAGAGAGATAAAAGGATATTAAGGTAACATCCATTATAATAAGGAAATGAATTATCTATCTATCTATATAAAAGCCTAATATGCAAATTGTCTCCGTGGGAGTTCGATTGGGAGACCAATTGCTCACTATGATGTGCGCTGACCACAAGGGGGTGTAATGGAATGAAGGAAGGCCCTGGCCAGCAGCCCGTAGCCAGGTAAGGGAGGCCCTGGCCAGCAGCCGGAAGGCCCCAATTGGCCCTGATCACCGGTCAGGCCTAGGGACCCTATTTGTGTATGAATTTCTTGCACCGGGCCTCTAGTCATATATAATAGGGTATGTTAGAGTTTTTGTAGATAATTTACTCAATGGCTCTTTTTACCAAAATGAAAAAATAAGTAAAGCATTTAATCAGTAATACTATTTGGTAATGTGGAGTGGTGGACTGTGTTATAAAACATTATTATAATACTAAACAAACCTATAATTCTTCATACTGTATATCATTGACTCCAAGTCCCCATTGTATATGTAAAGTAACTTCATGCTTAAAGCTACTTAAACTTTCTAAAAACAAATTAATTTTTTCACCTAAAGCAAATAGTCATTTCATAATTCATAGTTGATTTATTTACTATACATAACCTGCCTCATTTATATTCAATTTCCTTAATATTCAAATTTAGCAGAAGAGAATTGACCGAGAAAACAAGAATACCGCAAATGTTTTCTATCCCAAGTTAATATCCGTGGCGGAACATCCTCATTTGCATGCTATGTAGACCACATGCTATTTAAAACAATGTTGCAAACGTATCGCTGGCTGGATGACTTTGTTTTGGAGCAAGAGTGTATCTGCAAACTTTGTCCTGCTTCCAGAGAACAGTGCACCTTTTAAGAATGCAGCCGACAGTTTCAGCATGATCTCTTCCTTTATGTTTTATTTAACATGTTAATGGAGTAAATCCACACCTCACCTAATTTATTTTGAGACACTTTTGTTCGGGATAACGCGCTGTGAGAACAGTGATGTACAGGCGGGGTCCCTTACAGAACACGCCTCAGTTCAGCTGCTTTTGAAGCAGATTGCAAATGCCCTCTAACAGGGCACAGCAGCGTTACATAAATCATCTTACATGAAAAATTAACATGGCATCAAATATTTATAAATATTAATGTGTATGTTAATATAACCAAAGCCGTAACAAACAATCATAACCTTGCCGTGTTTCCTAGGACAGGCGCTCCTGATAATGACGCTGTTATCTCTGGAGGAAGGCACAATTATGAAAGTTATCACACAGGGTGCTGTGTTCTAGCTGTTTTCAAATGTGTCCATTACATGTCCACCTTCTATAACAGTGATGGTGAACCTATGACACGCGTGTCAGAGGTGACACGTGAACTCATTTTTTTGGTTGATTTTTCTTTGTTAAATGGCATTTAAATATGTAAAATAAATATCAAAAATATAAATCTTTGTTTTACTATGGTTGCAAAGATCAAAAAATTTCTATATGTGACACGGCACCAGAGTTAAGTTAGGGTTTTTCAAAATGCTGACACGCCAAGCTCAAAAGGTTCGCCATCACTGGTCTATAGACTGTGAACCCTTTACATGCACATGCGTCAGAGACAGACAGGCAGTTCATGTGGGTATATATCTTTTTAAATCATTTTTATGTAATCCCTTACATAGAAAGGCCCTGATTTCTTATCAATTGTGTGCATAATTGGAGTATCTGGTATCCTACAAATAAATTCACTTGGATGGATCACACTGATCTGCATGAGATATCACATACTAGTATATACTTAAACATAAGTATAATGCACCTTTTTTAAAAATATATTTTTATTGATTTCAGAGAGGAAGAGAGAGAGAAACATCAGTGATGAGAGAGAATCATTGACTGCACGCCCCACACTGGAATCAGGCCTACAACCCGGGTCTGTGCCATGACCTCCTGGTTCACAGGTCAACACGACCACTGAGCCACGCTGGCTGGGCTACTGCACTTCCTTTAGGAGAGCCAGCTTTAAAGGTGGACGGGGGATGTGGGCCTCTGAAAGTCAGTCTGCCCTGCGACCTCTACGCAGGCCAGGAAACCCCTTCCTCAGTGCCAATGCTGAGCTTGCGGTGGGAGTGTGTCGCTCGTGGGCTGGCTTGCAGTCAGGGGTTCGAGTTTAGGTCAGACCCTATGAAACCCACAGCTCATAGGCATGGCCAGCCAGGCAAGATTACGTTTGGGTTCTTTTCAGATTCAGCACTGTGGGCAGGTATCGTTCATTTAGTCAACTGACATTAAAACGATGTGATTTCAGATGAGAGGGGGAAAGGGCTGCCGTTTTAGGACCACGCATAGGGCGCGGGTTCAGTCCAGTCAGTTCAGAATCCAGCAGACGTTCAGGGACAGAGCAAGAGCATAACTTTCTTTGAGGACGAGTGAACTGTTGAGTTGAAGAGGTTTTGCTTCCCGAAAGAAAGAAGCCTTGGGAATCCACCTTCTGAGCTTGCTCCCAAGCGAGTGACTTCTTCATTTTCAACCTCCTGACACCATTTCCAGGCTCTGTCCTCAGTGTCATGAGCAGACGCTGTTCTGGAGGTGCTGGTGGAGAGAAGCTGCCCTGAGCCACCCCTGGTGGGAACGGGTTTCCTTGCTGTGTGGACGGTGTCACCTGGTTTCCATTTCAAATGTTTTTGCCCTTCTCCTGGATCTAGGGCTGAGGTTGGGGCATTTGGACTAGAAAACAAGACTAATTCAACTTCGTTTACTCTCTAAAGAGCTAAATATCAGGTAAGTAATGTCTCAAGTGCTCGAAAAATGCCACCCCAAATATCTTCCAATCAAAGATTTATCTTATTGCCAGTTTAAAAACATAATTGACCTGAGATGGGATGTTAAGCCTCATACACCCTTTAGCACAAGTTATTTTAATCAGATAAGAGATCCATGCTTAACTGGTGTCATTCTTAAGTGGGTCAGATTTTGAAAGGGATGCAAAGAAAAGAGGTGCAGAGCAGACATTACTTTGTATTTATTAATTTTAATATGTATATCAGACACAGTCTCTCAAATCCTACAAATGTATTCTATTTTGATTCCAGCAATTTTACCCTCTCTTCCATATTAGTGTACCATTTATTTTTGGCCATTATCCCAAACATGTGATTTTTTTTTTCATCATTTTTTAAAAAGCCATATCTTGATTTCTTTACTAGCTGCTGATTCTTTTTTATTTCATTTAACTATTTGGTGGTTTTTTGTTTGTTTGTTTTTTTTTGATCTCTCTGAAACACAACTCCTTAAAGATTGCCTAAACTTGATGACTCCAAACAGTCTACTTCCATCTTCCTAAATCCATTCAAACTTTCATCCCTGCCATTCCACAGAAACCACAGCCCTTAATGTAGCCAAAGATATCTCACCAAAGCACTGAGACACACTCATATGGCTATAGAATGCTTAACCACCACCCACAGTCAAATTGGTGGGCACACAATGCCATATACAGATCATGTGTCATAGAAAGGTACTTGAAACCTATATGATCTTATTAACCAATACCACCTCAATAAATTTTTGAAAAGAATGCTTACCCAGTACATCATGCCCACCTTTCAACAGAAATTACAAAACATACTAAGAGGCAAAAATGAAGATATTGACAAGCATCAGAATCAGAGGGATATAGGAATTATCAGACCAGGAATTAAAACAAACACCAATAACAACAACAAAACCTATGATCAATATGCTAAGGTCTTTAATGGAGAAAATAGGCAATATGCAGGAATAGATGGATAATGTAAACAGGGAAATGGGAATTCTAAGAATCAGAAAGAAATGGTGGAGATCAAAAACACTGGGGAAATACGGTATAAGCTAATTGGTAGACTGAACATCTTTGTGTTTGAGAATATGACAATAGGAACTTCTAAAATTGCTAAAAATAAAAATAAGATTAAAAA
>NW_006297021.1:4251659-4259059 GCF_000327345.1 Myotis davidii | reverse complement strand
TCCCCCCCCCCCCCCCCCGCCTGCAATAATACCCAAGACCTGTGAGATGACTATAAAAAAAGTGTGACATGTAACTGGGGATTCCAGAAGGAGGAGAAAGACAGGCACAGGAGCATTATTTGAAGTACTAATGACAGAATTTCCTGAAATTAATGTAAGACACAACATCACAGATTCAGGAAGCTCAGAGACCAACAAGTCTCTGCAAATCAATGGGAAAATATCCTCTGGTGAAGAGAAAGGAAAGAGGGAAGGAAGGAAGAGAGGAAGGAAGGAAGGAAGGAAGGAAGGAAGGAAGAAAGGGAGGGAGGAAGGAAGGGAGGGAGGAAGGAAGGCAGGCCCCCTGCCAATACTTAAGCATATCATATTTAAACTTTAGAAAATCAGAGATTAAAAAAAAAAGTCTTGAACAAAGCCATTGGTAAAAACAAACAAACACCACATATAGAGGAGCAAAAATAAGAATTACACTCAACTTCTCTTTAGAAACCATGAAACCAAAGTGAAATATTTAAAATGTTGACAGAAAAAACCCCCACCAACCTGGAATTCTGTACCCTGTGCAATTATCTTTTAAAAGTGAAGGAGAGATAAATAAATCTATGTTCAAAAAAAAGTGAAGGAAAAATAAAAACTTTCTCAGGCAAACAAAATCTGAAGGGATTTGTTGCCAGTAGGTCTTCCATTTAGAAATATTAAAAGTGTTTCAGGGAACAGGTAAATAATATAGGTTAGTAAGTCATAGTTACACAAAGAACATTAGAGAAGGAATAAATGAAGGTAAAATAAAATATTTTACTTTTCATGTCCTTAATTGATCTAATAGATAATAGTGTGTTAAAAATAATAATAGCAACAATGTAAGTATGTATGCATGTGTTATACTATATGAATGTACACTATATTAATGTCTATAATGTCATTTACATTATTTGTTTTAATATATACTTACATATGCCTATGTATAAGTGAAATGAAAACATTGATCTGATATAAGGGGCAGGATAGAAGGGAGAAATTAGGAATATTTTGTTATTATAAGGAACTTGCACTACTAGTGAAATGTTATACTGTTGTTTGAAAATGTACTTGAATTAGTTGTAAATGTATACTGCAAACTCTAAGGCAACCACTTAAAAAAACTAACAAAAAAGTATCAGTAATATACTCAAAAAGGAGAAAATATCATGTAAAATGCTCAATTAAAACCACAAAAGGCAGAAAAAGTATGGAAGGCAAAAGTAGAAACAAAGAACAAGGGCAATAAATAGAAAACAGTAACCAATATGTTACATATTAATTTAACGATGTCAATAATCACCGTAGCCATCACGTAATGGTATACAAACACCAATTAAAAGAGATTGTCATTATGGATCAACAAACAGGACTCACTTCTATGCTGTTTACAAGAAAATCACTTTAAATATAAGAACACACATAGATTAGAAGTCAATGAATGAGGAAAATATACCATGTTAACACTAATCAAAGGAAAGTGGGAGTAGCTGTATTAATTTTAGACAGAGCAAATTTCTGAGCAAGGAAATTATCCAGAATAAAGGGGGGCATTACATAATGATAAAGGTGTCGATACTTCCAAAACAGGCCCTCAAGGTGTCACTGGTAAATTCTACCAAACCTTTAAGAAAGAAATTATACCAACTCTCAATAGTCTCTTCCAGGAGATAATCCAGGAAAGAAATAATTGATAAACTGGCCTTCATTAAAATTAAAAACTTCTCTTTGAAAGTCATCAAGAGAATGAGAAGTCAAGCCACAGACTTGCAGAAAATATTTGCAAAAGAAAAATATGATAAAAGATGGTTATTCAAATCACACAAAGAACTCTTAAAATTCAACAATAAGAAAATCTACAATTAGAGTAAAAAGTGGGCAAAACCTGAGTAGATAACTCACCAAACAAGATATATAGATGGCAAGTAAATGTGAACAGATGTTCCACAGCATATATCACTAAGGAACTGCAAACTTCAGTGAGATGTCTATCAGAATGGCCAAAATTCAGAAGACAGACAAGTGTTGATGAGGGTGCGGAGCACAGAATGGTTCATACACTTTGGAATACAGGTTAGTGGTTTCTTGAAAAACGAAACGTACTCTTCAATACAGAAAATCTAATGGGATTCTATTGAGTTATCCAGTCTATCCAGGGTGTTCTGAACCTACAACTTTCTTTCTCATTCCTCTGATTGGTAAAGTCTACTTCTCACAGAGTCCAAATGCAAAGTACCTATACAGCACTTAGCTAATATCTCAACTGTTATACTTGTCTTACTGAGACAAGCACTTAAAGGACACCTAAAGAATGATTATTGAATGAACGACTGAACTGTAATTATTTTAGACATTTATCTTTCTACTAGAGGCCTGTTGCGGGAAGATTTCTGCAAGAATAGGGCGTCCTTGGGCCTATTCCTGCAAGAATAGGGCTTCCTGAGACTGGAGCGAAGCAGAGTAGGGAGCGAAGCCCACTGAAGGCGAGCTTCGCTTCCTTCTCTGCTGCCTCGCTCCCTCCCTTCCCCACTTCGCCCTTGGCTCCCTCCCTTCTCCACTGCCTCACCCCCTTTCATTCCTCTGATTGGTAAAGTCTACTTCTCACAGAGTCCAAATGCAAAGTACCTATACAGCACTTAGCTAATATCTCAACTGTTATACTTGTCTTACTGAGACAAGCACTTAAAGGACACCTAAAGAATGATTATTGAATGAACGACTGAACTGTAATTATTTTAGACATTTATCTTTCTACTAGAGGCCTGTTGTGGGAAGATTCCTGCAAGAATAGGACTTCCTGAGACTGGAGCGAAGCAGAGTAGGGAGCGAAGCCCACTGAAGGCGGGCTTTGCTTCCTTCTCTGCTGCCTCGCTCCCTCCCTTCGCCACTTCGCTCTTGGCTCCCTCCCTTCTCCACCGCCTCACCCCCTCCCTTCTCCACTGCCTCAGCTCCTTCCCTTCCCCACCCCCTCAGCTCCCTCCCATGTCTTCTGCTTCACCTCCCTCCTGTGTCCACCGCCTCGCTCCCTCCCGTGTCCACTGCCTCAGCTCCACTCCTGTCTCTGCTACCTCTGATTCGTTCCCTTCTCCGCCACTTGGCTCCCTTCTGCAGTGCTTGGCTTCCTTCTACACTGTCTTCAGTCTTTGCTGGGAGCCTGTGTATGCAAATTAACTGCCATCTTTGTTGGGTTAATTTGCATACTCTTCTGATTGGCTGGTGGGCATAGCAAAGGTATGGTCAATTAGCATCTTTGTCTTTTATTAGTGTAGATTAGTGATTTCAAGTGCAGGGAACCCAAAGTCTTAAGATTGTTCTATTTCCAGCACCCAGGACAGCACTTTAAATAACAAGCACTTAATGATAACTTCTTAAATGATCAAAATGGAAGTATAGAGGAGACTGGAAACAATGACCACCTTTGAGAGAAGGTGGGAGACTTGAGGATTTTGTTAATATATTATCCATTTAAAAGTAAAGAGTGTATACACATACACACACTAAGCATAATTTCATATACATTGCATATATTTCATGTAAACATCTATTATATATAAGTATAATTTATTTTTCATAAACTTAGTGATTATCTCTAAAATGAGGATTTTGCTCTGTAAGTGCCCATCTAGCTCTGAATCTACTGAACACATGCTCACATAAATTTCAATTAAGAGAAAATGTATATTATTTACCCATTAATTATATACTATGTATATTTATATGCATATATAGAAATACATTTCTTTTCCAGGAAAACTTATTTAATATATGCATACATTATATAAACAATCTTTAGTGTCAAATCATTAGACTTTTCCCTTCCCCAATCCCAAATTAATACCTTTACCCGTGGAATTCAGTGTTACGGCAATTTTGGCTGTGATCAAGAAGAAAAGAAAGGAAGGAGGAAGACAAAAAGGAGGAGGAATTATAGAGTGGTTTGAATAGGTCTAAATTGTTCTTTGGCTAAATTCTGCACATTTCACTCACAGAGACTTCTAAAATTCTCAGCCACCGCTTTGTATGTAATTCTAACAAAGTTGATTATATGTCTTTGAAATGTACAGTGGTTTAGATACAGAAAGTCAGAGTCTACCTATAGGAACTGAAAAGAAGAACCCTAACCAATAAATAAACTTAAAAGTAGAAAGAGGTACTCGGATAAGCTGGGCTGTCTGACTACAGGTCATGTAACGGGAAATTGTTGGACATTCTTCAATGTCATGCAAGTAAGTCATTGTGCAACATTTATACTTATGGTCCTGCATCATGAAGAAAAGGTTAAATTATATATCTCAGGATGCTCTGGTTAAGAAATTTGGAAACAGGTCATTTAGTTAAAGCCACCGAAATGGTTAAAATTAGCAAGAGTGAATCACTTCCTGATATTTTCAGAGAACAAAAATTTAACTTTCATTCATTCTCTTCCCCTTCCTCTCTCCCCGACTCCCTCCTTCCCTTCTTTTTCCTACACACACACACACACACACTTGATTTTATTTAGAATACTTATTTAGTGTTTGATTTGTTTTAGACTATCTTTGCTAACATGGTGAACCTATATTTTAATAAAATACAGATAAAATAAGATATTGACTACTTGAAAGTAACCTAAAATTTGCACTTATTTATTAAAAGATGCATTGATGTATATTCCTCATTCAGTTAAGTCCAGTCACCTCTCAATTATCTCTGGTAATAGAGAGTAAGGACAGAATGAACGGATGAAATCTATTCCTAGTCCCCAAACACAACTTTCAATCTCCTCTCTCTGAGTACTTTACAAGGCAGCGGAGCTTCCTTCCCCATCTTTGTAGACTCATTTCAATTGTGGAGTGACCTTTAAAAAAACAACCCAGGAGAGAAAAAGAGGCAACGCACAGGATGATATTAAATCCTCTCCTAAAATTAAGATAACAAATGAAATCTTTAACAACATCAAAGAAAACAAACTGGGCTGATTTTTCAAATATTGCCTCTGGAACCCTGGGTCACTCCCAGATAAGACAGTTGATTGCCCTTTATTAAACTGCACCAACTATTTTGCAAACCATTTAATCATTTTAAAAGCCAGCTCCTTATAAGATAAGCATAAATGTGGCTTAACCTTCAAAATAGCAGTTAGCTCTTAAAATGTGAATGATATCTTATACATTTTATAATCTGCAGATGAGGTCAAGAAAGTCTTCATTTAATAACACCATTAAATACAGAATTAACAAAGTCTCCCAAACATGCCATCCAGACCATCAGTATTAGAACAGGCTTCCTTAACTAGCAATAATATTGACCACCCCCCCTCCGCCCCGCCACTAAGGGTGAACAGCACTTATCCAAGCGAAATCAATATTGAGCTGAAACTCCAAGGTCTTAACAGCTAATCCTAAAGAACACCACTCAGTGGAGATTCCAGGATGGTGATTAGCAAAATGCAGAAATGAAAAGATCCTGTAAATGGAGGTGCTGAAATTTGTTTACAGTTTTAATATTAATTGAACACTGAGGGAGATGGGAACCAGAACTTGGAGGCTGCGTTTTACCCGCTAGAAATAATGGAGGCTGCATTAAATAAAGAGTAAAATAAAATCCTTTCAGAAACCTAGAAAAGCACACTATAATTTAACACCCATTGTGATGTGGGAAGTCAATAGCCATTGATCACTTTCTTTGTGAAGGCCCAGTGAAACCCTATAAACTGGTATTAACTTTGATGCTACAGAGGGTCAGAATATTTTAAAACACTGTTACTGCTGCTTTTTTTTCTTATTCATCTGTAGACTCTAGCCCGATGAGAACTGTGTACAAAAATCTGTGTTCCCCCAAAGAAGACGAGAGGAGGGAAGAGGAGCCAATCTGTGAAGGTGGCACTGATAAACTACTCCTAAAGACAGGACAAGACCGCTCATGGGGAGTGGGGGGTAGGAATTCAGACTCTGCAGGTGATCAACTTAATAGGTAGTCAAATATTTGGAAGAGAGAAGAAAACTGTAGAAATTTCATGGATATAAAAATAGAAGAAATAAAAAAGTTAAAAAGTATGCATCATATATCATGAATAGAAGTTTCCTAGCTTTATAGACAAAACTTTTAGAACTGAGCAAATGTGTTATTTGTGGCACAGCCAGGGGTCTGTGTGCTCTGGGAGATAAGCTGAATTAAATGTTAATTCTATTTACAACAGACTGTTAACTGGTCCTTCCCTTTTTATTCCACAATTCTTAGGCTGTCGGTTACAGCAAAAAGAACTTAAATCTTTTGACCTGTCATGAGTTATCCCAAGGCATCTTCCATTGGGATCACTTCCAAACTCATTTTACAAGACCAGCATTATCCTTCTACCAAAGCAGATAAGGATAGTACAAGAAAAGAAGACTACAGGCCAATATCCCTGATGAATATAGACACAAAAAGCCTCAACAAAATACTAGCAAACCAGATTCAACTGCACATTAAAAGGGTCATACATCATGATGATACATCTGGGAGGCAAGGATGGTTCAGCATACACACACCACTTACATCATATCAATATAATGAAAAATTGAATTTATATGATCATCTCCATAGATGCAGAAAAAAATTTAGAGAAAATTCAATAACTATTCATGATAAAAAAAAAAATCTCAACAATTTGAATGTAGCAAGAATGTACCTCAATATGGTAAAGGCCAGATATGACAAGCCTGCAGTTAACATCCCATTGAATGGCGAAATGCTGAAAGCTTTACCTCTAAGATCAGGAACAGAACAAAGGTACCCACACTTACCACTCTTACTCAACATAGTACAGGGAGTTGCAGCCAAAGAAATCAGCCAATAAAAAGAAAGAAAAAGTCTTCAGATCAGAAAGGAAGAAGTAAAGCTATCTCTATCTAAAGCTGATATGATAGTGTATAAAGAATACCCTAAATGTTAGAATTAATAAACCAACTCAGTTAATTTTCAGGATATAAAATCAACATACAATGCATTTCTATGAGTATATACTAACAACAAATTATCTGGAAAAAAAATAAGGCAACAATCTCAATCCCAATAGACTTGAATTTAAGACCTGAAACTGTCAAACACAGGAAAAAGCTTCTTGACATTGGTACTAGCAGCAAAAGCAAAAATAAATGAGACTACACCAGTTAAAAACTTTGAACAGAAAAATAAATAGTCAACAAAATGAAAAGGTAACCTACAAATAGAAAAAATATTGTAATTCATTTATATGGTAAGAGGTTAATATCCAAAATACATGAGAAACTCATAAAATTCAACAGTAAAAGAAAAGTAATAGTCTGATTAGAAAGTGGACAAAAATAGATACAGAGGCAGAGCAGCATGAAACAGACTGTCAAACTACAGCAGGAAGGCTGGGGAGGGTTGGGGAGGGGGTA
>NW_006297021.1:4251396-4251633 GCF_000327345.1 Myotis davidii | reverse complement strand
GGGGAGGCTGGGGGAAGGTCAAGGGGGGGGGAAGGAGACAAATGTACTACTCTTTTTAATATTTTAAGCAATAAAAAAAGAAAAAAAGTGGACAAAGAACCTGAATACATATTTTTCCAAAGATGATATACCAATGGCCAACAGGTACATCAAAAGGTACTCAACATCCCTAATCATCCAGAAATTGAAAATCAAACCACAATGAGATAGCGCCTCATACCTGGTCGAATGACTATT
>NW_006297021.1:4240981-4251344 GCF_000327345.1 Myotis davidii | reverse complement strand
CTCTTGTGTATGTGTATGAAGGAGGAAAAGGAAGAAATAAAGAAAGAAAGTAAGGAAGGAAGGAAGGAAGGAAGGAAGGAAGGAAGGAAGGAAGGAAGGAAGGAAGAAAGAAAGAAAGAAAGGGAGAGAGAGAGAAAGAAAGAGAGAGAGAAAGAAAGGGAGAAAGAAAGAAAGGGAGAAAGAAAGAAAGGACAAATGCTAATATGATGTGGAGAAAAGGAAATCCTTGTGCACTGTTGGTGGGAATGTGCTACAGCCTCAGATAATTCCCAATACAACTACCATACAATCCAACCATTCAAGTTCGAGGTATTTATCTGAAGGAAACTAATGAACTGAAAATCCGTCTGCACTCCCATGCTCATTGTACTATCTACAACAGCCAAGATATGAAACAACCTGTCTGTCAGTGGCTGAATGGGCAAACAAAACATGGCACATATTTACCATAGACCATTATTCAGCCATAAGAAAAGAAGAAAATCTTGCAATTTGCAAAAATATGGATGGACCTTGAGGGCATTATGCTAAGTAAAAATATATATCAGACAGAAAAAGACAAATAGTGTAGGATCACACTCATATGTGGAATCTAAAAGGACACACCATAAAACTGAACTTGTAGAAACAAAGAGTTGATTGGTGGCTGCCAGGGGCAGGACGGGGGTTAATATGACAGTAATTTATAGATACAAACTTCTACTTGTAAGGTGATAAGTTCTGGGTATATAACATATGCATGGTAATTATAAATAACAATACTTTATATTGTATACTTGAAATTTACTAAGAGAGTTGATCTTAAAAGTTCTCAGTGCGCGCGTGCGCACACACACACGATAACTACGTGAGAGGATGGATGTGTTAGCTAACCTTATTGTGGTCATCATTTTGCAATATATAATATACCAAATCATCATGCTGTACATCATAAAATTATACACAATGGTATATGTCAGTTATCTCTCTATAAAGCTGGGGGTGGGTGGGAAGACATTCTCCATTTAAACAAGAAAATAGATCCCTTGCCACTGCCTCCTTGAACTGGGAATGTGGCTTTAGGAGGTGATAGTGGCATCCCAAAGGTATGCTGGGAAAAAGCTCCTTTGCCATGTACTCAGGGGAGCAGAGATATTTAGGGGTCAACATCTGTCACCAAGTACATTATCTTCCTATTGCACATGCTTTCATAAACATTCTCTCTCTCTTCTGAATGTGAACATCCTTATTCAATTGAGTAGATACCTTTTAAAAAGGTGTTCTGCGTTTGGCTTTCAAGAATCTGGCCACTGTAGACAGAAAGGCACCAGAGGGGTTCCTGTGATTTATCATGTCTGTGATCCATGAATTAAAAGGCCTCGGCGAGTGAGGCCATTACGGTTTATTGCTTCTGGGAGCCAAGTACTACCGAGTGTGGAGTGTGTGAAGGGAAGCTGGCATGAGTGTCTGAACAGTAAAAGTCCCTACATGCCGATTTACCTGTCAGACTCAATTGGCTCTGAAAGAATGCTAATTAAAAAAGGAAACTTGTAAATACAGATTTTAGCTCCTTGTATTCCAAACATTTTAATAGATATCTATATAATTTTTATAGGAAACTATGAGGAAAGTTGTACATAACCATTAACATTCCATTGTTGGCTGACATGGTTTAGTTTAGAGTACAAAAAAGTAAGAGTGCCTACAAAAAGGACAGGAAGCTTTCAATATGCTAACGGTATCGCTTTTGCTTCTTCACTGGGGAAAGGGCCTGAAAATTGTGCATTTTCACAAGATCACAGTCTGAAAGTTACCTACTCTGAATAAGGTCGCTTGGTCTTGGAGTCGCTCTCATTTGGATCACCTATTTGTCCTAGATTTACCCCCATTCCCTCAGGCAAGCCTACATCAAAATGATACCAAATTTCTGGGTGGCTTTTCAGTATTTTCTCATCTTGAAAGAATTCCACTAGTTTGAAAGCACATCTGGTGTCACCCTAACATGGGAAGAGTTTTCTTATCACCGGCAATCCCCCTGCCCAAACGGAAAACCCCACTCTTTAAGTCTGGATTAAGCTCTCAAGATCCTAAACATAGCTGCTCAAATACCTGTTTTCGTGAAAATGGATCAACGTACCTTTTCTCTAAAGGGCTAGACAGTAAATATTTTTGGCTTGGCAGGCCACAGGGTCTCCATGGTAATTATTCAACTCTACTGGAGCAGCATGAACGCTGTGATGGAAGATGTACATAAGTTGAGATCTAACAACATTTTATTAATAGACAATGATATTTGAATTTCATATGATTTTTACATGTCACAAATTTTTTCCCCCTCCCCTCTATTTAAAAATGTAAAATCCATGATCTCAGGGGCTGTACAGAAAACTGGTGGCAGATTGATTCGTTTCCCATGCCAGAGTTTCCCAAACCCTGTTCTGGAAGATGAGATTTCAATGACTTTGAAGCCTCATCCACCCATTTTGTTTTAGGGGAGAGGGTCATTAATTATAATTCACTTTCCTCTGTAAAAAAAATCAAGATATTGCATACAACACTTTGTGCAATAAGGGCTGGAGGACAAGGGGGAAAGTGGAAATCAGACCTCAGTACTTGTCCTAACTTCAGTCTGACAACTAAGGCAACGGAGCTTCAGATGTGGGCCTGCTCGGGGTTGCATTACACACCTGAGAAGCAACAGCGTATCTCTCCTCACCTTGTCTTTATGCTGAAATGCATTGATTTTCTGATCAGTTCTTTCCCCCAACATCTTAATTAACTCGGTTGCTTTCTGGTCTGTGAGGTTAAGTGTAAATATTTACTTCCGTCGTTGTGAGAAGGCACCAGCGTCTGAAAGTATTGTTGATTCTATGTAACTTATGGCACAATCACAGCATGTGCATCAACCTCATACAAAATACTTCTCTATCAAAATCTTGGTGCTGCCTCCCAGGCCTTCACCGCACTATTGTCTGCGGACATGGGCTATGCATATATGCATGTAAGTTTCTTAACCTCAGATTCTAAAGCAAGTGTAATTGGCATGCTAATGATTTAGAGGTATGAGTAGGTAATATATTATTTTAGGTATAAGACATTGAGTTCATGTGATCATTAGTACGCTTTTATTGTTGATAAGTTTTCTAGTTATTATGCTAATATAAAGACAAAATGAGAATAGTCTTTCGTTAAAACAATTCATAATGCAAGAGGCCTCTGAAAGGGAACAGGCACAGAAACCCTGAGAGACCACCTTTTGAGTCTGCGGGCAGTTGCCACGGCATGCTTCCCTTGCTCTCTCTTTAACCGTATTGTACAGAAGTTGTCCAATATATTTCAAGTTATTTGCTTCCATGATCCGCCCAACCTTCCCCGTATTAGTCCACAGCTCTTGTAAGGGAGGGGATGTGTCTTATTCATTGCATACTCCCAGGACTGAGCAAAACGCCCAGAGGAGTGTAAACACGTTATGCATTTTTGTAGAATGAGTGAACTGCATTATCTTGTGAAAAACTTGCTCAGATTAATTGCAAGTGAACCATCTCATATTTCCCTATTCTACCTTTTTTTTTTAAAAAAAAAATAGAGGTAGATTCAGTTGCCTTAGCCTAAGAGCTTCCACGAAACAAGAAAAACTCCCATATATTTGAAGTTCTCTTATTGAAGCCTTAGCACTGAAACTTTATAATACAGATGTTTATAGATCCAGATATGAATTGCCACCTTAGGTAGGTCAGCAGCAGATAACGGGTTTCTGCTGCGAGCCTGTGGATAAGAGCAACATGTGAGGGCTGAGGGCTTGGGGCGGTGGCCGGGGACCCATGCAGGCTGGCCGGTTGCTGATGCTGCAAACTAGGCCATAAGCTGGTGGGTCTAAATGGAGATTTAAACCATTTTAGGGGTTAACAGAGGCATAAAACTTGCCATTTGTTTCCCTGGTACTGTATGAGGTGCCTCTCTGATTGTGATAAAGTACAGAACTTGTCAAAACAAATTTAAAGTGACTTTAAGAACCTTGATTTATGCTCCTTGAAAATGCTAAGCATTTCATTGCACTGCACTTACCTATCAAAAAAATGGGTAAAGTAACAATTGCAATATTCTAAGGGCTGTGAAGCTATTTGGAAATAAGCCCTTTAATTATACAGTGGCTCCGACTGAACCTGTCTCTTGAAGTTAAGCATCATAAGAGAAAACTCTAAGACTACTCAGTAAATCAAGAAACTTCCTATCAGATTTTCTTCAACTCACACAGAAAATGTCATTAACAGGAAAGAAAGAGAAACATCTTTAAAAGTGCCCGCCCTCCTTGAAAAGGCTATAACTTTGAAAACTTTACAACCAGATTTATCTCTTCCCAATCTCAAGTTCAGTGGCATCACGTGGTAGGTTGACAATGGTCATAGTGGGAGTGTTTACACCATAGACATTGGCAAACTGTACAAATTGGCCCCAACTGGTTTTAAATATTTCCCAGCAAGTCCCTAGTGCAAGTCCAGGCAGGTGCCGAAGGGAGGCGCTGACATTCACTCATTCTTTTACCGGCCTAGAATAAGAGCTGCGGTTTTCCTTCAAACACCTGCATCTGACTGGGGAGGAATGCAGAGAGCAGTATCTGCAAGCCGAAAGGACACCTGATACAATAAAGGTCGTTTGCATATCTGTGTTAATCTGTGAAAGACAGGGTTCTTCTTAATATTATGAGTGACATTACAGAGAACTTGAAAGGGGCCATTTGGATATCAAGTATTATTTGTCACTCAGTAGTCTTATAACCACTGTTACAATGGTAGAGCCATAATGGTTTACAAAGAGCCTTAACAGTCGGGCTTTGATTTCAAAAGGGGGATTTTTCTCAAGTTGATTGAAGGAGATTGCTTTCCTCTGGCTTTGCTGTCAGAGGCACAAGAGGATGAGTGTAGGAACGTGATAAGTGATGAGTAGCTTTGGAGGCAGGCCTTTGAGAACGGTGTTTTGTGTCCTAGTGAACATGTAAGTGAGCCACTGACTCTGTTCTCCTTTATCTTTCCTTTTCATTTCAAAATCTGAGTTAAGAAACTTCATTATCCGGGCAATTGATTGAATTCAAAGAGAATCCTGTCAGGTAAATGTAAAAAAAAATTTTTTTTGCACTTAATTATTAAGATTTATAGGTGAAATAAAAGAGAAATGGATTTCTGCCCTTATTCTTAGCAGATTGTAGTATTTAAAATATTTATCCAATGCCTTGGGCAATGTTAAAAGTATGTCTTAGTTGCATTCGCATTTTACTGCTCCAGGATACACTCACAAGGCATACTTCCATGTCCAGGCCCTTGTTAGAGGGTGAGCCTACTTCTTACAAACTGTACAGGTTCATGTATATTTTTATAGAGAGGCAAGTATCAGTTGAGTATATTTGTATGTTTGCCTCTCGTCTCTCGTGAAACTATTTTTTTTTTTAAGAGGGCCAACTTTTAGACTTGTGAAAAGAACATTTATTTTGGGAGGTCCTTATTTTTCACTGAAAGAACAACAGTGGTCACAATATCGCATAAAGCTCATTCACTTCAATGCTGTCTCCTTAAATTGCCACTCGTAGTAGGGTTTCCTGGTGTAACAGAGAGTGCAGCGCAAGGGCAGGGAACATGGACTGAGCACTTACTGAGTGCCAGAGGCTCCCCTAAGCACTTGATGTGCTTTATCTCATTTAATCCCCCCACTAAATTTAGGAGATAAGCAGAGTCCTGATCCCAGCTTTTAGATAAGGAAACTGCAGCTAAGAAACTGGCTCAAGTCAGATTCTGAGAGGCAGAGGCAGGGCCAGGCTCGACAGTCTGCCACCCAAGGCTGTGCTTAAGTCTCTTCTTATTTGGTCTCAGACTCCAGACAGTACAGAGTGAGTGAAGGTCCCAGAATTTACTGCGCCCCCCACCCCCCACGTGATTCTGAAACCATTGTAGCATAGTGTGAGGACTTCGTGGGAAAGAGTTCTCTGGGTCATTTAGGATTAAAATCCTAAAGAGCATTTTGAGTTGCAGCCATCATCTGAGATGGGACAGCCCAAATCTGGAAACCTCAAACTCTGCTAATAATTGATTTCTAGATCAATGCAACAAGCCTAGCAGGGCAACTGCATGATCCTTCCGGAGTCTCCAAGCTGGTGAGGACATGTGGGAGGATCACTCTCAACACAGGGCAGTCTGGCTGCCAGGGTCATGAGTGGTTTCGCCACTCAGGCACCAAGGGCCAGTGATTCTCAAGCGGTGCGCCGCAAGGATGTTTAAAACATGCAACACCTGACTACTTAGTCAGGAGCACTGACCTCTTTTCCCGTAGGTTGTCAAATAAAAAACAATGACAACAGCCAACACTACAACCAGCTGGTGTAAGTGAATCAGAATGACACCTGTTTATTTTTGTCAGCTCGATCGGCAAGAAACATCTTCTGTGGTGTCCCGCAGAACTTCAGGGCTTAGCTTACGTGCCAGGGGATGGAAAAGGCTGAAAATCGGTGCCATAGGCTGTGGGTCTCTTCCTCTTTAAATAAGGTGCTGGAGCCTCCGCTGCAGCCCACTCCCTGTGTTCCCCCAGGGCCTGGGCACTTGCACAGGCCTCCCTCTGTTGCACTGAGCGGCAGTCACTTCAGTTCCTATGCCCCTGGCCTGTGTCGGGCCTTGTTCCTGAGTGCTTGGCATGACACCCGGTGGCTGGACCCTCAGAGACTTGCAGCTCCTGCCCAGGCTCTGTGAGAGCAGCTCTCCCCCAGTAGTGCCCAGGCCAGAGCTGAGCTCCGGAAGATCTGTGAACTGCGCCCCAACCACAGGACTTTAACCATGACGGTCTCAGCTATTCTGACATCTGGTTCTCAAGAGAAAGGTCTGGAGGGCTGAGCTCAGGGCGGAGGGTAGAGGGCGGGATGCTCTGGAAAAGGGCTTGGGGCCTGGGTGAGCTCTGTAAGCAGCGGGTGTAGCCATTGAAGATGCCAAGTAGGGGAGACACAGGAGGAAATGGGTGTTTGATCATTGCAGTTGAAATGAAAAGACCTCATCCCGGCGGGCACGTGGGGAATGGAGCAAAGAGATTTCTGACCCTCACACTGCAGAGAATGCCGGAGCCTTTCACCAGGCTCAGCAACCATGACCTCCAATCAGACGTGATCGTGGCTGGTCACTGTGGCCCATTCAGGGGTTTGGGGTCAGGGAAGAGAACGCAAGCTGAGTTGTGAGTCAGAGTTTGCCAGGTCACCAGAAACAGAGTTGTCTTGAACTCATCTCCCGTAGAGTTGGAGCTTATTACATGGAAACACGAAGAAGTTAGGCAGACGCTGCATCCTGCCACCATGAATCACTGCAGACAAGCCTCATGGAATAAGTGTGAGAAATGCTAGGGCTCCTCAAAAATTCCAGTAACTCGGCTGCTCTTGCCTTCTCCTCTACCGCCCGTGGGGCTCCCACGCACCCTGCCTCTGCTCTAATTCATAGCTAGTGTTTGCACAAGGATTCCACTGCCCAGGGCTTCCGATGGCTGTCTTTCCCTCCTTCCTCTCTTTACATTCCCCACCTAGTCTCTAGCCCCAGAGTCACTGCCCCCTTTTTAAAAAAATATATATATTTTATTGTGTTGTTTTTTTTTTTACAGAGAGGAAGGGAGAGGGATAGTTAGAAATATCAATGAGAGAGAAACATCGATCAGCTGCCTCCTACACACCCCTTAATGGGGATGTGCCCGCAACCAAGGTACATGCCCTTGACCGGAATCGAATCTGGGACCCTTCAGTCCGCAGGCCGATGCTCTATCCGCTGAAGCAAACTGGTTAGGGTGAGTCACTGCCCTTTTGCTCTTACAGGATGGGTGTGATCTATGTTAAGCTCTGCGGGCCATAACGTCTCTGTTGCAAATATTCACCACCGCCGGAGTAGCTCAAAGGTAGCCATAGACAGCATGTACGCAGAAGTGTGGGGCTGTGTCCCAATAAAACTTTATTTACGAATGCTGAAATGTGAATTTCATGTAAGTTTAAGGCATCACAGAATGATATCCTTCTTATATATTTTTTAATCATTTCAAAATGCAAAAATTATTCTTAGCTTGCGGGCCATATAAAAATAGATGGCGTGGCTGGATATGGCCTGAGAGCTATAGTTTGGTCTATCCTTGGTTTAGATCCTTCTCTAATTAATATTCATATTTTCCTACACAGAGGATATTTATTGGTTTAACCAGTAATAATATTTAGGGTCTCAGAAGTTGAATTACTTGAATTTGAATTCCACATTCTAGCACTTACTGGCTGCTGAATAAACTAAAGAAAGTTATTCAAATTTCCTGGGCTTCATTATTTTAGTGTAAAACGAAGATAGGGTTAGTACCTAATTCTGTGGGTTGATGCCTAAATCAGACAAGATACAATGGTGTGAAAGCGCTAGCTCAGTGCTTGGCACATGGTAAACTCTGTAATGTTAGCTGTGACGATGATGATGATCTGAGCTCTACAACAGGGCAACGTGTGCAGAGGAGAGAAGGATCTTAGTCTATTCTGTTCATTGCTATATATGTTGAATGAATCTGAAGGTCCTTAGTTCTATCAACTGTGGGCAGGGTAGCAGAGACCCATGCAACAAAGGATAATGACCTAGATAGAAGGAATTCCAGGTTATTGCTCTCTCAGAAGGGGCCTGTGGGCAGGCCAAGTACTCAAGCCACCATGTTCTGGTCTATGACTGTGACTAATATTCATTCAGCATCCTATATAATAAAACCCTAATATGGTAAGTGTCTGACCCTTCATTTGACAGTTTGACCAGTCAATATGACGCACACTGACCATCAGGGGGCAGACGTTCCGACCAGTAGGTTAGCTTGCTTCTGGGGTCTGGCCGATGCGGACTGGGCGAGACAGGTTGGAAACGCTCTGGAACCCTTCTGTGGTCCCTCTCCGGTGCCGATTGTGTACCAGTGGGGTCCCTTGGTCTGGCCTGTGCCCTCTTGCAATCCGGGACCCCTCGGGGGATGTTGGGGAGCCAGTTTCGGCCCAATCCCCACAGGCCAGATGCACAAATTTGTGCACCGGGCCTCTAGTCTAATATAAGGAGGAAGAAAGAGGAGACACCTCAGAGGATGGAACCCAGGGAGGCAGAGAAGAGGCAGAGTTGTTGACAATGAGATAAAGAAGTTGTGTTTGGAAGAGGAGACGTAACAGTAAAACAGAAAGCTGCTCTAAGGGCTTTGTAGCTTTAAAATATTCTCATTGTAAAGTAAAACAGAGACACAGAAAAGATACAAATCAAATTCATGGTTCGATATTATCATATGGTGAACTCCACCCAGGTCAAAAAGTAGAGCCCTGTCAACCTGGTAGGAGCTCCTTCCATGTGACCTGTTCAAGTCCTAATCCCTCCCTCCTGCCGTAAGTAACTATTAATCTGCCTTCTATAATAATCTCTTCCCTCCATTTTTATGGTTTTATCACCCTAATGTGCATTCCTAGACATTGCAGCTTAGTTTCGCCCATTAAAAATTTGATATGTCTTTTAAGACTCTTTTAAAGTATAGGTTTCACCTAGATCCCTTTCATTTTCTCACATTTTGTTAAAGAACTGGGGCTGTTTAACCTGTAGAGAATCCCATAGTCTGCGTTTCGCTGATGTGATACCCTTGGTGCACTTCAACATGTTCCTCTGTTTTTTGAATTCCCTGCAAATTGGCAGCTGAATCCAGAAACTGGATCAGACCCAGGTTCGATCCCTTTGGCAAGACTAAAGGTGTCTTTATATACTTCAGTGTTCCTTCTAGTTTAGTCATCATTTCCATAATGGTTTTTGGCAAGGCTGTGTGAGGCACACAATGCCTGGTTCTCTCATTTTGGTGATCTTAGCAGCCGTTGATACTAAATACTCCTATGTACTCATTCATGAAGGCTGCAAAAATAGTGGTATCCTAGTTCTACTATTTCCTCTTCACTTATTAGTTGGAATACTTATAAATTAGACACTTCTCTTCATCGACTATTTGGCTCCTCAGTAGATTCTTTCCCTTTACTGTTTTTCAAGCTATTGAATTAATTCCTTATCTTCTGAAGATACCTAATACTTGCTTTAAAAAATATGGTTATGCTACTTAAAGGAACTCATGAGTCTAAACAAATTTATGGGTTTCGATCTATTGCAACGGTATCATCACGAAGTTCGATTTATCCAGTCTTTGCCAGTGTTGGGTCCTTAAGTCCTTTTGCCGTGGTCATATTGGCTTTTAGTAGCCTCTTTGCTGCCTCCTATTGTAATATAAGATATTCCAGGTTCACTTTGTATATTTCTTGCTCCAGACTTGGAATTTCTCCCCTTAATCCTAGTTTCTTTCATGTGAGAAACCATTTTCAAGGCCATAAACTGCTAAGTGATATTCA
>NW_006297021.1:4239767-4240651 GCF_000327345.1 Myotis davidii | reverse complement strand
ACACAGAGGATATTTATTGGTTTAACCAGTAATAATATTTAGGGTCTCAGAAGTTGAATTACTTGAATTTGAATTCCACATTCTAGCACTTACTGGCTGCTGAATAAACTAAAGAAAGTTATTCAAATTTCCTGGGCTTCATTATTTTAGTGTAAAACGAAGATAGGGTTAGTACCTAATTCTGTGGGTTGATGCCTAAATCAGACAAGATACAATGGTGTGAAAGCGCTAGCTCAGTGCTTGGCACATGGTAAACTCTGTAATGTTAGCTGTGACGATGATGATGATCTGAGCTCTACAACAGGGCAACGTGTGCAGAGGAGAGAAGGATCTTAGTCTATTCTGTTCATTGCTATATATGTTGAATGAATCTGAAGGTCCTTAGTTCTATCAACTGTGGGCAGGGTAGCAGAGACCCATGCAACAAAGGATAATGACCTAGATAGAAGGAATTCCAGGTTATTGCTCTCTCAGAAGGGGCCTGTGGGCAGGCCAAGTACTCAAGCCACCATGTTCTGGTCTATGACTGTGACTAATATTCATTCAGCATCCTATATAATAAAACCCTAATATGGTAAGTGTCTGACCCTTCATTTGACAGTTTGACCAGTCAATATGACGCACACTGACCATCAGGGGGCAGACGTTCCGACCAGTAGGTTAGCTTGCTTCTGGGGTCTGGCCGATGCGGACTGGGCGAGACAGGTTGGAAACGCTCTGGAACCCTTCTGTGGTCCCTCTCCGGTGCCGATTGTGTACCAGTGGGGTCCCTTGGTCTGGCCTGTGCCCTCTTGCAATCCGGGACCCCTCGGGGGATGTTGGGGAGCCAGTTTCGGCCCAATCCCCACAGGCCAGATGCACAAATTTGTGCACCGGGACACTAG
>NW_006297021.1:4238543-4239704 GCF_000327345.1 Myotis davidii | reverse complement strand
AATCTGCTTAATATAATAATCTCTTCCCTCCATTTTTATGGTTTTATCACCCTAATGTGCATTCCTAGACATTGCAGCTTAGTTTCACCCATTAAAAATTTGATATGTCTTTTAAGACTCTTTTAAAGTATAGGTTTCACCTAGATCCCTTTCATTTTCTCACATTTTGTTAAAGAACTGGGGCTGTTTAACCTGTAGAGAATCCCATAGTCTGCGTTTCGCTGATGTGATACCCTTGGTGCACTTCAACATGTTCCTCTGTTTTTTGAATTCCCTGCAAATTGGCAGCTGAATCCAGAAACTGGATCAGACCCAGGTTCGATCCCTTTGGCAAGACTAAAGGTGTCTTTATATACTTCAGTGTTCCTTCTAGTTTAGTCATCATTTCCATAATGGTTTTTGGCAAGGCTGTGTGAGGCACACAATGCCTGGTTCTCTCATTTTGGTGATCTTAGCAGCCGTTGATACTAAATACTCCTATGTACTCATTCATGAAGGCTGCAAAAATAGTGGTATCCTAGTTCTACTATTTCCTCTTCACTTATTAGTTGGAATACTTATAAATTAGACACTTCTCTTCATCGACTATTTGGCTCCTCAGTAGATTCTTTCCCTTTACTGTTTTTCAAGCTATTGAATTAATTCCTTATCTTCTGAAGATACCTAATACTTGCTTTAAAAAATATGGTTATGCTACTTAAAGGAACTCATGAGTCTAAACAAATTTATGGGTTTCGATCTATTGCAACGGTATCATCACGAAGTTCGATTTATCCAGTCTTTGGCCAGTGTTGGTCCTTAAGTCCTTTTGCCGTGGTCATATTGGCTTTTAGTAGCCTCTTTGCTGCCTCCTATTGTAATATAAGATATTCCAGGTTCACTTTGTATATTTCTTGCTCCAGACTTGGAATTTCTCCCCTTAATCCTAGTTTCTTTCATGTGAGAAACCATTTTCAAGGCCATAAACTGCTAAGTGATATTCATTGCTATTAAGTTGATCATTGTTTCTAGTTCTTTTATTTTTTTTACGTCCATAACATTATCCATATTATTTATTTTTTAAATTAAACTATAGTTGACCATATACTTTAAAAATAATCTTCATTGTTGAAAGTTTTACAGATGTCTCCCTTCCCCCCGCCCCCCATTAACACCCTCATC
>NW_006297021.1:4228691-4238317 GCF_000327345.1 Myotis davidii | reverse complement strand
CACACACACACAAACACACACACACACACATCTAATCATAAAAATGTTTTATAAATCCCTATTTATATTTGAATTCAAACTTCTATGTAAAGCCTCAATTACATCACTATCTCTTCCTTCTTTCATAGCTGCCTTTCTAATACTGTATTCCTCTTTCTTAATAGCTTGAATCTTAATTCTTAAGGACATAGGAAATAATAGAATCAGAAAATCCCATAATTTCACATCTGTTTTTAATCTCATCCCACACAAAAGTCTAAAAATAGGAATATCACCGCCAATATGATTACTGAAAACTTAAGCTTTTGGATCTGTTCTCCCCTCATTTTTTAATAGGCACATTGTATCTACATTGTCAGAGTGTATAACATTGCCTAATGTGCTCTCTGCCTTTTAGCCCTCATTTCCTCTGACATTTCCAGGTAAATATATATTTAATGCTCACCACCAGCCCTTCAGTTAATGTGTCTCCAGGCATAAGCTCATTCTCTCTACCAGATTCCTCAGGAAGGACTCCTGGGAGCAGTGCTCCTGGAGTTCTCGCGTGTTGATAACAGTTTAACTGTTCCCTTTATACTTGAGAGTCAGTCTTGCTAGATATCAAATCCTTGGCTCGCACTTTCTTTCTCTGAATATTTTAAACATGTTCCTCTCTTTCTTCTGGCATAACGCATCGCTATAGAAATGTCTGACGATAATCTAATCTTCTTTCCCTTTTAAATCACGAGTTTCTTTCTGCTTGTTTTTGCTAAGATGCTCCAAGAATTTTTTTTTTTCTTTCTATTTGCAGTCCAGTAATTTCCTGAGCTCTGCCTTGTCGGTGGTCATTCGGATCTCAGGAATGCAGTGTGCGCTTCCATATGTGGTTTTAAACCACCATTGTAGGGAAGTCTCCCTGCTTGCCATTTTCAGCATTGATTCTGTTTTCTTGTTTGGGTTTTCTTCTTCAGAAACGCCATTTGTTCGATTTCCTTCTCTTTCCTTCAATATTGATCAGTTTCTCTTGGATCTCTTGTATCTATTTTTTTCTTTCATTTTTGATGTTTAGAAATTCCTCTTTCTCTCTCTTGAGACACCACGTGTTGTATGTCTAAGCCTTGTTGCTCCTTCTGGCGCAGTCATTCCTAAAACGATATTTACCCGATTTTCAAATTCTTTCCTGAAGCCTGCCCCCGGGTTCTGAGATCCCCGGTTCTGCCCCTCTCCGCACTGCGTGGTCGGCATCATGCTCCTAACGCCTCGCAGCGTGTTTTGACACGGGCGCTGCCGTTTGATGTTTTCGAGGACACATCTTCCCGGGGTGCTCTCATTGTCTGTGGGGATGTCAGGCCGCTGTTTGGTCTCTCCTTCCTCTCATCACCATGTTGTATGGGATTTGACCTGCAGACTTTTCTGTTGTTCATTTCTACATGAAGTGAGTTTCCTTGAACTTGAAGAATGAGGCTGGCTTCAGGGGAGGGCTTCTAATTTCACAGAGCGCCCTGCTCCGCAGCGTTTCTGTCGTGCTCCCGGCAGGTGGCTTGCTTTCCGAGGCCTCTCGGCTCTCTGTCCCTCCTACCTTTGCTCTGGACTTGCCCTGGCCTTCCTCGCTGTGGTCCGCATCCGGCTCACTGGTGATTCCACTCTTTCTACTCTGCAGGGGCTCGGGGTTCTAGGCCCCACTCCCATGGACTCTAGGACTTTGGTGGCCCTTCCTTCATTAAAATGTAAAGAATTAGCCCTGGTTGGTGTTGCTGAGTGGTTAGAGCTTTGGCAAACAGTTGATGTGTCTGTCTCACATCGATGTTTCTCAACCCCTCTCTCTCCTCTTCCCTCTCTCTCTGCCACTCTCTCTGAAGAGCAATGGAAAAATAACCTTAGGTGAGAATTAACATTCTTTTTAAAAGTAAAGAATAATATTTTATAACTGCATTGATATTAAGATGAAAATATTAAACTATTTGCTTTGACCTAAAAGTGCATTCGTTTCCTCTGATTTTCAACAAAATTTAAACATGTTGTGGGTCCCCAGTAAGACAGTGGGCCCCATGCCTGGTGGGTAACTTGGCCATGGGAGGCTCCTGTCCCTGGTGGAGGGCCGGTCGGGGGGTGGAGGGGGCATTCTGAGCACTATGGTGGAGAGACTGCCACCTTCCCAGCCTTTGTGAGTCCCTTCCGCTCACTCGGTACTGGACTGGGCAAACCCTTCCGGTTCCAGCTGCCTGAACCTGCCCACCCGCTTCCCAGTGAGCACAGCTGGCACACGTTCTGGGGCTCTTCAGACGCAGCCCCGTCCTTCGCTCTGGCCCCTCCTGCAGACGCTGCTACCGTGCACCTGCTTGCGATCAGTGTGTGGGGAAACCGACCATCCGGCCCTGTGTAATGTTCTCCTGGGGTTTGGGTTCTGCCGTCTAGTTTTCTGTCTGCTTTCTAAAAAATTTTTTTTTACTGATTTCAGAGAGGAAGGGAGAGGGAGAGAGAGATAGAAACATCAATGATGAGAGAATCGTTGATCAGCTGCCTCCTGCACACCCTATACTGGGGACAGAGCCTGCAAGCAGCCCAGGCATGTGCCCTGACCAGGAATCAGTGACCTCCTGGTTCCTAGGTCCACTCTCAGCCACTGAGCTATGTGGGAAGGCTGTTCTGTCTGCTTCTGTGTGTGGATTTGCAGAGACGGAAGACACATTGTTGCTGCTGCCTTCTTCCCTTCTCAGTGCTTTCACCACACTTCCCGTTCCAGAGTTCAGGATGACCGCCTCACTTGCCCAATAAATCCCTACGGCTCTCCAATATGCCCTCCTTTCTAACATTCTAACCATAAAGGACTGATCAGGAGATAACTATCATCCTCTAAAATCCCAGTACCTTTGAAATGACGATGGGAGGGTGAGTAGCTAATTGTACATCGGAGTGAATTGTCCAGAGAGCTTCACTTTCCTAATCCCTGGAGATGAGGGTGAGGAGAAGAAGAGAGATCATTGTGAAGTTGGGATACTTGGGCAGAGATCCGGCTTCTGACACCCAGTGGACACGGGGTGCGGGTTCTTAGGTAGGCATAGGGGAACCAGAAACACGATACACTTTGAGTTTTGTCTGTCAACAAGCAACCCTGAGAGTGTCCTACACATTTGAGAACCTTACATTGACCAGAATGCTTCTACTTTAACCTTGAGTCGTTGTGAATTATTAGTAATATTTTGTACTGACTGGTTTGCATTTCCACCCTGGGGGGCTGCCTAAAGCACCCAGCGGGCAGAAAAATATCACAGTCACAGAGGCCAGCTTAGTCCTCATGTACTCGTGCCTCCTCAAAAAATGCAGCCATCTACTGAATTCTACCAACTGCCAGCCCAATGGCTGATGCGGAACTCTAAACCAGCCACAGCCTGTCTTTAAAGAACAAAATTGAGCCTGGTCAGGGTATTTCAGGCACAAATGTGTGTTGATGATTTTCCTATGGTCTCCAGGCCTCAAGTTCATTTTTCATACTCTTCTCTGTGATGCTAAGTCTGGAAGCCTAAAAAACTACATTTCTCACACTCCTTTGCAGGTGGCTTCCTCTAAAGTTCTGCAAATAGTAGAAAATTAGACAACGGGGAGGAAGGAAAGCAACCTTTCTGTTCCCAGAGCATGTGATACCCCAAATGGCAAGCTCGGACCCTCATTGCGGGTTCTTGTCCTATGAAGTTTGAAGGATAAAGTTCGTGAATTAAAAGATTTTAAGCAACAGTTAGAAGTTTATTGTAAGTATACACAAACTCCCCCTGGGGAGGGGCCCCCCAAATGGGAGAACACCCCCCTCTAAAATGGGAAAAAACTTAGTCCAGTGAGTCTCTTTGTCTATGGGTTTATAAATGCTGGCCACTTCTTTGTCTTGTCTATGTTACTTTCTAATGGATCCTTACTCATTTTATGTCCCCCATGCTTTCCGCTTTTCCCTGCATGGTATCAGTTTCAGAGTTTCATAGCTCACCTGGTGCCCCCTCTTCTTCTGCCCCTTATCTCATAACATTCTTGTAAACAATATGGCAGCTTGGTGCTATCCCTGCCCGTCATGTATGCATTCCTCTCCCATGGACCCCCTTTTCCTAAAACTGCCTCTCCTGTCTCTAAACTCCTTTCCATGAACCTCCAGGAGAAGAGAAAGCCAAGACTCCCACCTACAGCTTCCTCTGGTGCTGCCAGCACCAGCTACACATGCCCGTGGCTGGTTTAGAGTTCCGCATCAGCCATTGGGCTGGCAGTTGGTAGAATTCAGTAGATGGCTGCATTTTTTGAGGAGGCACAAGTACATGAGGACTAAGCTGGCCTCTGTGACTGTGATATTTTTCTGCCCGCTGGGTGCTTTAGGCACCTCATCTCCAGGGATTAGGAAAGTGAAGCTCTTAGCTGGCCAAACCACATTGCCCTGGTTGACTGCAGAGGTTTGAGCACCACGTATGCACATCTCTCCCTCCTTTCAGCTCTGAGGGTGCAGGAACCTCAGCTGCTGGCTTCAGGCCCCCAGCCTAGGACTGCACGCTACTTACTGTGGTTTCTGTGACCTGGGCGACCTCAGTGCTAGGCTTGCGTTTCTTTCTAGTGATGACTGACATGTAGGTCATCTCAGCACCCCTCAGCTGGCTCTTTTCCCTTCCAGCTAACTGCTAGTCTGACACTTCTTTGCTACTAAGCATGTGCACCTCGCTTTATGGTGCTTCACAGAGGTAGTGTTTCTTACAAACTGAAGGCAGGACCCTCCACCAGCAAAAGATTCTGAATTGCTTTATTGTGATACTTGTTATATTGCTATGGTCTGGAACCGAACCTGTAATGTCTCTAGGGGTTGTCTGTACCTACTGTAGTTTCTTTTCTTTTCTTAATTTTTTTCCCCCTGACTGGTTATTTGAACTTGTTTTGCAAGAACTACTGGGCTTTCAGCTGCTGTTCTCAAATTGGTGAGCTGTGTTATTCATGTTGGCTGCAAGTGAGGGCTCAGACCTTTCTTTTTATTGAGTGGGAATTATGTTCTTCAGAAACCTGGACAACTGGCAGTTGCTTAATGAGAGCCTGAAGTGCATATATCTGAATACTAAAATTGTTATTACACAGGGAAATTACAACTTTATAACCCAATATTGTTAAAGCATTTAGTATACGCCAACCTTATGCTGAGAAAATTAGATTTAGGATAAGAATGTTATTTTAGAAGTAGGACAAAGGGATTAGAAGATAGATAGCTAAGAAGGAAGTTTAAATGAATTTTTATTATTTCTCTACATAACACAGAAAGGGTACTTCATAGTAAAATTATAAATGATTTTATGGCAGATAATAAATAGCTACTCTACATATCCATATTGGGATGGCCCATACTTCATTTCCATCACTGAATGTGGAATAGAGCTGGATAGCAACAAATTCCTTGTAGGGAAGGTTGTTAGTAAAATCAGCTAATAAGAAATAATGGGGACTCTCACTCTCTGGATACATACACACGCTAAATATTTATACATATATACACTAATTTTATATGTAATTTATGATAAATATATATGTGTATATATATGTACATACACACACACACACACATATATATATACTGCATATACATATTGTATACATATACTGAAAATACATATACTGAGGAAAAAAACCCACATAATATATATTTTTTCTTGTCTGCCTGGGATGAGTTACTGCAGTCCTGCTAAGGGTACGGTGTGACCTGCTAACCTCTGTATGGCTTTCTCAGGTTTTCGAGCTGTCTGTCCAGGAATTTATGATCCCTTTACTTTATTCACCCTTAGCTTTCTTTCTTTCTTTTTTTTTTTGTGAAAAGCCTGCCCAGGGATCTTTTTTTAGTTGGAGAGGCTGCTAATTGATTTTAAAAATACGTTTTGTCCCTGGTCACTAATTGACTGATGGAACAGCTGTTGGTCTGACACAATCCAGGCTGGAGAGCAGTTCCCACCATGGGGTGGTCTGCTGCGGCCCATTACTGCTTTGCTCTGCACTGCAAAGCACGCCCTCCCGCCTCCCAGCATCCCTGCTCTTTAAATGCATTTCTTCACCGTCTTTAACATGATGTCACCTTGGGCGTTCATTAGGTAAAGGTTTATCAACATTTGTTATTAATGAAAAAGTTAAAGTTGGTTACCATTGAGCAGTTCTAAGAGCTTAAAATCATGAGCCTGATTGTCAAATATATAATCCTTCAGATAATGAACATTTTGAAGTCTAATGAGATGTCAGTTGGTTAATAATAAAAATGATTTTTTTTTGTTTTAGAGCAGAATCACATTTACTGAGTCATGACAGCATATTCAAAGTACTAAACTTTACTACGAAGTAATATACTCTTTTCCTCAAAATAGTTATAGCTAATACTACATAGTATTGATTTATATTTGGTAGCATTGGCAAAAATTCTAAATAATTAGTGTGGCACTAGATAAACAGATAAACGCAATACTGATCAATGAAAATGAAACCTCACATAGAGTACTATTGAACTGAAGGGTACAATGATGAATTAAGCAAAATTTATTTGTATTATAAACATCATGGAATGAACTAAAACCAGGACCCCAGCATCCCGAAGAGACCAAGTGAGGACATATATATTTTAGTAGCCATAGAGGGAAGAAGCAGAAACATTTTGTCTCGTAGGGTGAGAAAGAGAGTCTGGTAGTTTTTAAAAAGTCAATAAAGCCTCAATAGGCATTAATTAGTCTCCTGCAAATAATTGTGACTAGCAGGGGGCCCAGGTCAATGTTAGTGTATTAGTTGACTGTTAGTTGCTTTTCAGTCCCTTTTGAGTCCCTGTGGTTCTAGCTATGCCGATTCATGTTGGGGTCACCCAGATTCTTCTATGGAAGTCTATTTTTCTCTGATCTTTTTCATGCTGCCTAGGTAAGCTGGGACTGGACTGGGAGTCAGGACTTGTGTACTCTATAGCCATGTCCTATAACCTTCACTAAGTTAACTCATATCTCTGTGCCTTAGCTGACCTGTTTGCAAAAGTATTCCTCGCTCTCTCTTTCTATATTAAAGATTGGTGGCTTTAGTTTTTTTTCCAATCAGTAAACTGTTGTTCAAACGCATTCCCGCTGGGAAGTCCCATGTGTAACTACATCAACACCCAGAAGTGGAGTTTCTCCATTAAAGAGATGTGGGGACGGGGGTGTGGGAGTGGGAGGTGGGGGGTAGGAGAGAGCTGAGTTTCCTAAACACTCCGTCTCCCTGTCTCTGTCTTCCTGCCCCTTGGTAGCCCTTGGGGAACCTGAAAAAATTCCTTTGAAAACCATTAGGCCATATGATCTACATGTTCCCTTCCAACCATAAGACAGTTTTGTCCTGGCCAGTTTAGCTCTGTGGTTAGAGTGCCAGCGCAGGGACTGAGGGGTCGTGGGTTCGATTCCCAATCAGGGGCATGTACCTGGGTTGAACGTTTGATCCCCCGCCTAGGTCGGGGCACGTGCAGGAGGCAACCAATAGATGTGTGTCTCTTACATCAATCTTTCTCTCTCCTTCCCTTCCACTCTCTCTAAAAATCAATGGGAATAAAATATCCACAGGTGAGAATTAACAACAACAAAAAAATACACAGTTTTCACCAAATATCTATGATTTGGAAAACCCTCTGCTTATGTTCATAGCCATAACAAAAATCATTTATAAATGTGAGGTGTAAAGTATTCAATATCAACCCATCACAGCAAAGTTCTCTATATGTTTTTGCCTGGATTCACTGGAGTAACATTATTGTAGCGATGTGTATGGACACAGACACCTTCAGGTATGTGTCTATACCTACAGGGAAGGTGCTCACAAGATCATATGGAACAGTTTGGAATCTGACAATGCTATTCAATTAGGCTCTGTTCACTGAGCATTTATCGGGCACCCACTGTGCAGCGGCCGCTGTGCAAAACTTACAAGGCTCCCAAGGGTTACCGCGATGAATGGCAGACTCTTTTCTCAAGTTATTTTTGAAGCCTTCCCCGTCTGAGATTTTAACTTCTTAATACATTTGAAGTCTAAAAAGTGTAAGGTGCCTTGGGAAAAATTGGCCTGAAGCACAGAGAATGCATAAATAAAAAAAACAAAAACGAATGTCATTGAACAGGTCAGGCATCTTGTGGCCACGTATGGGAAATGTGGACCAGGGGTCAAGTGGAACTGGCCCTGAATGGAGAGCTGCTTTGTTCTCTTGTTTATTAGCTTTGACCCATCTATACTAATGGATTTAGCAAGAAAGGAAGTAAGTGGGGGTCGGGAAGCGGAGTCACTCAATCTCAGACTTCCGCCCTTCATGAATATTAATGCTGTCTTCAACCAGCGCCTATTGGCAGGGCACAGCCTGAAGGCTGAATACACACAGAATAGCTCTGCTGCCCCTTATCACATGTTCATTGACAACAAGCCCTCGATGGGCTCATATTGCATCATGTGCCTTCAGTTTTATCCAATGAAGAGGAATTTCCCTTCTCTCAAAGTCCCAGTCATGACTTTGTGTGTTCCCCCAAGAGGTGTATTTTCTTTTTAAATTAATTTTTAGAGAAAGAAAGGGAGAGAGAGAGAAGAAGAAGAGAGAAAGAGAGAGGGATATCAATGTGAGAGAGAAACACTGATCTGTTGCTTCCCACACGCACCCAGACTGGGATCGAATCTGCAACCTAGGTATGTGCCCTGACCAGGAATTTCCCCATCACCTTTTGGGATACAAACGACACTCCAACCAGCTGAGCCACCCAGCCATGGCACAAGGTGTATTTTAATTTCTAGAAAACTTGACCATTTATTAAACCACAATGACCCTGAATGAAAACAGACTTAGCTTATAGGAATTAGCTTATCTTGTAAGAAAGCATGAAATAAGCATTTCTTTTCATCAGTGCATTTTCATTTGGACCCTTGAATGTAATCATGGTACCACAGTCCTGTGGTCCATGACACTGGGGAGCCTTGGACACGAGGACGTGTAGACTGTGATCAGCTGAGAGGAGGGTCTGTGACTGTACCTACGACCAGTTTGCAATTCTGTTCGAAATTACTTTGAGAAACACAAGCTGAAAGGGGGACAAAGGGAGATATATTTCTTCCTTGGACCAAATACACTTTGGTAGAACTCAAAATATTTACTTGCAATGCTAGAATAATCTTAGAAGTAAAGAATCAAGGCCCACACAGGTCACAGGACTTGTCCAAAGATATTCAATGAGTCATTGACAAAGCTGGTGCTTCCAGGCCTCTGCCTCCTGGTGTGGTCTTCTTTATATTCAGAAGATTTTTTAAAAATTCCCCAGAGAAATAACCTGTGACTTAGAGATCCATTTGATCTCGGTGACTGCTGAAACTCAGACCAAAACCAAACCGAATAGTATGAAGGCTTTGGCAACTACAATGTAATTCTAGTGCAGTTTACTGATGCATTTTACCTTCAGTATTCCAAAGCAAACTCAAACACAGTGGATGCCAGAATAAAGAGAAAAGAAAGAAAGAGAAGAAGAACCTATGGGTAGAGGAACCGAAGATGGCGGCATAGGTTAACGCTGGAGATTGCTGCCTTGAACAACCAATTCAAATTAAGCCTGAAACAGGGAACGGACAACATCCAGAACCACAGGAGGGCTGGCTGAGTGGAAATTCTACAACTAGGA